>NC_057781.1:8190268-8500542 GCF_014825855.1 Bombus pyrosoma | reverse complement strand
TTGATAGATATAAATATTTCCAATTATATTAAACTCTCTCTTTATTTTAGAGAAAAAGAGATAGATCAGCCATTTTTATGAATTGTCAATTATGAAAATATAAAATGTATCAAGTACTTATACATATAATATAAATTTTAAATAGCAAAAGTATAATTTAACCAGAATATAGATATGCACTAAAATGTTTTTTTTAACGATAAATACGTTCATAACAAATTTACAATTATCCTTAATCTAAAAAATACAGGATAACTTACAGTACCAAATACATTTTACATAAGGAATATATTATCATCTGCGGCCATAATTTGATTCGCATCAGACATTTTATTAATTGCAGCGGTAATTTCGCTCGATGTAAATTCTTGACTTTGTTGAGTATTGATATATTCGCGTACTGTTGATAATGAAAGTGATTGTGCCCTTTGTTGTTGGAACAACTTATGAAGAAGTGCTCTGAAAACCTTCAATCTGAAATCACAGAACATATATAACATTCAAATTTCCTTGATATAAATAACAGTTTGAAAACTATTAAACACACACCTTTCTTCAGTGATAGCTGCAGTAGTTTCTGGTTCTACAGTTTGATCAGAATCTGGTGCTGATGGCTGACTTGAATCAGTCGATTTCATTTGCGACCTAGTAATTCTTCTTGCAGCTTCATCAATGTGGCTGTCATCATCGCTTTCAAAATCATATGGATCTTGTTCTCCCGCGTTACTCTTCTTTGTACGTTTCTTCTTGTTTTCGTTCTCCTCGTCTCCACCTGCACTCTCTTCGCTATCATGTCGCCTCCGTTTCTTCTTTTCTTTTTCCAGAACTCGTTTGAAATAGGCAAATTCTACTAATTCTATTGCTGCATGCGCATCATCTGCGGTAACGTTTTTTGATAAACGAGCCTTTGCATGTGCAGTAGATAATCGAATCAATGTTTCTAAAGTACGAGCTGTTACTGGTTGAGTCTAGTAAGAAGTAATAAAAAATTAATGAGGAAATAAATGAAATAAATTATAAATGAATAAAACAATGTACCCTTGCTACATCAGAACTTATTGATTCTTCAGATCGTAATTTCGAATATTCAGAAGCAATTACTTCACTAGCTTCCTCTGTAAGCTTTGGTTTCATACAACGAGCTATGTGAATATATTTCCTCATAAAATTTATAGTTAGCAATTGATCGCTAAAAGAACATTATCATTCTACAAAGTACTACAAATATAAATGTATAAATGTATAACAGTTTAAGTACCTTTTAGATTGCAATAATCCATGCAATAAGGGATCATATTTTTGATAAACTTGAGTGTCATTTTCATCAGGAAGGATTTGATCTGGATTTTTTGTACTTAATATATCTACTTTACTGCCTAGAGGTAATGCCTCTCCATCTTTTTCTTTTGTACTTCTATACCTATGCATCCTAACAACATGGTCACTGATTATTTGATCTTGTTCAGAATCCACAATGTCTAGCATAACAAATAATAAATCGAAACGTGAAAGCAATGAATCCTGGAGTCCGATATTTTCCATTGGTGTCTTATATTGATCGTACTGAAAAAGATATATGTATAAACAAATACATATTAATTTATATTAATGAATATAATGCGATTTACTCTTCCATAAACTGGATTTGCAGCTGCTAGTACTGAACATCTTGCATTTAAGCTAACATGTATTCCAGCTTTAGCAATTGTTACTTTTCCTTGTTCCATCACTTCATGAATAGCTGTTCTGTCAATGTCCGACATTTTATCAAATTCATCTATACAAATAATTCCGCGATCCGCTAATACCATAGCCCCAGCTTCAAGCCGACGTTCTCCTGTCTCATTATCTATAGTAACTGCGGCTGTTAAACCCACACCAGATGATCCTCTACCAGTAGTTGGTATTGCTCTTGGAGCTGTACACAAAACGTAGCGCAAAAGTTGCGACTTTGCAACAGATGGATCACCAATGAGCAAAACATTAATATCTCTAACAAAGGAATTAACTATTAGATCTTATTTAAATTCAATTGAGAAAATTTACTTGCTATGCATATAACTTAATGTTCCTTACCCTCTTAATCTTGTACCGTTAGGTAATAATTTCTCAACACCACCAAGTAATAAACATAAAATTGCTTTCTTCACGTAATCATGACCATGAATAGAAGGAGCTAGTGATCTAGCAAGTAATTCAAAGATATTTTTACAAGGATTGTTTTTTGCAAGTTTTTTACACTTAGCAACATCATCATGAGAAATAGTTAGATTAGCTTCTTTGCTTAATTGCATGATATTGTTAGCAATTAAGATCGATCTGTAGAAGATAGTTTTTATATTTAAATAGATTTAAATGTTATTTTCAAAACTTATATTTGTTAGTTGGCATACCTGAAAGTTCCTGTTGTATATCCTCCTTGTTTACCAGGTAGACATCTAAAGCTTCCAACAATCTGAACTCTGTCTCCAGGTTTACAAACATCTACTAAATCATTATCACATACAACATCTATACTTCTTGGTAGCTGACCAGTTGGTGCTTTCTCTGGCATTTCTTGAATTGTTAATGTCTGATGATCTTTGTATGTAGAAAGGCCAAATTCTGTTTCTAATGGATTGCCATCTTCATCCTATATTTGCGAAATTAGAAATATAACATGAAATACTTATTTTATTTTTGAATGATGGTATTATAAATAATTACTGTAGTTGGGTACACAGCAGACTGTGGAAATGCTTCAAATGAAGTGAAGTCAGTATATGTTCGTTCAATTACTGTATGTGTTACACTGCAGTAATGAACACTTCTCACAACCTTTGGACGTACCAAGGAACCTAACAAAGTTTAAAACACATATTTCACAGAATCAAAATGTAATAATACTCACACATAAAACTGATATGATATATAATATGATATAAAATTGTATAACTTACATTTTGTAACAATACCTTCTACGCACACCAAGTTACCTAAAAAGCGTGATGTAAGGGTTCTTGGTGTAACATGTTTATTTCCAAAACTTCCTTCAAATGCTATAAAAAAATCTATATTTTGTTTTGCATACTCTGTGTCAATGCTTGCAACAAATTGCTTTAATGCATTTTGGAAAGCTTGATGCTCTTCAAAAGAATTATTTAATAAACTATAAAAAAAATTGGAACCAATGTGGTATAAAATATTGTAAAATTAATATAATTAATCATACTTGAGAAACAAGATCAGGAATGAACAAAGTAGATTTATGCATACCTCGATGCACGAGTAGGATTCTTTCTTCGTAAATCGTTAACATTTACATACAGTCTGCGATTGTTTTCTTCAATCATATTTTTAACAAGAGTAGTATAAATGCCTTGATCTTCCTAAGGAATAAGTAAGAAAAAGGACGAATAATATAGGGTTAAGAATTATAAAATTTTACAAACTTACCATATCATCTAAAAAATCCATATACTCTCTTTGTATCTCTTCTAATCTTTGATCTCGATCAATATCCATTTTTTCCGATTAATTTTACTGTTTTAACACAATATTATTTATAAATATTTTTACAAATATCTTCACGATTATAAAATTTGTATACACAACACGACTGAAAACAACCGGTACGCATTCGTAACAATTTACGCGGGAAAACAGGAAAGTTGAGATGTCTTCGATATACTTCAAAGAATCGATATTTTCCATATTTCGATACATTAACAAAATTTATTGCGCTTTCCAGCAGGTGTCAGCACAAGCTACAAAATTTAAAAATTTGAAATTTTATAAAATTGAAAATTTTATTTTAAAACAGTAATACATCTAAACTATTAAAGTGATTAAAATAGGAGGATGGGGTATGTGTTATATATTACTAATAATGAAATAAAGACATAATTAAAACGTCAAAATCTTTGTATTTTTTACCTGCGATCTCGGCGCAGAAATATAATTATTTCCTGCGTGAGCTTTCGAAAGAAGCTTTTACAGGTTTATATTTCAAGGCCACTTAACATGTATGTAAACCACATTTAGAAATTAAAATAAATGATATATATGCTGGCAGAATTTTTATGTGCTATTAAATACAAAAGCTGTATATTGCATGTATGTATAAACATAAGGAAAATGCTACCTTCTTGCTTTCATTGTGTATTTTCCAGTAATTACGAAACAAGCTGAAAGTCTAAGTATACATTTCTTGCCATCCTTTGATTTCACGTTTGGCATGTTTCGTTTGATTAAAAGCAACCTACATCATTGGTGATATAATTTGAAAGATAAATGTGATTTTGTTTTTTTTTGTTTTGTTTTTGGTATTGCAGTATTGCAATGGGCACACTAAGATTAGTATACGTAAGACGCGTATACAAGGGTGCCTAAAATACAATCAGACAGGATTGAAGTATATACTTTGAGCATAACCGTTGTTTTCTTTTCTAAATTAACGTCATCCGTTTTGCTTCTCGTGAACACCGTTTTCTTGTGGTTTCAATGGTTTTATCACATCAACTTCGTTTAGTTGTTCTATATCTAGTTGTTGCTTTTTCTTCTTCTTCTCCGATTTCCTAAAATCATGGAAATGTGATAATAGGATTTTTTGATATTTAACCCTGTGAAATGAAAAAGAAGTGTCGTGTATTAACATACTTTCCAAATAATTCGCCATCTTGTATAGATTCTGGGAGCTTCTTATTTAACGTCTCTGGAAGGAGTAACGACATAACTCCACCAAAAAGTACGCACGATCCAAAAATAACAAATGGTAGAGGCATCCAGATTTCAGACTACAAAATAGTATTTATCAAAAATAAATACATCATAAACATGATTAGGAAGTTCAAACAATGAATTACCAAGTGAATGACATGTGGAGCAATTACTCCACCGATTCGAGCGAAAGTCGAACTTGCTCCAAGACCGACATTTCGAATAACCGTAGGGAATTGTTCGGCAGTAAAAACGTAAATAGCACCATAAGATGATGTAATTGTGAGCTTACCGATCATCGCTAAACATATTACGAGCCACTGAGCATCTAAAAATATTCATAAATTAGAAAATATTAATAAATTTATTGATTTACATTAAAAAACAATGCAATAAAATTTAATTTTTGTTTTGGTTCTAACCAGCAGGTACAAGCAAGATTCCAAGTAATGCAAATCCTGCTATTAGCATGCAACCGCACAGGATGATCTTTCTTCCCCAACGATTCAATGTGAAGATTAAAAACGTGTATGCAGGTATTTCCACCAACCCGGATATGACGAAATTAACGTAATCGTTGCCACCAAGGTTGGACACATGCCAGGATAAACCGTAATATGTACCACTATTTACAAGCCTATTAATAAGGAAAGGATGATATATTTGCAAATACTATATGCCAAAAAGTACTGCAAAATCAGAAGGAAAATTAAAGTAAAGATTACCAATTGAAAAATAGTAGAATACTCTTTCTTCTCAAGTTTGGATATCGAAAAAGATCAAATAACGATGGCTTTCTATAATCTGGTGTAGTTTCCTCGTTATTACTATTAAGAAGCGTATCCAGAGCTTCGCTCGGCATCTCTACGCCATTTTCTAAGGAAGCTCGTTGTAGGAGATCTTTCGCCTCTTGTACACGACCTTTTGTCAATAGCCAACGTGCGGATTCAGGAATGAACCTATAAAGTTTGTCACAACAATATTTAAAAGAATGAAGAAAAGGAAAATATATTTTGATTGAAAGAACTGAACGAAGAGATATTGATCTTACCACCAGTAGAGAAGAAACGCAATGCTAGGTACAGTGATAGCGACTTGTAGCATTCTCCAATCGGTTATAAAATACGCAAAACCAGCAGTTAGAATATATCCAGTTGTGAAGAACAATTGGCAGCCGACCCCAGCTACCAAACGCTTCTTTGGTCCTACCATTTCCAAGGCTGAAAGGCAACGTTGTCGTTCTCATTGTCAGTATTATAACATCAAGCTATAATATTAAATAATAGTAGTGAAAAATATATGGGATTTATTAAATATACGAAATTCATAAGACTTTACCTATTACATAGGCGACTAAAAAGACTCCACTAGTAGTGGAACCAACTATTAACCTGAAGACAACGTAGGAAATATACTCGGGGGAAACTGCGACTAGTACACCACCGACCAACTGTATGACTAAAGACAGGAAGAAAATTGGTCTACGCCCAAACTTATCGGACAAACCACCGAAAATCATCGAGCCAAGCATGACTCCTACCATAAACAACGAATCCCCTGTAGCTCTCAACCATGACCTATCGCAAACTAAATTCCACTGAAAATAAAAAGAGATAATTGTTTGTTAAAACGTTCGAAGGTATAGAAAATATTTGGATTTATCATTCTAATGTCACGAAGACATGAAATATACCTCAGAAGTGGTAGTACTTTTATATTTGCTTCTATCATAAACGAACGTTTCACATGGCTTGTATCCTTGGGTGTTGATACTATTTGGAATTACTGGTTTTTCTCCGTGTATATTATCCGTTGACGTGTCGACGTACCTATTGATCGTTGTCTCATTAACGATATTAGGAAGATCTAGCATGTAGCATTGTAACAATTTTTCCTGCTCGTAACCCCCTGGATAACTCGTATTCAGTATGTGTGGCGGTAAAAAATATGTGGCATTCTCCGGATTTTCATGTGGTAACAGACATCTAGAACGAAAATTTATTTATGAAAATTCATTCTAGATATATAATTTATTATTCAAAGCGAGTTTTTAATCAATTTGAAAAATTCAGAGTACGATATTATTCTTTCAACAATATAAAAATATCAACAATCTATTTAAATTGCTAGATTTTACCTAGCGTTCATTTTCGCGCTCAAGAAGACTCCAGCGATCTTATGGAAAGCGCAGGATATCGCCGGTAGACAGAGCAACAGGTAGATTCTGCGTTGATATCTGCCGAACTCCCCCATTCGAAGTATAACATCGTCATACGCCATTTTTCCTTGATGTCTCTAATTCTTCTCCGTTTGCGCCTCCAAATCCCCGTAGTCCTTCTGCTCGGGGATACACTTCTAAAGTAACTTTTTTCTATCGTCAAATCCGTCTCGCCGGAAATAATGATTTCTCGCCTCAAACAGGTCTTTAACCGTATCGCCGCTTCGATGAATCGAGTTACCGATTCATGAATTTTAATTTTGGAAAACCTTCCTCTATCCTTTCTTCTTTAGGAGAAGAGTGTAAGTCTATATTGGTGGACTATGGCATTTTTAATAAAATAGAAGTTATATCAAAGTCGTTGTCAATAAGACAGTCTTTAAGAGTACTTTTATCTAAGCAGACAGTTTCTTGAACGTGTCAATGATCTAACGAAAGTTTAGATTGACTGTGTTGGCTCGGATTTTGGTGCATGTAGATCTCCCACTTTCACCCTGAAATTCAGAAATTAAATAGATTTGTGAAATTAACTCGTAAACATGTTTAACAATAAAACAATTAAAATCGAAAAACACTTTCAATCGAGTTCAAATATCATTCAGAAAAATTGCTTAATCATTTTTGCAGCGAAGCGTTGTAATTTGCCTAAAATTAGTTGGGCATTCAAGGACATCGAAGAACGATGTCTCGCCAAATTAGTTAGCTATTTTGGCATTCCGACTTCAATTTTTCCACTTTCATTATTCTCTGTTATATGCATAAAAATCGATGAATGTATTTATTCCATTTATCTATATCGGTATTTGTATTAGTAAGTTAATAACAAAATTATAAAAAATGGAATAAATTAATATGATTTCGAACTACTTATCTGTCCTACACGATCTCCAATACGATCTTTACTGCGCTACAATTTTAGCAGAATTGTAGCGATAAAATTCGCTGATATTACAATAAAGGATCGTTAAAAATGCCCATTTCAATGATTGGTAGAAAATGTAGGAAATGCAGGCCATGAAACAATAGTTAGGAGCAAAATGCTTTGTATAAAGATAAAAATAATTTGTAACTCAAAGGATATGCAAATTGACTGGATAATCACGGAAACTATTCTCAAGGTAAGATATATACATATAAAATCGTTCTGAACGGTGTGCACAGTCAAGAATCATCAGGACATCGGGACCAACAGGCATCTCAATCAGATGGAGTACCTTGTAATGTTACACGATGTGATAAGTATTGCGATATGAGCTACACATTATCGAATCATTAACAATGTAAATGATTTAATATACACTTGCTTGGTTTTACCGGCTTGAATTCAACCTAACTACAGATAATCATCGGGATCGAATCTGACTAACATTTATACGAATATGTACTTGTATCTATCAGAAATATTTACGTAACGCGAAGATTACTGTGAATAATTCATCAGATAAAAATAATGCAAAATATGTGTCAAGTCGAACAAGAATGTTTAATGGATGATCTTCAAGATTGATAACGAATGTAGAAAAATTATGTTAATAGTGAACAACATAAGATGACAAAATAAATATGTATGTGATAATACAGAGTGGCAGAATAAGCAAGTCGAATTTATGGAATGAAAGGAATTTTGTATGCTTGCTTGATATATACTATTTAAAATGGAACACTGTTTAAATGAGTATACGAATATTTAATTTACGAGCTATATTGGAGTTTTGATGCTTATTTCAAACAGAATTTCTAAACTATCTTAAATATGCCGTAATCGCTGCATTATAAATATAGATATTGTAGGAAATCAGTATAATTCGTTCCTTTTTCTGGAAAGTAAAGTTGCGTGAGTGAATACTTAAACTTTTAATTATAATCCTGCTCATATAGTGAGTAAACGTTTCAAATTATATCTTGTTTCAATATCTTTTGAGAAGAAATAATCAACAATCGACTGACAATTGAGATAACGAGCAGGTCTATTTGAAGAAGATAGATATTTTTCTGCATAGTGACAAGGAAAACAATTACCACTGATTGCAAGAGCGATCATCGTCAAGGGGGAGTCTCTTAATTTACAAGTATAAACTCGACTTTTATTTCAGTCGGTCTGTATGCTAATTGAAAAACAGTTTCTGAAATGATTGATGAAACTTGTACGTTATATTATAGTTCTATGTGGAAATTACATAAAAATAAATTTACAATCGAAAATCAGTGGATTTCATGTACGTAAATAGGTTGGATGTATTATGAAATATATGATATAATGTATAACATAATGTAATAGAATCATAGATGCGTGTATATGTATGGATCTTATGCAATATCATTTAGACTTCCTGAAGAAAGTAAGTACACGTTGCCTCGCATGTCAGGTTGAAGAATGACAGTGGACTAACTGTTCTGTATTTCCACTCAATGAAACGTATGAATTAAACGTATATACCTCGTGTGATCTTTGCTACAGAAACATTTTTTATCTAAAAGATCCTTATACCAAAATTACGCTTATCGCACAATAAGCATTACTTTTTTGTCTCTAATTTAAATTAGCAAGTAATTAACTAAATATTTTTTCTAAAGACTATACAAAACTATAAGAAAATAGCGAATCTTCAGCAGCATGAACTTCGTTCCCTCTCATCTATTAATACTACCCTATCAGAAATAATACCTAAATAAAGTTTAAAAAGATTACACAATCTCGTTGATTATCTTTCTAATATAACAAGATCTCTATAAAAGCCCTTCTCAGATTTTCATTCAACTAAAATAAGTTCAAATCATGCATCTTCTAAAATTATTAAAAAATAATTTTCTTCTTAAATGTACCAACTTCAAAAGCATATTGCCTTATTTACAAGAGCCAAAAGAACATGATCAACGTGCTTGTACACGTCACGTGCTATTATACTCTACAATATACGCTCTTATGCCTTATACATATTAAGTATCCTAATCGCATTTCAACCGGATACTCGCTAATTAAAGGTATCGTATGTGTTTCCTCACGTAGTATGGTCACTGATATGGCAAGTTATCACACGTTTATTAAAGAAATCAGAGTGGTCGTTGGACGAACGAATACGAAGCAATCTTGCACGCACGAAGGCCGGACGACGACTGCCGGCGCTTTGGCCGATGCCGATGATACACAGGAACTCAAGTATATGACCCTTCCTCAGAGGTATAGCAGTGGCGCCGCAACCACCACCATCGGCTGAACAAGTCTACCCTCCTCCTACCCTCACTTTTCTATCACGTTCACCGTTGCCATCCACCAGGACTCCTACCAGCTTTCTTCCACCCTCGGGAGTACCATGGTCAACCATACCAAATGATTGTCTGAATGTCGATGACTTGTTGCTCCCAAGGAAGATCGTGAAATAGAAGAAGAATTTTTAATTGTTGGTACTTTATATTCTTCTTCCTTAAAGATTTTTTTTCATAGGTAGCTGGAGATTTTACCTTTGACTTTCAATTTTCTCTGTATTTTCATATTTATTATTTTCTATACTCGATCTATATTTTACCTTTTTATAGCATTGGTACCTTTCGTGGTCAATTCTTCTCTATATATATTTAATATCTCTAATATTTTCACATTTGTTACTATCAATGCTTGAAACTTTCAATTCCTAATTCTTTATTTCGTCTCTTCCTGCTTCCATCCAATTATTTTTCATTGATGCTAAAAAGATTGAACTTCATATATTACTGGTTAAAAATTCTTCATTCAACTCTCAGTGCTCTTTTAAAGTTCGTTATCCTTAATTAAATTCGTTTCATTTCTGACCATTGAACCTCCAAATCTGTGTCTTTGACCTCACCAGAGGCTAAAAATTCTACTTCTAATTCTTTGTCTCGCTCGACTTCTCGAACTCATCCTGACCAAAGACCTGTTGCAAACCTGTTGCTCCCCGTTGAATCAGACGATTCACCGTGCCAAATTCATTTGGACAAGGTGGATGAACAGGAGAAATCAGCCAGCAATGTGCGGACAACATCGTTGGGATCATGTTGCTGGCGGAGGTTCGTTTGCTTTTTGCATTCCATCTTGGATTGATGCAGAGGTTCCTTTGGATCTTTTATTATCTAAATGCTTCTATCATATTAGAACAAAATATATAAACTATGTATCTTTCAAGAGGAAACAATTATAATTCTTAATAAATGAATAAAGTATTCTATTAGGTTTAGAATCATCTTTATCGAAAGCTTGAAATAATTTTTGAAAAAAGAAAAATTGTGTCTAAATATCTGAAGGCGAATGATCATATCTATTAGCTATAAGCATCATTTGAAAATAAAATTCACGTTTATCTCCGATCTATTATAAGGAGAAACATAGCAAGTAAATTCTACTACTACTCATACATGTAAATGCTTGAAGATGTAGGCAGGAGACTATCTTCAAATAGATATTTCATACGTTAATGACCTAAGTAAATATTTAGATTATCTTCCCGTTGAAAACTTCAATGTCCATTGTATTATGTAAGAAGAATTAGATATTACAACGATAGATCTCTGTGTAAATATCTGCAAGAAAAAGATATTTCAAGAGAAACCAGTATTTACACCTTTTTAAAGATTCAAGAAGACATTTATCCATCACTACCATAAAAAATGCACTTGAATTGTGACCAAAATAATTGACGCATTTTTTCATGCCAACTCAACACACATAAAATATTAATAATCACAAAACTTGTAGCAACAATTAATTATCCTTATCCGATAAAATCTTCTTCAACAATTAAGGAAACATATCATAATTAACCATCAATTTTATATGAAATAATCATTAAACACATACAGAGTACCAGTGGTCACAAGCACACAGTGGAAAGCAACTAGAAAAGGTGCATATATCGTGCGATCATAACTATGCGCATTGAGTCATGCCAGTTCTCAGGATGCAAACAGATCGCGTAGCGGCGAGTTGATAACACAACGAGCTGGGCGAATTGATGGTGCCGCGTGCGTGTAACGCGCTGGAAACGATGACAAGGTAAAAAGTGGTCGTTTGCATTCGCGGCATACCGCGGCAATTCAGTCGCGTGCTGAAGCAGGGCCTGATGTTCGTTCACGAAGGAGCTTAGGACCGTTGGAGAACGCAGCTCCTGCTGGAATTTAGGATCCTTCCAGAATAAAATCCTTTTAGAGATTTTCGAATATTTATGACTGCTCAAGAAGGTGCTGGTTGACCATTTGCTTTCGGGAATTAATCCGATAGAGCATGTTCCTTTTATTATCTCTCGATCCTCTCTGAAGAGAAAAGAGGTATATTTTTGCCATAAGGCAGTACTCTACCCTAGACAATTACTTTTACCTATTATTACGGAACATAAAAAAAGAATCAGTAACTACGTAGATAAATATGTAGATACATATTTTTTAACTTGTAACCAAAATTTCAAATAATTGTCTTCAATAACACGGGAAATAGGATATCATCTGTTATGTAATTACTTTTAAACCTTCAAGACTAAAATACTCTCTTAGTCCTTCATTTTTTGTGTTTCTCTTCCTGATATGGAGAAATTTCTTCAGGGATGAAGTTGATGGTGCAAGATAGGTCTGAGGTTCTCCAGTACACCGTGACCCGGTAGAAAAGTAAATAAATCGATGGAAACTGCAAGAAAATGTAAATTATTCAGGGTGCGTGGCGATGGGAGGCACGAAAAACATGGAGGACGAGGAGATCTTGTAAATTACGATTCTCCGGTGATCCTCGTGCGGACGATCTCCCTCGAAGGACGAGTACAAAAGAGGACCGAGACGCAGAGATGTAATTTACAACAGGTTTTCGTCCGTGGAAAAACATTGACGGGCATGACTGAAACGCACAGTCGTTCAGACGCCAGATTATATCCCGTAACATTAAGAACCATAACACTTTGTCTCGTCAGCGTAGATCTCACTCTTTCTTTCTTTGTTACACTTTGTCTACTCCATTTCGCGTCTGGTGCATTTAAAAGAAACGGATAATTGCACGTATTCTGCGCACTATAACCGGATGCTCGATAGTTACCCCAATTCTTTGTAAATTGCAATACCGCGGGACGAAATTGAAGTTATTATGCTGGAAGATATGGATGATGCCACAGTGGAACGCTTCTCCCGCTTGTTTCGCTTATACTACTTTATTTCTTTCAGAACTCTTGGGATGGATAGTATTCTCTTGATAATGTTCAACTATTGATCCATTTTACTGATAGCGAACCTAGTAAAGAGGTGGTTTTATCAATAACATTCAATAAATCTAAGTATTTAAGCTATACTATTTAATGCATATTATATATATTGTTATTCTTTAGGATTTATTTAAAACGTTTGTAATTTAACTTACTTCAAATAATGTAATATATTTGTTAGATTATTAATATAGAAATCGATCTGAAAAATAGATCGAATAGTTCAAAGACGCAGGATACTCATTAAAATAAGTTAAGATATTTTATTCTTTTACTTTAAATTATATATTTGATATTATTTGTATATCGTCTGGTAATGAATTAAAACACGATTATCAAATAATTTTACGTTTCTATCATTAAAAATCTTTCACCTCGGTATATTTAGAACACAAGTAGATAGAATAAAAACAGACTTTTGTTTCTTTCTCCTATCTGTTGGAATTGTCATCGTTCATTCGCTTATTCTCTCATCACGTTGGTTTATGATTCTCCCATTCTACATTTATGATGAAACTTAAGGACTCGGGCGGCATATATCTGTGAAAAGAGTAATCAACCTTACGCTATCTATAAATAGAGTGTGTGCGTTTATGCGAGTTCGGAGCGAGTGCTGAGAGGCTAAAGCGTGAAAGGGAGAAGTCGGGGTACAGGTGCATTTTCCGTCGAGTACGAATTGATTTGAGAAACATTATGCTCCAACCGACAACCGGTTTTCACATTGATTGCCCAGCAAATCGTAACTTTATCGTTCGTGCCCACGGACTTGCCGATATTTCTTTTCTTTATCTGCTTTCCTTCATCGTGAGAGCATTTTTCTATCATTATTTGTTGATAAAAGACTGCGTTTAAATTTTCTAATAGAAAAGCGTTAATATATATATTAAAATAGTATGACGCTAACACAAATAAATTTACATAAATTTTCGTCCTTTTGACATTTTTTGACATTTTTTACACTTTAAAAATTAAAAACTTCTTAGGATGCACTTCTGTGAAGATTTCAAAATAGGAATGAAGAATTCCTCTTTGACTAAGAGCGAAATATCTTCGTAGAAAACTAGTTATTTTTTGTGACGTAAAAATAATTGCTTCTAAATATTTAGAGGAATATTCATGGAATAAACAAGTGTAAAGTCCTTCTATACTTAACGTCGTCGTAGTAAAGCGCCGCTTGCTTATAAGCACGCAAAGTAGCAAAGCTTAGAGGAATTCTTGAAATGCTCTCTCAGAATAACTTGCATGTTGGTCATTTTATTCGAGTAGATGATTCTTTGTTTATTTTGAGAAGATCTTAATTAAGATTGCGGCTTTCTGGAATTAGAGAAAGCTGTTGAAATTCCTAAAATGGATGACACATAACATTCAGTAAACTTATCATAATGAATAATTGTTTATCCCAATTAAAAGTATAACTTAGTATTTATTTCCAAGAAAGATCAATTGTTTTTTGCAATGGAAACATTATCTTTTATATCATGTAAATTGTTTCACCAAACTGATCTCGAGTCGATAGCTTAATCGGCTGTATCACCAACGTTGGATGATTGGTCTGATGACAACCATTAATGGAAGATTCAGAACATCAAACATAAAAGTGTCTTACAGCAACACTAGAACGCTATAACGGCTTTAATATCCGTGTGAAGTTGAATTCGACATAGAAATATGTTAACTTCCAAAAGTGTTTATTGCGGGATTAATGTCCAACTATTATTGTTGGGTCATGCATATTTATGCATTAATGCGAAATTCGAGTATACAAAAATGCGTAGAATCCGTATTTAAAATATCCAAAGTAGAGTATTCCTTACAGTTTAATAGGCGAGAGAAACCTCTATTTAAGTTTATAAAAATATGAATTTGCATAAATACTTGTAATTTAGTTACAAGTACTATAAGTATCATAGGTCAGAGATGGACTATGCAAGAATTTGAACTAAAGAAGGTTACTTAATTTTAGGATATTAAATCTTAATTTATACTCCATGTGTCAAGTAGTAATTGATATTGATATTTGTAAACAAACGTGCATTATAAAAAATACGATTTAGTTAGAACAATTCGACCAGTTGGTTTTGTTCGTGATAAGATAATCTTATCATAAACCTTGGTATGGTATATGATATCCAGTTACATATATTATAAATGTATATTATAAATTTTGACAATGAATTTTGATCATTAACGTCTATTGTCTTTAACATTTCTTTTCTATCATGAAACTATTTCATACGTGTTCATTTTAGTAGTTACGTTGAAGATCATTCTGAGATATTACCGTTTGCACGATAGATTCTAAGAGGCGCGTCATTGCTTAATCACTCACTACACTCTTCAACTCGAATATTTAATCCTTACGGAGGAAAATGAAACCATTTACAATTACGATCCTTCTAGAGATTTGATAAATAGGGTCATATAATTTCTTTTAGTAACAATCTTAATGCAACGGATAAACGTTTCCTTTTATCATAATTTTTGTTTAATTTTTTAATCACATCATTTTTATCAAAAATTCTAATTACTCACTGAAGTATCTAATAGCACAGTAATTAGAGAATTATTGAAACGGTGTTTTGCTAAAACTAAGTTTTTCGTAATGCTATTTTCTGCAATAATCTTAATTAATTTTTAATGAATCAACAAAAGTATTCGTATTAATAATTATCAGGTTAAAGAAATTTTTCGTCAGTTATGTTATAAAAAGTTAAAAGTCTATGTCCTTTATATCGATTCCTTTTATGGATTTTAGGAAAATGCAAGACAATTTCGAGATTTAATAGAACAGCATTCTTTTTCCTGAAGGACCGACTAACTGGAATTATATAATTTTTTTCCAAGTTATCTCGATTGTTGTTCACTCTGGTATACCTATTCCTCGCGCTTACCGACCGCCCCTTTTGGTCGCAGACACGAAGTTTTTCCTTTTTTTCCTTCCATAAAAATTCCAACGCTCATCCCTTCTACTCCTCTGTCACGCGCGTACAAAGTCATGACTTACATGGGCGCCGATAGAATTTCGTCTAAAATGGGGAAAATTAATAATTTTTCAAATCCACCATTAATTATCCTACAGATTTAACTTTATCATTTTTTATGAATCTTGAATCTTTTTTTTGTACTTTAGTAAATGAATTTGACATAACTTTCAAGCTGTATACATTATAATAAAAATTACATAAGTTTATGAAATACAATGAAGATCTAGATAAAAATACAAGTATTATTGAAAATCCATCCACCTGATCAACATGCTGTTTCACACGGGATCGCAGCAACCACGCCTTCCCTTGACGCGTGATTCCACGACCCACGTGGATAGACATTCTCTTGGAACGCTTACATTTTACAGTTATCGCGCACCTTAGGGAAACGAATAATTTCTAACAGCGTCACTGCTTGCCTCAAGCAATGTGTTCTGTGAAGGATGCGAATATAACTGGTTAAATATTCCGTATTTACCAAAGACAATGTTCTTGAACATTTTGGAACTGCATATTTCTCATTTAAATTTAAAGATCCCATTTAACATAACATTTTTAGTTGCGCCAAACTTCAATGTTTCTACAAAAAAAGGTTCTGATTAAAACACAAAGATAAAAAACAATCTTCCACTGTCTTCTACCATTTATGAAAAAACGTATTTTTGTAAATATAATTTGTAAAATGGAACTTAGATAGAAAATTGTTTTATCTGTTAAAAATTGTAAAGAGTATTATACTTCGGATGTTTCATATATTTTTGCATATTATGTGTTTTCTGTGCATTTTTGTACCTTCAAATTTCCCATACATGTATACAGATTCACAGTCTATTAAAGACTATCTACAAATAATTCCATCGTTAATTAATCAAGTTTAGTAAAGAGGACAGTAAGGTAAACAAAATAAAGAAAAAAGGTGCCACCTTGAAATCGTTATCGCGAGTCCAAGTGTTGATAGAAAGGGGCACAGCATCCTTGTTGAAGCAGAATGTAGAATTAGAAACTGGTGATAAAAAATAATGTTGAAACGTCAGTGTGTCGGCGCCCATGGATGGCTACCCCCTTTTAGCTACTCCCATCGCCGTTGGAGGCCGAGAGAGCAGAGCTCGAGAGCGAACTCGAAGGCTATTTATAGTAGGGAGCGGCTTCTAGTTCCCACCGCGTGAAAAATCGCGACTGGTTTCCTGCGAGCCAAAGAGAAGGAAAGAGGAGAAGGGAAGCATTTGAACTTTGGAGGGAGGTAAATGAAAGGAGGGAAGAATGGGTGGTACGGAGAAAGAAGAAGGGGAGAGAAGGAGACAGAAGAAGACACAAGAAAGCGAGAGAAGGCGGCTGGTTCTGTCTGTATACTCGTCTTGACTCGCTTTCTCTTGTCCATTTGACTCGTTTTAAACGTTCGCCCCGAAAGGCTTGAAAGCCCTGAAAGGCCGCTGTCCTTGCAAGGGCGCTCCCGTGAACTACACTCGCGGAGGAAGCAAGCAAGTCGCTGGAGGCGTTTGCATCCCCCTCTGAGAAATTTTAACGTAGAAATACAGACACCAAACTCAGGCTACTGGCGGGAAACTGGCCAGCCGAGTCATCCGTTTCATTAAATGCTCCCCGGGATCACTTGACTTCCTTTCAATTGAAGACTAGAGAGAAAGGATATAATAAGTCACATTTCCTATTTTCTTAATTTTTTACAGAGCAGCAGTTTTAAATTTCTATATTCTTTTGTCAATTAATTATACGTTACCAACATTATCCTTTCTTTAAGTTTGAGGTGAAAGATATATTTATATATATTTTTACAAATATTGCTCGTTATAATATTAAAATATTGAAAAGATCAATATATTATCAACAATTATATATAACAATTATCTTAACAATGTCTTAATAATTATAATTTTAACTGAACCTAATAGATTCCTTAATTTCTAAATTTGATATTACTCGATTCAAAAACTGAAACAAATGAGGTATAAAGTATTGAGTACTATATTATACTCTATTCTAAATAGAGAAACTATTAAAGATTCAAGGCAAGCAACATTTGAGCTCTTATACGATGTTTTATATGGATGATTGACTTGACGTGAACGCTTTAAAACATTGGTGATATATAGAGTCAACCTGCTTCTTGGTCAACAATATTCGAAGGCCTAAGATTTTATGAAATTGTCTTCCTCATTAACATGTCTCTGTGTCAGAATATATATCCGTCGTCTATTCGTATACGAGATGAAGATCGTGCTTCCACAACTTTCCATATTCCATTTTATCCAATGTGCATTCCAACAATGTTTATCTTGGTTACGGGACAACAATATTCAGATATTCAAGGAAATCCTCATCATTGTTATTGCAAATATTTATGTAATTTTTGCTGCAAATATTCAGTGACTCATGTTCTGCAGCATAGAAAAGTGTAAGATTATAAATTGTATGATTAAATCTTAAGTTCTAGAGTGAATATTTGTATGGAGTTTACATTTTCATCTGCAATATTTTCCCGCGTGTATTTCGTACTACGAGCATGCGCGTTGGTAAATTTGTTGAGCAGAAACTCGCGCATAGTTGGCATGCTAATGACCCAGATTGTTTCACAGAAATGATCAATGATATAATTACTCTTTTTGTACGAAATCTCCTGGCAATGTTATTTTCTAATACGCAGAACGTGTGAACATATACCCCTCCTATGATTGAGGATTGCTTTCGCGATCGTTCATATGAACTTTTTATTAGTTGCTTAGCTGACCCGGCGTCACGTCGACTGTCTGCCGGCCGGCCAAGTATGCACAGTTAATCGATAATGAACGTAAAAGCAACGGTTCCACGACAAGTGAACCAATTTGTACTTCCTACTACACGCGAAACATACGTCAACCTTTTATACCTGTCTGTCTCTGTCATAGAATCGTAGATTCCCCAGCGAGTGGCAGCTAGTTCGGGGGTTCACGTCACATATTAAAACATCAAAGCACTGAAAGCACACACTAACGAGAAAAAGACAGGTCGAAGACCCTATGATACTGAATATGTACTTTCCAAAGCCATCGAAAGATGGCGTTGTACACAATTTATGAATTATTGAATATCCATTTGATTTATAGTAACATTTTACATAATTTGAATGTTTTTCAAACTTTATGTTACTTTACGCCCTGTGTTTTACTCGTACGAAAGAAAATATATGTATATTTTAAATATTTATAAAAATATAATTTATAATTCCAATGCATCATTGCTTTGAAAATGTTTGTAATGCATAAAAGTATTCATTCGTATATACGTTGTCAACTCTGTTCAATATGAGTTAACAAGAGCGAATCATATATTTGATTTATTGTACTTTGATATTGTGCATTATACTTGCACTTGACCTCCGGTCGAGTTTCATGCTCATGTATAGTTGAATATTGATTCATATGGGCGATATCGTTCGATAGTATTGGGAGAAATGCATGATTGCATTTAGAATGAAATGTTTGTTCGACATTTTCGAGTAACCAATTCAATCCCAAAAAGGGAAGGTTGTTTCATTCTAAAGGCAGCAAATACCTGTTAATTGTACTACATTGTAATGCGTATAAAATGTTGAACATAATAGTAACAAAGTATTGAACTATGTTCGCTATTTTTTAAATTACATTATTCATGCACAATCCTGCATACAAAACATAAATGCGATTAGACGCGTGATTCTAATGCATGTCACACAATTCAACTTGCTGATAATGTACGCTCTACAATAATGTGTCTTTCTTTTTGAAATATCTATTGTAACTAACTGGATTAAAATTACTTTCATTATTTATTTTTTATTAATTTATATTACATACTTGAATGATGTTTACATTTCTACTGTCCTTCAAACTACTGTTTTATTAATTGAGAAATTATTAGAATAGCGTTCAGCATCGAATGGCAATTGGCTCTGTGGAGACATTAGTGTAGAAAAGAGCAAAAAGAGCTTGGCACCAATAAAGTACGATCAATATAAATACAAAATCGATTAAACGTTATTTAATACTTCTAATAGCATTCGGAATCATCGAAACACCTGCTTTTTCCTTGTTTTGTGTAGGTTAGCGCACTTAACTATCCTCATGTCAATTGATAGATGCAATCCGTACTGTAATGCCTTAACGTCGAACTCTACCGGTTCTCTACTCGAAACGATTGGCATTGACTGGTGACAAATGCGTAATCACCTCGCATTAACAGTGTACATTCTGAATGGGACCACAGTCCGGTTGGGCGACAGCATAAGTATAGAATCATAACGAGTGCTATAAAAAAATCATCTTCTTATGTTTTCTTTTATAAATTTATGTACAGTATAAATAAATAAATAATTTATGTATAATAATATATAAATAGATCTTGGTACATATGTATGCATGTATAAATCTAATGGGAAATTTAAAATGTAACAATTATTAGTTTAACAATTTTTTATCATATTAAAATTAACTAATAGCAGTACCGGTAGGCAAACAATTGATATAATGAAAATATATGTATATCGATAGTGTAAAATTTTTTTAATTTGAATCCATGAAGAATGTTTAGTTTCTCCTAGAAATTGCATATCTTAATATTTTATTGAAATCGGAGTAGCTATTTAAAGATGATTGTTTGGATACCTTTTACTATTTGATTCCTAATTTTATTTTTATATATCTTTGTATTTTTACTTCTCCTCCTTCACATACACACAGTTATATATTACTTCTATTTTTATATCTTTATCGCGGTAATAATATAATTAGACAGCGTCACTTAACATCATATAGAGCTTGTGTTCAAATGGCAGGACGGGAATAGCAGCGAACATATTAATCACTGGGATTACAATCATTCGATCATTCTTGATACCATTTATAACATTCAAGAATCTGTTTGAAAATATCATAGTACATAATTATGTATATACATATAAAAAAATAATATTAATACAATAAAACTTACTTAAATTTTGGGTCCAATGAAATTTTAATCGTCCCACGGTCATTGATTATATTACACTATACAACAATCAATCATATTGGATGTATAACTATGTATATCATTTCGAACAGTACAAACATAAGACACATTTACTATTGGTATATTTCACAGATACAATTGCTATATTATTACATAGCTAAAAATCATGACACTTAGTAAGAAGCACATTTAAATTTTTTGATTAACAATATTTATGATATCAGCACACTATAACGATCAAAGAGGATATTCGCGTGTGCGATTGTTGTTATGATCGAATTTACGATTAATTATTTACAAACTATAAACATTCAGTTTTCCATAAAGATTCAGAAGGTATCGAGGATAGGAAACCTCGTTTATTCCGCGGAACAGTGTTCTCCATGTCAAGAGAGAGTTTTGTTTGTTGAAACCGATTCACTGCAGTCCGTACTCGTTTTAACGTTCGCATAAGCTTAACTGACAATGAAATGAAGCTTTGTAATTTCCAGGTCGTGTGCACCTATCTAGAGTGGGCATGAAACAGATACAATCAAGGACGTGTTAAGCATAGGCTACTTGTAACTTCGTGTAATTCACATTACTCCTCATTGAACGAAAGTAGCGTATTTCGAACATGTAGAGGAGAAGGTGGCAATATGGAACCCTGTCGGTAAATTGAAATCTCACTTTAATACAATATTTCAGGCGTACATGTATTGGACAACAGTCCAATTATATTCGATTTAAGCACAAAACAACACAGAGGTAAAAGCGAAAAAATGTCAAATGTTTATTATTTATTTAATTTTATCTTAATATTAAATATTCAAATTCTTTCATGTATTAGTCATTTCCAGTTGTTCAAAGAAAAACAAAGTAAGATTTCCTTATTCCTACCTTCTTCTCAATTTTGTATTTTGCATAGTTACTACATATTTCCTTTTCCTTCTTTGCAAATATTAATGGACCAATTGATTCTATACCTGTTTAAAAAAAGTAGTTGATGGTAATTAATAGGTTATTCATACTTCCGGTCTCGAGTGTAACGATGTAAGATTATATTTTTAAACGAGTAAACAATATATTGATCGTTTGATGCAATGTAATAACATTTGAACCATCGTGTAGAATTTTCTACTTAACCATTTTTGACCTGAACTTGTTCGTAAAATATTAGATTACTACCTTATTATTCTATTAGCTGAATCTATTGTTTAATTTCAATTGTGAAGTCTTCTTTCTGGCATATGTGTTTAACAAGGTCGACCAGATTAATGGAGTAAATTTCGAGGAAATACGATACTTCATTATATCGACACCAATATTTATATATTAAATTATAGCATTAATCAAACATTGTATCAATAACAACAAATAAATACAACAAATAAATATGATATACGTGTTAAAGGATTTCTTCTATTGAATGAAGTGCAGGAATTTTGAACGTTCGAACTAAGGGTTGCGGAAATAGCGATTTCTGCCGAAAATGAACGAGGCGGTTTCGGGTGAGCTATCGATTCCTCCCGAAGATTTACGGAAATAACCGAGGTCGTGAAAGTGACGTATGTACGTCAGTAGTGTGGGCCGACCCGCGTACTGTCGGTATAGTAAAGAAATCTGTCTGATTCTGTTTCTTACTAAAGGATCGCTAACGTCGCGACATGCAATCATGAATTTCTTTTAGTAAAATTGTAAAAAAGGTCTCATAACCAAAGAAAGTAGCTCACTATTGTATGTTTGTGTAACTGGCGTGAGAAAAAATCTTGCTCTTATACGTGTGCGTTAGGGTCTCGATCAATCTTCAAGTTCATGAACTCGTAGTATTCAGTTAATTGGGTTTGTTCGTGATTGAATCTACGCTAAATTTATAGCGTTTCGACAATTCTTCTTTCGTGAGGTACATACCGAATCACTTTCGCTCAGTTCGGTCACCATGACCTAACCTTGAAATTACAAATTTCTCTCATCGATTTCTGCAATAATTTTTATAAAAGTTATATATTTATTTAATTACAGATTTAATTCGGTGGTCACCTACGGGTGAACAGAGATGGCCACCCCTCAAACTCCGGGTAAGTCAATTATTTCTTTGTTTCCAAGCCTAGTGACAAGCATGCTCCTATTTAGTTGTCATGTTGACAGTAACTGAATTAAGGAGAGAACTGAAATTTCTGATTTTGTAGATGTTATTGATTGAGTATTAGACCATTTCACAAATACTTTTACTTTCATTCAAAAGAAGTCGTTTATTTGAATATTATAAGATAAAAAAGGAGATGACAATTCTTTTAGGTATGGATCCTTGGGTAATCCAACCCAGAGAACGTGCAAGATATAGAGAGCAGTTTGATTCTTTAAAACCAATCAATGGAGTTGTTACTGGAGAGCAAGCAAAAGAATTTTTACTTAAATCACAGCTTCCACCTGTCATCCTTGGACAAATATGGTATTAACATTTTATTATTACATCACTCTGGTATTTAATATCTTCAGAAATTATCATACATATCATAAAAACATGATTATATAGGGCTTTATCAGATACAGATGCAGATGGAAAAATGGACATAAATGAATTTAGTATTGCATGTAAATTAATTAATTTAAAGTTACGTGGTTTTGAAATTCCTAAAGCCTTGCCTTCAGCTTTAATACAGAGTTTGAAGTCACTTTCTGCCAGTAAGTATGATAAAGGTAGTAAATAATCAAGATTACTTCAATTATGAGTCCTGAACTTTAATGTTTGATAATATTTAGGTGATAGTAATGTTACGAACTTAACAAACGGAGCTGCTAATATTCTACCACAGAATAATGTTGCTTCATTAGTAAATTTATCTGCTCCACCGCAAGTTCCAGTACAGCCTTTAATTAGTGGGATGCCTATGACTGGATCTGTTCCACGTCCGCTTATAGGACCACCACCTGTAAATGGACCATTACCAGGACATAATATTAGGCCTGTTTCACCAATGACCTTACCAGGTGATTACTCTAAAAATTGTATGTTCAAGTATCTAAAGCATATATAAATGAGTACATATGGTGAAAGAAATATAAATTTTCATAGTATTCATCAAAACTCTTACACTACTGCTAAGAATTCTATTTCACAACAAATACAAATCATCTTTCAGTTGAATTTATGATTGATATATATCATAACAGCAAAATATTCCATTATCAAGAATTAGGGTCTATTTCAATTACTACCATTGTTTACTATAGATATTATAGATCCAAAAAAATAAGAAAAAAGATACATTTTATCTAACAAACAGCATTATGTAGCATTATTATACTTATGCATCATACTACACAGCATCACGACAAAGTAGACAGAATGTGGCTGCCACTACACATGCCACAACTCACACAGCGTCAAAGCCACCTGCTCGACCTGCACCACCCTCTGTGGGTATGTTATAAGAAGTGGATGTTTACATATGAATGATTATGTCTGAATTTTCTTCTATTTTGTTCTTTCAAGTTTGTAAAAATATTATGATTTTTCTTTAAGGCATATTTTTTCCTTTTTCTTGATATTATCAATAATATAATGTTATAATGTGCTGTTGTATATGCATTAATATTTTGAATGCAGACTCATTTTTGCATGAAAGAACTCGCTATATTCTAAATAATTATTTATATTTTATTAGATCTAACTTGTAAAAATATTATATGTCATTGGTATCATTTTAAGAACATAAAATATAATTAACTTTGTAATGTAAATAATACATATTATTTAATATTAACATATATAGTAATGTGTACAATATCATTATCAAAATGGTATTACATTGTATTTTACACAATTACATATCACTAAAAGACAACACAAACACTTATCTTCAAAAGATATACTTTTATGCTTCACGTCTATGTCTATGTTTTTATTTCATTATAAAAACACACAATACAGTATGTATATTATATGTGACACTATATGTATAATCAATGTTGCACAATGGCTTTGTTCACTGACTACGCATATACATATTCTACTCTATTATTTTTTCCTCTCTATATATATCTTTTATATATATATATAACTGCCCACTTATGCAACTCTGTATACAATAATATAATATTTGTGCTGCAAAAAAAAAAAAGGAATCGTGCCTTCTACAAGTACTACCACTACTGTTACCACCACTCCTAGTGGTGGTGCTTCTCAAAGACCTACACCACCCTCAAATATTGGTATGTTTCAAAGTGCAAAGAAGATTTGAGAAGTAGTTTATCCATTTATTTAAAAGATAAAATTGCATGTAAATCTAGATAGTTCCCCATATCTTTAGAATTAAATTTTAATATAAAGAAATGATTCCTTTTTGCATTATATATTATTGCAATAAACATCTTACTTTAATAAAAGATCATCCAATAGCATCAAATACATACTTTTTATAAAATGCACATAATTATGAATTAGTTTTGCCTTTATTACTAATCTTTCCAGTTGTTGCAGCTGTAATTTGTATTATTTTATTTTTCAATTACTTTGCTATTGCTTTGCTTTGCTGTTATATCATGTTTTTATTTTATACATCTTATTTAAATTAATTCTTTAATGAGATTGTTTTTAAAAATGTAATTATGTATTTTAGGGGCAAATTTTTCACCTGCTACTAGTGGTCCACCACCAAAGCCAGCACCGCCTTCATTTCCCAATAGCCCTGTCGCTACCGGGATTTCATCAGTCAAAGTTCCACCTGTTTCTGCCACGGCTATTGTTCCTCCTGTTGTTCAATCTGTACAACCAATGACTACATCTACCATGGGTAAAGCCATATGTTCTTTCTTCCACAGTCTGTTTCTTCATTATTTCTTAAATATTTATTTAGATCTTTAGTTTCTAGTGATATATTTGAATCAGAAAATTTATTGATTTGTGAGTGATGTTTTATTCCTTTTTTTACAGATTTACTTGATCTTGAGTTTTCAGGTATACTTTATTAAATTCTGTAGAAAGACATAGTTGTTATTTTTACTTAATTTAACTAATAAATAATGTAACTTAAATATTCTTTTATGGTATTCTTAAATCTTGATTTTCCTATACCTTAAGCTAAGACTCTAATATAAGAAATACTGCACTACTGTAGATAATAAACTATGATAATTAGTAATTTAACATTATTAACTAAATCATTCATCGGATAGTATTTTTAATATCACTCAGAAGCAGATAACATATATTTAATAAACATGTTTTTTTTCAAACAGGGATGTCTGCAGCAGCATCAATTGCACCTTTAAATACAACTCCAACACCAATGGCTGCTTTTGGTATGGCACAAGCAATGCCTATGCAACCATTATCTTGTACTAGTATGATTGCAGGTGGTTCTACTATGGTACCGTCTATTGCACCAATATCCACTGGTATATATAATTTAAGTTTTGTAATCATAAAGTATCTTGTTTTATTGTTACATGACATGATTCATTATTTGCTACATTTTCTTTCAGGAACTGGTGTAGTATCGACTCCTCCAGTTGTAGGTTTACCTCTAGTATCAGCAACCACAGCAAGTACGTTAGTGAATGGTGTAATTGCTCAAACACCAGTATCCACAAGTACACCATTAAGCACAACTGCACGTCCACCAAGTATAGATAGGGTGGGTTCGGTTGATTCACAACATAGTCAGCATTCAGTAGGTTCTCCGCAATCTGTGGAATGGGCTGTACCTCATCAAACAAAATTGAAATATACTCAATTATTTAATACCTGGGACAGGGCGCGATCTGGATTTCTATCTGGTCCTCAGGCCAGAAATATTATGGTGCAGTCACAATTACCTCAACAAGTGTTGGCACAGATATGGTATAATAATATAACAACAAATATTAAACAATAACAATCGAAAGGATAATTCTTAACATTTCTATAGAATATAAATGTGTTACTAGGGCGTTAGCGGACATGGATTCGGATGGTCGTTTGAGTTGCGACGAATTTGTATTAGCAATGCATTTATGTGATATAGCTAAGCTTGGTGAAAAAATACCTACCACGTTACCAATTGAACTTATACCACCTGCATTCAGACGTCAACGACAAAGTAGCTTAACACTTTCACAAACTGGAACGGAAAACGTAGATCCATCGGCTGGTATGCCACAAGTAAGTTCACTTTTTTTGTTTATCTATGTTTAAATAATTTCATAATTATGTATAATAATATGTATTATATATTACAGACCTCTTTTGAAGACAAACGTAAAGAAAACTTTGAGAAAGGACAAGCGGAGCTAGAACGTAGACGCAAGGCTTTATTAGAAATTCAACGTAAAGAACAAGAAGAACGTGAACGAAAAGAAAGGGAAGAGGCTGAGAAACAAGAGAAAATTAGGTAAACAAATGTTTCCTGGAAATTGGATAGGTGAACGTTTGTATTAAAGTGTTTTATATTGACTGAGAGCAAATATTATACAGATTAGAACAAGAAAGACGAAGACAAGCAGAGATTGAGAAACAAATGCAAAGGCAGAAAGAGATTGAACAGGAAAAGGAAGAACAACGAAAACGAGCTCAAGAACAAAGAGAAGCAGCAAGAAAGTAAATGAAATTTTATATGAATATTTGCATCTATAAAGATCTTAAAAATTTCCAGTAATGCAAATTTATTTTTTTAACAGAGAGATGGAAAGACAACGACAATTAGAATGGGAAAAACAGAAATCACAAGAGCTTCAAACTCAGAGGCAAAAAGAACAGGATGTCTTACTAAAATTGAAAGCAAGAAATCAAACATTAACTATCGAATTAGGAACACTTGTAAGTATTGAAGACATTATTAATAAAGTAATTAGTATCTATATAATATTTTGGTTACAACGTAGAACGATAAAGTGAAAGAACTATCTCAAAAAATCTGTGACACTCGAGTTGGTGTATCTGGAGTAAAAACGACGATTGATGGAATGCGGTCAACACGTGATGCACAGTTACAAGAGATGGCTGCTTTAAAGAATAAACTTCGAGAACAAAACCAAAGATTACTAGCCTTGAGTCAAGAGAAAGCTCGAATCGAAGCAAAGAATAAGCTAAATACAGCTATGGAGTCGGCGGGCCAAGAAGCAATCAAAATGGCATTCGATAATAAGCAAATTACCCTGAAACAAATGAAGGATAAAATTGCTGATTTACAACAGCAGGTATACTTAAGTATATCAAAATACAGTGTAATATATAATATGTTAAAAGTGCTGTAATTTTGTAATATGAAATTAATATTAATAGATTGATGCTAAAATGGCTGACATAGAAAATAATAATGGCCAGCTTCAAGATATTAAAACGCAACTGGAAACTTTAGTGGCTGACTGTAAGAATCTTTACTTAACTTTCGAAGATAAAAAATTAAAAGTTTTAGAACTCAGAGCAAGTGGTGGTACTGGAACTGGTACTGATTATACAACATCTGCATGGGGTGATAGTGGTTGGAATGATACTTCAGCGGCAGTTAACGATTCTGCATGGCCTGTTAATGATACCACCACAACTAATGCAGTGGAAGAAACTACTCCAGGGGTTATGAAATATAGAGCTTTATACGAATTTGTAGCTAGAAATCAAGACGAAATATCGTTTCAACCTGGTGATATTATCTTGGTATTATTATAAAACTATATTCGTATATTAGAATAATATGAAGAACATAGAATATAAAAATTAAATTATTCTTCTAACAGGTACCGCCTGTTCAAAACGCAGAACCAGGATGGATGGCTGGTGAAATTCGTGGTCATACTGGTTGGTTCCCGGAATCTTATGTAGAACCAATAGATGTTGGCAGCGCAAATGATAATGCTTTCGTACAACAAGACAGTGTGGAGAAGAGAACGTTAGAGTTAGTTAATTAAACTGAAGTTGTAGTTAATTGTTAAAAAGATATATAATTTACTATTATGTTTATTTAATATAGAGGGATTGCTGAAGTTCCTGAGAATGTATCTGATGCCGGATCACTCGGCGATGAGCCTCCTCCTGTTGAACCTATCATACCTACTCTTGGATTAGGTGTAGTTTGTGATATGCAAGTAACCACCTTGTATCACTATCGTCCTACAATAGAGCAACATCTTCTCTTTGAAAAAGGAGATATTATTAAAGTAGATGAACAACAGGTTAGTATAAAGATATATTCACAGCGTATATATACATTTACATTAATGCATTTTTTAACACTTTAGGGGGATTGGTGGTATGGTACATCTGGTAATGGAGCTAAGGGTTGGTTCCCTAAATCGTATGTCAAGGAGATTTCTGCTAATCAAACTGCAGTAGTTGAAGGACTCAATGAATACTACGTAGCCTTATATCCATATGATTCCGCCGAGGTTGGAGACTTAACTTTCAACCAAGGAGAAGTTATATTAGTCACTAAAAAGGAAGGTGATTGGTGGACAGGCACTACAGGAGATAGGAGTGGAATTTTTCCTGCCAATTATGTAGAAAAATGTGATGCTCCAGATCAGGTAAAATGGCGGTTCTCTTTCCATTTTATTGAGTGAAGTTTGAGTAACTGATTTCAACTTTTGCTATACAATGTGATAATATGCATAAGAAATAAAACAAGATTTTAGAATTTTAACATATATAACATTAATCAGGCTGCCTCTATAACTACTAACGTATCTGAAACAACCGCGATTACTGAAACAACTGAGGACACAACCACAAGTAATCATGAAACAGCTACTTCAATTGCTCAGGCAACATTGGTTCGTAATATTTTGATTTTAATGCTTCTACTTCCTAACTATGTTGAGAATATATTTCCTCTGTATTGTAAAAAGCTATTGTGTATTTAAAAGCTTTATAGATTTAATTTTGTACGCATTAATAATTAGCCTGTAAGGTATAAAGATAGATGCACATATATCCCATGTTTAGCAAGCAGAGAAAACTGCTGAGCAACTCGAAGATGAAAGACAAGCCGCGGAAGATAGAGCAGAATTGCCAGATTTTTCCGCAATGGCTGCGCAGCAGGTAATTAATATGTGCTTATGACATATATGTAATTTAGGAATATTTAATATTGGTTATTTAATAAAATTCAATTGTTTTTTTTTTTATTGCTGATGTCCCGTTATCGCAGTATCATAAGGTACTTTATTTGTTATAAAGTGTACCTGCTAAGTACTGTCTTATATTTTGTGCTTAATATCCATATATTATGGCTTCATAAATAATAATATATATTTGTAATATTTATAGCATATATATATGAGTAGAATATATAGTATATTTTTATAACATAAAGGCTTTGTTAACAGAGAGGAAGGAAACCTGAAATTGTACAAGTTATTGCACCTTACCAAGCCACTAGTTCTGAGCAGTTAGATTTACAAAAGGGGCAATTAATAATGATTCGTAAGAAGACAGATAGTGGCTGGTGGGAAGGAGAATTACAGGTATAATTTATTAGTCCTTCCAAATTAACTATGATAAAATAATGTTTTTTTTTTATAATTGTATTATATTTGTATGTTCTTGCTTTACTGTTTAGGCACGTGGTAAAAAAAGACAAATTGGTTGGTTCCCAGCTTCTTATGTTAAACCTTTAACCAGTAGTAGCAATCGAAGTACACCTGTTTCTCATGGATATCAAGACTCTCCTACAGATCCAAATGTTGGTGAGTAGTTTTTAACTTTGTGTAATGTCATTTTATATGCACTAAACACGAGGAACATATCAGTAACATGTTTTACCAATATAGAACGCGTTATGGCATTGTACCCGTATCAGGCTCAAAATGAGGATGAATTAAGTTTCGAGAAAGGCGATGTTATAACCGTACTTGCAAAGGATGAAGCAGCATGGTGGAAAGGCGAATTAAACGGAATGTCTGGCGTTTTCCCTAGTAATTATGTATCTCCTATGTGTAAGTATTCTTTTTTATTTCAAAGTTTTACATTTCTTTTATAAAATTTGAAATATAATTTATGTCCATCATAAGTGGTTTAATAAGGAGCAGTTTTGAAACAGTTTTGTAACTTACTAGCGCAATACAATTTGAAATAATATGAAACAAATATAATTGCTATACCATATTTGCAATTTATAATACACGGATAGACGGACGACCGTCAGGTTTCAAATTTTATCATTATAAGATATAAATCGATGTTATGACAGTATCAGTCTTCAAAATTTTAATAACGCAATTTATAAATTAATACGACGGTCGTTTAGTAGGACCACGTAAAATAGTAATTTCCTGAATACTATTTCATTTACTTACACATAATGTATATTTTCATACTGTATAATTCTATATTTATAAAAATATCATAAAAATCTGCTTTTAAATACGTTATTATTTACATATTATAGTCATTTATATATATAATATTTATCTATTAACTTATAGAATTAATTTGAAATTAACTATAGATTACAGGCATAAATAAGATAGTTATTGAATATTTTGACAAGTTCTTTGATAAGTTAGATATATAAATATTACTTATTGATTTTCATTGTTTATAGTCTATGAAAACTACATTCTAATTTATGATAAAAAATTATACGGGAACAGTGTTTCTTTCACTATTATACACTACGGATGTTATGTGTGCTTCCTCCTCTGATATGGCTGCGTTCAAATTCCGCACTTTGGCTTGGAAAGCGGTATATCAAAGATAGCGGTACTTTACAATAATCGTTATTTTATCTTTTGTCTATTTATAACGGGTAATTTTTTGCGGAATCAGTTATCAAAGAAACGTACTTTCTCTATTATACAGCCTGCCTGTCTGCCTGCATGCCTGCCTGTCCGTCCGTCTGTCCGTTTGAGGTAGCTGCTTCGTTTCAATAAAATGTTTATAGGATTTTATATATATGTATACAATTAAAGGAAAATTATATAATATTATCTAATGTTTAGTACAAAATTTTAAATTTATCCCTATTTATAAATATCATATCATTAAGTGTAATCAAAGAGTTAGATAAGAAAAACATTTTATTTAGCATATATTATATCAAATTATAAACATTATCATTATAATATAAATAATCATTATAATCATATTTTTTATTTTACTTATTTTTATTATTTATTATCATTTTATTCATCTATATAATCTTTGTTAATTTGCTTTATTATTTTATTTAAGCTGAATTATAATATCAGTAGTAGTATCATAAAGCGAAATAGCTACTTCAAGGAATTTGAATATCTGTCATTAATACTTGGAAACAATCCTTTTTACTAATTGTTATCTTTCGCCTCTGCTTAACATGCAGCATAAAGGATAGCAGAGCAGCACCGCAGCATTGCAGGCTAAAATAAAAGCGTCTCGAGTGCAATAAGAATGATAGCAGTCTCTACACTGAACGCGACATGTTACAACCAACAAGTCTCATCGGTGGAGACAATGAGCATAGAAATGAAAGCAAAAGAAGGGAAAGACAGACTCAGGGCTGGTTCTTCGTTTTTATATTACTCCGAATTATTGCGAGTCTTTTTCTTCTGGTTCAGGGTCCTACTCGGTCCTTTATTTTCATTATCGTTCAAATTGTTACCATATGTTTTAATGACCATTATCCTTTAAACTATTGAATCTCTATGTATGGTTTACAAACGCAATTACCATTGCGCAGGTATATATATATATATATATATACCTATACTCATAAAGGAGAGCGCTAAATATTGAGTAAATAGTTAATATCGTGTTATTACAACCACCTGACATGTGCACCAAATCCTACCTCAACCCTCTACTTTAATTTAGAACAGAGCTTAAAAATCGAATATGATTTCTTTAACCATTTGGAATAGAATCCATTAGTATTTAATATTTCAAATAAAAATTAAAAGCAACATATATTTATTTAAGAAGTTTAATTTTTAGAGGACATTAAACGTACTTTCTGTTTATACTAGCACTTTTGGCCCAAAAGAAAATTTTTTAAAATCCTCAAAAAGGCGATTATATTCAAAGATATAGCTATAGTAGAACAGAAGCATTTTCTGCTAGAGGCAAAGACAATAAACATCGAAGTATTTATCTGTAAAACATTCATACTACTCTATGTATTTAACATTTGAACAGCTTTATGTGTAAATAAAAATATAGAAACATTATTAAATAATTAAAGGGCTTAAAGTGTTAGATCAATAAAAATTACGTGTACAAGTGCTATTAGTAGTATTAGAACTTTATAATTAATGTCCCTGGGAGTGAAGTTTCTTAAAATGTTTAACTGCTGCCTGTCTCTGTTCCCTTCTCTTCTATTAGCATTAGTACGTTATTTGGTGTGCAATACAGATGGTTTGTACAGTTATATTGCGCCGAGGCCTAGAGCAACAATATGGGCAACAGAATATTATTTTTCTGCTTGTCTTCAATGTAAAGGGAGAAGGAGTTGTTAAATCATAATGTTGAATATTTCATTTAACCTTTTCTTTGCCACGGGTGAAGAGTTTGTTACAATGTATAGGAGATATTTACATAGCCTTGAAATTTTTGAACAATTACACAGTCTATAACTTCTGTTTAAATTCAAAATTTTATATATAAGTATAGGAATCACAAAGAGATGTAGTAATACTGTGCATAATGTTTACAAAGAGAATTAAAATATTGCTCTCTTTTGAATTCAATAAGTTGTAACCAAATCCGTTGTTCCTATTTATTTATTCTATATATGTATAGTTATTATTTGTTTTCTGCTTTGAGTTTTGTCTGATAACATAATGGAAGATGATGTGCTCCTTCTTCACAGCCTTTTATTATAGAGCCTAAATCATCATTAAGATATCATTAATAATAATCATAAAGTTAGGTAGATATTATCTCCAGTGGTGAGAATGATTTGTTAAGTAATGTTATATTGTCGTAAACCAGTTTTTCCATCAATTTACCCCTGAGTATAATAGTTTAGATTATTTAAGGATAGGGTACCTAAATGTTATTTCACAAATATATTGTTATTTACTTATTCTTTATTTATATTTATTGCTTATAAGTTTACGAATCTCTGTGCTGAGATACTTAAATGTTGCTTTATTATTTTGAAATAATTTACTATTTTTACTCGTAATTACTCCTAATTTTGTAGTGTTTAAAATTTTATACAAATTTTGCGAAGTAATACAAAATAATTAGTAGAAGAAATCATTGAATGTACTGTATTACATTCAATATTCATTCCATTGAAATATTCAGGAATTTGATGGAATAACTAGTTTCGAATCACCGCAAAAGCGCACAGTAGATCAGCATATTTATACACTAATTAATCCTTTTACACGTTCTATATAACTCTTTGCAAAAAAAAGTGTATAAATATGCCTGATCATGGAACTAAACATTGTGTGCTTAATATTAAATATTCTAGATGCGCCCATAATCTTGTAATCTTTATCTAAACATGTTGACAATGTGTAAAGCAAGTTATGCAACTGGTTATTCTTAGATGAGAAAAATACTTGTGTAGTGCTATATCCTTAAGGTTGTTACTATTTGCAAAATATCCATATTGTTTGTTGTATCGTCGAATCTCATTATGAATCTCAAATTGTGTGTGGTATACTTTTGAGTGAAGGACACTGTATGAGTGTGAACAAGTTTAAATCGTTCTGTATTTATTACAGATTTTTGTTCACACTTCATGTGGATATATTTGAAATTTCTCATATGCATATACACGCCGTTCTTATACATATGTACACATATCCATACATAATATACAGACGTATTCGCAAAAATGCTGATTGAAATAAAGTATCTGTCTGTTGTAAAGTATTGTTGAGTACAACAATTCTCCATTACTCAGTGAAACCCGACGACTAACTTAAATACTTAGAATATTTTCTTATGATTTTTAAGTTTCATTTCTCAAACATTTAATTCTTACAAAATTGTATGTAATAATTTTGCTAAAAACTTCATTTATTATTTGGAGCAAGTTATTAAAATTAGCTAAAGTACATTAAAAAAAAAAAAAAAAATAAGAAGAGACTGAAAAAACCTTGCATACATTTTATGTGTAGCTAATGAGATGACAACTAACTTACTAGTGGCTGGATTGGATTCCATGGAAAGAAAGCGACAAGAATACATAAAAGAACTTATCACAACTGAACAAGCATATATAGAAGACATGAGACTTGTTCACGAAGTATATAACAATTTTTTATATAAAATAATTTCCTATGTGTTATATTTAAATTTATTTAAAAATAAAAATTCTTTTACAGGTTTTCGAGAAACCTCTCATTGAAAGTTTAGTTTTAACCGTGGATGAAGTAGATAAAATATTTGTTAACTGGAGAGATATTATTGCGTGTAACGATAATTTCTTAAGGTAGCGTTTTATATAAACATAATTCAAAAAACATTTACAATACCGGTTAATTATTTAATAAATATTTTTCAGAACATTACGGATACGACGAGATAATAGCGAAGGAGGGATTGTAAGAATGATTGGAGACATTCTATGTGAAAATGTAAATTTCTTTTACTGTTTATAATTAATTTTATATCATAGTTTAATATTCGTATATTTTAGATACCTAGAATGTCAGCATATATAAGATTCTGTAGCTGTCAAATATCCGCTGCTGTCTATCTTCAGAGATTGACTGAAACTATGCCAGAATTTGTCAAAGTTGCTCAAATTTGTCAGCAAGATCCACGTACAAAAGGAATGCCTTTGAGCTCTTTCCTTATAAAACCAATGCAAAGGATAACAAAGTATCCTCTTATTATTGGCAAAGTATCTATCATCTTTCTATCCTTGATTTCAGAAAAGTATAAACATCTTAACATCAATTTATCATTATTGTTTTAGATTTTAGAGCACACACCAGTTGACCATCCTGATAGGCAATATCTCCAAGAAGCATTGGCTAAAGCAGAAGAATTTTGTACTCAGGTAAAATTTTTAAAATATCAACTGTTCAATTAAAGAAAAAGGATTATTATCGTTTTAATATTAATTTGATTTATTTTACTGTAGGTAAACGAAGGAGTTAGAGAGAAAGAAAATAGTGATAGATTAGAATGGTTGCAAACACATGTGGCATGTGATGGTCTTGAAGAACAACTTATCTTTAATTCTTTAACCAATTCTTTAGGTCCACGAAAACTTCTTCATTTTGGTATACTTCATAAGGTAGGTCAAATCTAAGAGACCACATTTCTTTCATGTAATAACAATTTTATAATGCCTTAATGCCTCTTAGGCAAAAAGTGGAAAAGAACTTGTTGGATTTCTCACAAACGACTTTTTACTGTTTGCTCAACCAGTACTCAGCAGAAAGTTTTTATCCAGTGGACAACAGTTTTCATTTGAGAGAAACGAACATCAAAAATTCAAGATGTATAGAAAGGTATCTTATAGTAAATTACTGTAATAGCAGTATAACGGTACTAATAGAAATATTTATTTATTGTAGCCAATATTTTTAAACGAATTATCTTTTCTGGGTGATTCAGAGATGAATGGTAATATTAGTTTAGGTTCCTGTGAAGGTTCAGAAAATTCAACGAAAATATTGAGACTAAAAGACCAAAAAAAGCCAATAATATTATTAGCACCGTCTCCAAGTGAATGTTCACTATGGATCAGAAGAATTACAGAAGCAAGAAAAATATTTATGGAGAACGAAAAAACACGTTTGCAAAGACAAAGATCAAGTAAGTCATACTTTCGTTATATCTAGCTACATATTATTGTTAAGTTATAGTATACTCCGTGTTTATTTTTGTATCGTTCTTGTAATAGTAACTTTCATAAGTATAATGTAACGTATAAGAAATACTTACAATAAATTTAACGTATAATAACGCATAATATGTGTGAGTAAACAGAGCAGGCGCAATTTGGAGCGTGTGGCAGAATTCTTGTTACAGTGCTTGAAGGTTTCAATTTAAAGACAATACCTGGTAAGCTAAACTTGTGTGTGCTTAAGTTGTTTGCCTTTTCGTGCATGTGCTTTGTGCTTGCTTATGGTTGCTTGGTTGTTATTTTTTATTTTTCTGTAAAAGCGTACGATGAAAGGAAGCGTAATAAGCTTCACTACGAAATAAAACCATCGAGCGAAGCGGATTCGTATCGCAATTACACTCTCTAACTATACAATGCGATTTTACTAACAAAGATCTGGCATGATTGTAGTTCGCAGAAGACCACCCCAGGGTAGACTTCGATTAGTAATTGTGGAAGCTGAAGATTTAATTATGTTGAAAAAAGGTAAAATTTTCTGCTTGCATGGAAGTTTTACCTTGAGACTTGATACATGGACAGACTTTTCTTTTCTATCTCTATTGCTTCTTCATTTCTTAACTATATTACGCATGTATGGGAGACTGTATGTATGCAACTGCAATTTACACTTGCAATTTATGCTTTATTAATAGTATGAGCACTGTAATCTATTCTATATAAAATTAAATTTTTTAATGTTATAACAATTATAATAAGATATCGAACTTTATAGGAAAGTGCAATACATTTTGTAAAGTGAGTATGGGCTCACAAGAAGAGAGAACGGGTGTCATATCAGGAACTGATTGCCCTTTATGGGATACATCAATGCAGTTTCAAGTAAAGGATTTACTTGAGGATACTTTATGTATCACGGTCTTCGATAAAGGCTATTATAGTCCAGATGGTAAAATTAATTCTATACTTCTCATATAAACGTAACTAAAAGAATTTCAGAGTAACAAAATATTTTAAATATTATCACAGAATTCCTCGGCCGAGCAGAAATAAGAGTTGCTGACATAATGAGAGATAGTAGAGATTCGTGTGGGCCAATACAGAAACGTATTCAGTTACATGAAGTCGAAAAAGGCATCGTTGTGTTGAAATTGGATTTACGACTCTTTGGTAATCGATAAAAGGACTACATTACTCATATTTAGAAGTAAATGACTATGACATAAACTAAAAATTGTTACAGCTGACTAGATTTTCCATATCATTAATTATAAAAAAACAAATTCTTGCCTTAATGTAATTAGTAATTGTAGTTTGGTAATTATAAGTGATCAATAAGGGCACAAAACAATTAATATTTTATTGTATATTTATTTTATTGTATTTTAAGAAAGTTTATGATATATGCATTCTTTGCAATGCATCCTTTTTATCATATATTGATATTCTGATATTAGTTTATAAGAAAGCGAGTACTTATATTACTTTCCATGTTGTATAAAGTTCATTCAATCATGTCAATTCTTAGTCTTCCTTAGAAATTAATAATTTATATTCGTTTGAAGCGCTGCAGTATTATTGTTATTGTAAAATTGATAGTATATAGCCAGAGAGCATTTGTTTTTTGTATTAAACACATTGTACAAAGTATGAAGCATTTAGGAGGGCATTAATATAAATAAACGGAGTATGCAATAAATAATTTAGGAGTAATTTATTATATTAATTGCTTAATATATAATTGCGATCATCAATGAGAAAGTAGAAAATAAGTAATGTAGTATACATTCTTCAGACTGACTCGTTAGATAGATTCAGACTGACTATGATAATGTATGAAGTAGATGTACAAAATATGGTGGTTTCTACAATTTAACACAATAGAACTTTATCAAATTACTATATAGTCTATAAATAAAATAGATAAATTAATATAAATATAATAATTTCTTAATAAAATAAATATTGCAGATGATTCCTTGTAGTCATTGTAATCAAGAGGATTACATGCAAAGCGGTGCAAATACATTTAATAACATTTTGTTCTTTGCTACAAGATGATTTCTAACATGTTGCATTACATGAAGTAGTTAAGATTGTTACTAAACTGTTAGTATTTAACTCGGACTGTATCGCTTGCACCCCATTGCATCCAACCCTTCTCATCGAATTCAATGATCCAAAATTATCGAAGATCATGTGAATATTCAGACTTGTATAGTTTAACTCCCCATGAAGACAATGAATTGTCCCAGTCACCAGTGCACATAGTTTCGAGATCTTTACTTCCCTTTTCAAAACAAGTGTTCCAATCAGCATTACTTCAATAATCCAACTAAGATTGGTTCAAATCTTTCATTCTACAGAAAGACAGCAATGCCAAGAGGAGCGTAATAGTAATTAACGAAATACTCGAAACGAAGCCTATTTTCGCTCAATTAATATTTCTACATGATAAACACATGCTTTCATCAAACTGTCGAATTGGCAGACTCTTGAAAATGCGTGCTCACTTCTGTTTCCAACTCGCTGGATTCTTTACGCTCTGACCGGTCTTCGTTCTGCGTAGGAAATTCGTAAATCGGTTTGAATCCACCGAAGAGCTGTGGTTTGAAGTTCTCAGCATCGAATTCAGTTTTTTCTGTCTGAGACTCTTCTGCATTCGAAGTGGTCTCGGAAGAATCGTCATCCGATTTTCTACTAATGGTAGGTTCAACCACGACAACGCTCCAGCCGTTCTTTGAAGGTGTTTCTGCACTGATACTTGCTACAAACGGCGCCATGAAGTTCTGTGGAGAGGGCGCAGAGCTGGAGGAACTAGAGGGTTGCTGTGAAGGCAACAGAATGGGCTTCTGATCACTATTTTCAGTTTTAGATTTATCCTCATCACGCATATCTATGTCTAAACGATGAGAAGCTTGAGCTGTTGGAGTATAAACATAAGCAATTGGCGTAGAAGATGGCAAGGTTGGCAAACGATGAAGAGTAGCTGAGATAACCTCATTCTTCCTTGCTGGGAAAGGCACGAAATCCTGTAAGTATGGTATAACGTTCACGCTGGAATCTTTTTCGTCCTTCTCTTCTGTATTTTCTTGCATAGAATCTTCTTCTTGTCGCTGATCGCTGGGCACCAATAATGGCGTTTCCCTCATTCCATTGACAAGAATGGAAGGGTCAGGACGTTCCAGAGGATACGGAAAGTCTGAGGCAAGTGGCCGTCCATTAAAGACGTTATGAACAGAAGGTCTTGGCTCTTCATCCATTTCTTGATCCTCATTATCCTGAAGCAGTGTCTCTGGAGGAAGGGGTCTATGTGGTCCTCTCGTTCCAACAACTACGCTCTCATCTTTCTCTCTGGAATCGTCAGGATGAATATTCACAGCAGTATTCACAGGATAGACTACGTAAACCGGTGGCTCAGCTATTGGTTCATGGCTGTCAAACTTTCTCCTATCTGCATTCTGCTCAGTTACTATTCTATCCGGCTCGTCATTTGTATTTTCATCCATAGAGGACAAATTTGGTTCTGTAATATCCTCCGCGAATTCGCCATGTTGTTGGATCATCTGAAGAGTAGCTACGTGTGGCGGATCAGCAGTTCTTCGTTTAGGAAATAAGGGAGGTCTTGGCGGCACCTGAGGCGGCTCCTCTGAGTAACGTTCTGCCCGTTCTTCCTCTTCCAACCGCAATTTCTGAGTGGGTACACGGTGCGCCAGTTTAACATCGTCCTCCCCTCTGGAGGTGGCTGGTATCGATGGAAGGCGAAACCTCTTGACCGTGGATTCCACGTCTCGAGGAGGCACTATGTTCTCAGCTTTCGCGGAAGCTGCGCCGGCAAGCCTAACGGCATGAATTGGAGGAGGAGGAGGGTTTAATCTCTGAAGATAAGATGGATGTGGTGGTGGTAGAGGTCTTCTGGTTGGAGGATGAGACTGAACAGGCTGTCTCACTCTGGTGGGATAGCCTTGACCAGCTGGAATCGTTCCAATCGCCTCTGATCCACGGTGTCCATGAGACGTTTTAGCATTTGGACGGAATTGTGGTAGAATGTTTGGCAAAGTAGAATCGGGAGGATAAGGACGTCTTCTTATTCCCATAGCTTCTGAAGGAGGAGGAGGTGGTGGAAGGGGAGGAGACGGTGGTTGTTTCCCACGAGGTGGCAAAGGCAATCTTTGAGGTCTTGGATGATCCGGTCTTATCGTACCTCCGTGATGATAATGATAATAGAACTGTGGTGGCGACTTTGGTCGTTCAGCCGGCGGAGTCAAGTTCTCCGAAAGTTGTGGCAGGTGATCTTCATTTAAAACTGGAGGATCTACCCTTACAGGTTTCAACGTTGTGGAAGAAGGTGTTATTTCATGCACAGTGCCATCAGCTTCGTTTATAACAACGATGTGTTCCTCAACTGGTTGTTTAGGTTCATCTTTAGGAAACACCACGTAGTTAACGTCCTTATCATCCTTCTTATCTTCTGGCTGTTCCATAAGCACTGTGCCTTTTACGAATGAATTCTGCGTTCTAGAAGGTTCTATCTCGTTTGCCAGCTTCTGAGTTCCAGTAAGATTAGGTTGCCTCCATGTTTGAGCAGCATAAGTAGGATTATTCTCCAGTACGGATACTGAGGACAGGCCAATTGTTCCTCGGTAATCTGATTGTGGATCGTAATTGCTTTTGTCTGGTGAGACATCATATAAAGGTCGGAAAGAAGCATCGATTCCAGTAGAACCGCCATAAGGATTCTCTCCAATTGCAGTGCCTAGTGAATAATATCCACCTTCGACGTTTTGTCTGTTTCCAAGGACAAAGGATACTGTATCCTGATCAGGTGGTATCACTATATTGCTAGTGCTCTCTACCAGAATTCCTCCACCTAATCCAGTTGGTCTCTGATTAATAACTGCGTTTGGACGATATCTCTGGTTCATAATAATATTATCCGCAATACCATGTTTTCGATTATCTTTTTCAAACGCTGATGGCACTCTGTGTTCGTTGTCCAAGGGCATAGACGTTACTAGACGCGAAGGAAGAGCTTGGAACGGTAGCGAGTTACTGTGGAAGATACTTTCTTGAGACACTGGTGAAGAATATATTGCAGACGATGATGGAACTGGCGTACTTGTCGTAGTGGTTGCGGGAGTGGTCTCTGGAGTTCCAACAGTTGTGGTTATATTATGAACAGTCGACGTTGTGCTAGGCACTGTGCTAGCTTTTACAATTTCATTGGTCGTCTCTTTCATCGAGACATAATCCTTCGCATCCTCTCCATCTCCAATTTCATAATCCTCGTAACTATCTATATACTCTTCATGGTTTATAGGAGGCATCGTCTGAGGATCTCGATTGTGCTGCACTATATTATTTGGTCCTTGATGACCATTACTGTACACAGAGGATTGAAGTTTCTCTATTGGAAGAATATCATCGTAATCGTCCAGATGATCAGTAAATCGTTTGGGAGTGGAGGCAGGAGGCTTCCAGGTTGTTACAACAGGTGCTTTCGTCGAAGTGGAAACAATAGTAGGTGGTAGAGGACTAGATGTCGTAGTAGAAGTAGTAGTACTAGTCGTCGTCATCGTCGTCGTCGTCGTCGTCGATGTTGTCGTGGGTCTAGAAGTCGTAGAAGTGGTGGTAGCTCTAGATGTAGTCGACGGGGTTAGTTTAGGAGTCGTTCTCATTGTTGTAGTCGAAGTTGTCTTAGGCATATACGGTTTTCTGGTAGGATAATACATTACAGTTTCTCCATGATAAGGCTTGTGATTATAAGTACTATAACTATTTGATCCACTCTGAACTTTTGTATTTGCATAGGAACTTGATATCAATGGATATTTGTCCTTGCCGTACTTGTCGGAAGAATAATGAACAGGAAGATTAAGAAAATCATGAAAATTAGGTGAATAAGGATTAATCTCGTTTGGACTAACATCATCGGTCTCTTTGTTGTTTTCCATCTTCTTTTTCGTTAAATAAGATTCGTTCTCCCTCACTAAGTCCTTGTTGTTCACCTTTTCATCTTCGTTTACGTTTTCTTGATAACGAGTGCTGAAGTTGAGGGCTTTGACTGGCGGCGCCTTCTCGAAGTCAATTTTACCGGTGATAGGATCCTTCTCGAGCGAAAATGGTCTGCCACCGTTGAAGGCGAAAGGATACGGAAGATGATAACGCGGCGCTTCTTCGTCGTCCGACGTCGACAGCGCAGCGGTGCTCTCCTCTGCATCGAGATCCAGGTCAAGGTCACCCAGCTGCGCCGTCCTTGCCAAACTTGGAGAAGATTCCATCTCCTCCAGTAAGGACTTTGGCGGACTGTTGTCCATATGGCCTCCCATCAAATACTCCGACAAGGTGCCCGTCACGCAGGTCAATGTGACCATTAGTATCCATGGACCGAATCGCATTGTTCTTCGCATACCTGAAACCGTGTCATATTGGTATTAAAATGAAGGATATTAGTTCTATGTGAAAATATTTGTTTATACATTTTTACTAACTTTAATTATAGAATACGTGCGACAGGTAAAAGTTGGTCATGGCTTGCTTTTCTTATTTATATTTAGTATTTACATGTAGTATTTATTAATATAATACATGTATTTATATATTATGGCTCTACGATTCTTATTTATAGCAGTCTTATGGCTATTATTAATGAAAATATTATTATACTTGTAGAAAGTTAGAGTATCAAATTAGATTTCATATTCTATACATAGTATCTCTAAAGATCCAATTACGTAAATTGAAATTCTACATTTTCTTATACAAATTAGAGAAATGAATGTTGTAAGCGTTTAAAAACATGCTCGGTTTCTGTTTTTCTAGTACTCCATTATTATACATATTTATGAAACTTCAAATCCACGATGCTTGCTAGTTTTCTGAACTGTCTGTATGACGGATGGTAAAGTAAAAGGCCGGAAAACAGTTCCGTCCCTTGTGTCCCACATTTAATATATCTGGACACGGTAGTGAAACGTGCATGCGGGATACACGTACAGTTCATGATACGCCCCCTCCGGATTTGTCGCGTCATACCATCACCGAAATTACTGTAAACGCGTCACCGATGTCTGCATCACCTTCGCCAAACAAGAACAATGCGAACAAATGCAAATTAATTAATTAACCGTTCAGTTGCATATACCTGCATCTACAAACTTCAACTTAGAATTATTTCTTTTTCATTGGGTAATAAATTTTAATCCATTTAAAATCTCAAAATTCGAATCATTTTCACAATTGCCAGAAAGAAATTCAACTTTCCATCTTGCATCTAAATGACGTATTTTTAATTAAATAATTCAATAATTCACTTCAGAGCGATTGATAATAATTTGTAATTTACAGTAATTGTCAAGGAAGGGTCCACGAGTCAGACCCGGAAATTTAGGACGACACTGCCAGGAATTATTTGCAAAATGAAAATCAAAGTCGTTCATCGTCGACAATACATTGAGCTTCTGGCCAGTAATTAACGGATCCTCTGACCGTGGAGAAAATCATCAGCACAATAGAATGATAAACAGGAACAGGTTGCTACATCTTTCATCAAGCGGAATCGCGTTCCTACGCGTAACGGGTTCTCTCGTCCTCTCTCTCTTTTCCTCTTTCTCGTGCTCTTCCCGTAGCATTCCAGCAGCTTTTGTCGAGGTTGTGCCACAATCTCGATCGCTGTATTTGGCATTAGCATTTTGTTACTCGCACTTTCGAGCAAGCTTTCGTTGTCACAGACGAAACGGAACTGGTGCCTCGAGGAACATCCGCCGACCCATCAGGGACATCTTTTCTGGAGAACATTTGTGACTAAATATTTTATAGTAGCATCAAATATTAATTATAATACGATGATTAAATATTTGTAATTTATCATCTGTTCTTGTATTTTTTACTTAATTATTTTTTATTAGTAGATTTATTAAACGACATATTACTGATGAAGATTATAGCACTTCTTTGGAATTAAATAATATATCTTCTTTTCTCTACTTCAGTGGCAATCTTCTATAGTAAACTTAAATTTGTAAGGAAATACTGAAAGTGATTAAAAATCACTTTTAGACACTCCATATATTATTTTCACCAAATTGACCCAAACGTACTTCTATTTTTGTACCATCCCTGTTATAAATCTTCTCATGAACCACAAATTGATCAATCATAAAAAATTATAAATCTTCATTATAAAATCTCATTTTCTAATAAATAAACTATAATTAAAACTTACAAACCCTTTAAGAAGCATCGGCATAAAAGAGATTTAATAATATTCTTTTATAATTAGAATTGCTTTGTGGTGTTAACAAACTAGAGCAGGAAGAGTCGGAAGCAAATGAACCGTCATCTTTATTAATGCGTGGGTGGATAAAAGCATGGAACTCAAATAGATTTAACAATCTGTTCAGGGTTTTGGGTGGTCCTCAGTTTGCAGTATAGACGGCACATCTGCTATTGTTTGGAAAATTGGAATTTTCCACACTACATATTATAAGGTTTACAACTCGAACCGCGTCGAGAGGTTAATTGGCATCCTAAGCACATAAGACATGGCATAAACCTCGACACCCGATAAAACTCGACAATAGAGAAAGGACGATGGCATCAACTGGACGTTACTCTACGCACCCTTGACCATGTATGCTGATACCATGTATGTCCATGACAGTTCGACAGTTACAGGATTGGACAGAAACAGATTTCCACTTCATAGGAAACATTGACTAAAATACATCCCCTAGACTAACAGAACACAAGCACCAAGCGCTTTAAGAGACAACAGATTCATCACGCATTCGCCTAAGTTACAGTTCATGCTCTTTCGTTTATACTAAAAAGTTCAAACAAACCTACTAAACACAAGCTTAATAGACATCTTTAATCTACCTCCACCTTGAACGTTAATATCGTTCAAGGTTCGCGACCTCGACCGAACAGTTGCAACCTGATTGATCGCCACCTAGTTGATAAATCGCAACACAACCTGAAACAATCTATTATTGCCTGTGAGATCATCGTCCAAGGTCCCTCGGTGGTCATAATATTCGTCTTTAGCATGTTCGTGACCGTGACCGCCTCCTAACTCGGTGACTGGTACACGAAACAGAAACGTGTGTACTGTTCATCGGGATGACCCACTTTAACCGGCTTGTTTTTGGGGTTTCAGTCCTGAGAGTTGTTTCGGCTACATCAGGTTCGTGAATCATCAGCTTTTCCATGAGCAACGACACCGAAGGGAACCGTAATAATATTCATCGTTACCATTCCTCCTCGACCTCTTTCTCTTTTATCGTACTTCTATCAATGGTTCATTGTGATCTCGATGAATATGATTATTGACTTCGTTCAAGGGTCTCTGATCAATTATTTCAGTAAAGAATTTTCGTTGACCTTTTTTCTGTTTACGGTGTATTACATGATTGTACGTGTATTTGTATCAACGAACTGCTGATATTTATGCAAATTCATATATATATATATATAATTGTAAAGATGAAATTTGGATGTCGGTAACTGTTTTACTTATTAAATGTTATAGTAAGTACTATACTTTGGGTATTTTATATATTTTTGTATATTATATTATTCTATACACTCTCATAAATACATAAAAACCCACAATCTATTCTTATCTTAACAATTAGAACTTTTATCATAGTTGTATCATTATTTTTGTATTTAAGAATTTCTCTTTAAATTTAGCTTGTTTTCTAGATGCTGTATATGAACTTCTATTATTTCACCTATTTTCTTGTAATCATCTTCTTTTGTTTTATGTATGTGAATATTATTATTGTTATCATAAGTTTTCGATCGAAAAGATGATAAAATCTTTGATAAAAAATTTGTTCTCAACTTTTCTTTTTCATCTCGTATGATCTTGTTTGACACGGCTGTTAAGACCATAACGGAGTCTTCAACAATGCAGGATTTTCTTTATTACCTTTACTGTTTTTCTCTTCTTGTCATTAATGAATCTTTCATTTTTTCTTTTATTAATTTAATCTTCATTTAATTTAATTGTACTTAATTATACCTTGATCATCAATTGAATTATACGTACGGAAGATAACATTATAAATAGACCGTCGTGTAGTCGAGGTTTCCTTCGTTTTTAAATGAATCGTTTGCAAACGCAATGACAGTAACCGGTTTCAAACTCAATTTTTAACGCGTTTCAACGTGGTTCTTATCACGTGCATTTATGCTCCTCCATGGAACGTTTAATACAGCGTAAACTCGGCCTAATTATAACGGTATCATGATTACAGAATATATATGTATATATTCTAATTGTACGCTGGATACGTGAAATTTGTAACGAAATATTATAATACTCCGTTCTCATCTACTTAATTTAATAACTTAATTTGTTTTTTTAATTTAATGAATAATCTGTAGAAAAACTTGTAGTTTCATTAAGCAAAATTAAATATTATTGTTTAAAAATAATTGTATTATTACAATTTTTCATTACTTGATTAAACAATTTGTCTGTTGCAATAAGCATTAATTAAATAGACATATTTAAAAAAAAACTAGTTTTAAAATAAAAAGATAACAAAGGTAAAACAATAAAAAAATATTCAACACAAAAAGTATTCTTTTTCTTTTTAAACGCAATTTCTGTTAATGAATTTTTGTAGTTAAAAGGAAAGCAATACATTATAAAAAAAAATACCTGGATGCAATGATGAGATGAATGCGGATGCACCCCAGTGGTCTCAGAACGACCTTCAGTGTTTTTAAGCACTTAAAACTCCATGTACTTCAATTCTAATTACCGTTGAACCTGTCACTCTCGGTCTTTTGGTCACAAGCAAAGCAATCGTAAAACGCGGACACGACGAAGGTGAATAGAACGTGCGACGAAACCATGAAAACTTGCAGCCCTGGTAGAGGGTCACACGTCGACTGAGGTACCTCGGCAACCAGGTGATAGCAGGAAGACGGCTGAAGTGGTGGCGGTAAGGCGAAGAGGTGGAACTTCAGAGGAACGTGGACAAAATGTTGTACAAGAGCAAGACGAAAGTCCAGAGAAGGAAAAAAATAATCCCGGAAGATTCTCCTGTCGGAATGAAAGTATCACCAAATATAAAGATCACTGAATTGAAGTGATTTTGATTTTCAGAAATATTGTCATAAACCTTTGATATTTTATTAGATTACCCTTTCTTTACATTCTGATGTATGATTCTTGTGTCTTTGTTGTTGTTTTGGTAGTTGTTTATAAACTTCATTATTCAATCCTAATAATATTCTAATAATAATAATTCCTAAGTCGCTACTAAAATTAACTTTTTAAAGATGCATTATAATTTATTTTACATAAAATTATAATTCATTTTCTTAAAAATAATTTTATGTAGTTTATCACACCTTAATAACATATAGGTCAAAGATGCACCAATGTTGATGCTACATACGGAACAAAAAATCCGATTCTTGTTTTCATCAAAAAATGTAACACGCTCGGTAGAACAGGGACAAACTTTCTAAGGTTTTCTCAGTGTGTACCGATTGTAGAAAGATTCCTCAGTACGTGGTAGGTGTCGATAAAATGAGGAAGGAAGAGAAGAGGTGATGTTCCACCGTGTGTGTACGGCTATCGGGTGGTGGAGGTAAGAAAGAGAAGGAGTAGTTGAATCTGACTAATGGACGGCACAGAGTCGACGGAACGGTACGTGGAACAGTTAGACGACGACCCACATTACTGGGAGTTGCTCAGGGCCGGCCAACGTGCCAGTTTCTTCGACCTTACCCTCCGTTAATGCAAGCTAGATCTTCTAGGATCATATCAAAATCGTTTAATCATCAATTTAAATCTTTCCTCTACTTCCTTCTTCTCTAAAATGCCTATCGTTTATTCGAATGTAATTATCTTTCTACATCTTTCTTCACCCTCCTTTTTCAACTTAGGAACTTTCTTGCTTTTTACGCCGTTCGCCATTTGATCGCTAAAATTATTGATCTGCATTTTTCTTTTGAATTTTGGTAATTCATGTTGATTATTGAAATTGGAATTCGCATTTTTGTAGGAGTTACGGAAATATTTTGGAAGAGTGAAAAAACTGTAACATGGAAAGTTTGAAGCATTAAAATAGTAAGTATGGTCGAACTATAATAAACGAATTTTTATTCAATTAAATATAAATTTGGTTTCCATTTATACAAAGTTAACAAACATTAAATGTAATTCAATTATAAAACAGTTACAGAAAATTTGTACCCATGTATAACTATTTCCTTTTTCCTTTTTTTACAACAGATACTGCTGTAGGCAATGGAACTTTTAGAGTAATAAGTTTCTTGTTCTCTTTGTTAGGTAAAGCGCCAATAATTCTAGCAAGGTCTGTCATTTTTTTTAGACCCATACGATGACTGAATATGGTTGCAAATAATTCCAAATCTAATGTAAAGTTGTTAATTATCAATGCTAAGATCATACAGTGTATTACTCCCTTATCTTTTACACTGGTTGGTCTCATTCTATAAAATATTAAAAATTAATTATTGAATTATTAAACATTTTTATTACATGATTATTATATGTCTGTTGCACATACCTCCCATGTTTACTCTGAACACTGTACGTGTCTATTATATGTGAATTAATTTCTTGAGAAGCTGAACAAACTTCAATACCACGTTTTTTAGCATCCTTGATTGGCATATTTAACCATGCTGCAACTGATTGAACATAAATCAGCAGCGCAGCCTTTTTAAGACTATCTGGATCAGATTTCACATGATATAATGTCCGAGTGAAAAATTTTGAGTTTCTGAAAAATCAAAAATGTATATATTAGAATACAATAAAATAATAAAGAAAGATAGTAATTTTTCGAAATAAACATACTCTTGTATATTATCAGAATTGCCATTTAAAATTTCTGTAACACTATCGTACAAAGATTCCAATGTACTTTTTGGCACAATATCAAAAATATTATATACATCATTTACACTAGTTGCATCTCTATTACACTCTGGTAAAGTGGTATTTGTAATATACTCGTTATCTGGCAATTGTATTGACAAGTCCATTCTGTCAATTTCAACATCTGTAATGAAAATGAATTTTAACTCTATTCTTAGGAAAATTAGCACGAGATTATGTGTATATCATAAAACATTTGCAAAGACAATTCCGTACTAGATACAGTTTGTTCAAGCTGTTCTTTAACAGATTCTACATTCACTTTTAATCTTTCGTATTGCTCTGTCCTCCTTTTTACTTTCTTTGAACCAAACTGTTTGTTCAACTTAGCGATCTTTTCATCTTCTGCGCCCTTATTATCTTCCACTGCTGGTTTTTCCAAAACTGGAGTCACTTGCCAACGTTCAACCTGAACCAATCTTACCTTTCCTGTCCTTCTGTTATGAAGAACAAGCATACTACGCATCAAATCTTGGCTCGTATCTGGTTTATAACCTCTATAAACAATCTGTCCATTTGACATAGCCAGCATCGTCCTCTTCCTGTTTTGATCGTAAAATAATCCACACGACATTTTTTTGGCTTCCTCATCCTTGAGCTCTCCATTTTGAAAATTAACTATAAAACAATTATATATGTTTTCTCTAAAAATGAATACATGTAATATATGAATTATAAATTAACAAATCGAAGGATTACAATGGCAATCGACAAATGGCAATTACGATTATAAGAGTAATATGATTTCACGATTCCATTATTTTTCGAAAAATAATTTACACACGAATTGTTTCAGATATCGAAATACTTCTTAATGAATAAAAGTGCAATTACCAATGATTGGCTGAACTTTGGATGGTTCTATAATTACATCATCGATAATCCCCTTGAACGATTTTTTCATTTTTATAAATCACTGTTTAACTTTGATTTTTATTTATGATTTTTAACCTCACATTTGTCTACATTAAATTTTATAACACTAATGAAAACATTGAAGCGTCGCCGGAAGTTGGCTTCTTTTCATTTATCTCACAGGAAGTCCAACCATTTTGACTTAATTTCTAAGAGATCCATGAAGACATAAACTTATTTTAGAACACAACCATATCAGTCAAATTACAGAATTACTTTACCGAAATTCTACTTCTTTAATTATATTCCCTAAAAATATGAATTTGCCTAAAAATCTACAGTCTATTTATTAGTATACATAAAAAACCTAAAACAGATACAACAAAATCTTTTTTCGATTTTTCTAAACCGATAAGATGGTACACCTTATAGTTTGCTCTCTTTTATGATTAGCATCTCTTTTGTATTATGTTCCTTGTCTATACTATTCATATGAACTTTCGAGAAGTACGATATATGTGAATGTTGTGTTAAATTTCTTAATGGTCTGTCTTTGATATTTTAGAGAAGAATCGACCTAATGGGTAACGAAGAAACTCCAACAGCAGTGAATAATGATGAAGTAAGAAATGCAGTTAATACATCAATACTGTACACGTAACATAAAAGTTTTTAACGTTTACAGATGCCAGTTCCAAAAATAAGGCACGATTGGTATCAAACAGAAAGTCATGTTATAGTTCCGATTCTTGCGAAAAGCGCACAAAATGTCAAAGTTGTTTACGAGAAGAGTACGGTAAATATTTCATTTGTGAAAGTGTAAAATGTATATAATGTTTTTTCAACTAGTGCATTTTGCATTTTTGTCGGTCATATTTACGTGAAAGTAGTTATTGTTTAGTTGAATATCAGTTGTATATTTTATTCTTTGTTTGGTTTTAGTTGAGTGTGTCTGCCCAGTTACCATCAGGCAATGAATATAGCTTGGAGTTAGATTTAGCTCATGCAATAATACCAGATCAATGCACATACAAAGTTGATCCATCTAAAATAGAAATTAAATTGAAAAAACAAGATGGAATTACATGGTCTACTTTGGAAGGAAATCCTGTTGCACAAAATAAAGTACAACCCATACCTCAAGGTAAACCAAAGATCCAAATATTATGTATAAACAGAACCTGCTTTGAATTGTCATATTAAAATGATTTAAATTTTTTAAGAAATTTTACAAGCTAGAAATCAACCACCAGAGAATCCTGGAACTACCAAAAAGACACGGGATTGGAATAAAGTAGAGAAAGAGATTGAGAAACAAGAAGCAGAAGAAAAGCCTATAGGAGAAGCTGCTCTCTACGCTTTATTCCAACAGATATATGGTAGTGGATCTGATGAAGTTAGACGTGCAATGAATAAATCTTTTGTGAGTATTTCTTTTCAAAAAACGTTTGACAAATATGTTGTATCGATTTTAACACTGTAATATTTCTACATATATAGCAAGAGTCTGGTGGTACAGTGTTAAGCACAAATTGGTCAGAAGTGAGCAAAGGAAAAGTTGAAGTAAAGCTACCAGATGGTATGGAATGGAAATCCTGGAATACATAAAATAATTCAGATAATTAAAATTTAAATTGCTTAATATTTAGCACGTAACAATTTCACTTTATTTTTAATAAAATCATTTATTGCAGATAAAAATTAGTTAAACGATTGTCCATATAAAAATATCACATTGTATTTGCCCAGTTTATCAAATATATATGTGTATTTTTCTGAGAAAATTATAGCCTCGGTTTCTTATACAAAAAACAATGCAACTAAATAACATGATAACAAAATACTACAAAACATCATACAATATATCCAATTAAAAGCATATATTAATGTATTCTTTATTTCATTACATAATTAAATATATACATGTATTATACATTTATTTATAAAATATTGATAAACGAATAAATCTCTGTTACTAAAAAATTATTTCAAATAAATTCATTACTATGAATTGAAAGGTAACCTTTAACCAATTACCGATCTCAGTATATATATGCCAACAATACATACCCCAAATACAACACAAGCTCTTTGCAATTCTGTAATATTAGTATTATCTAATTCTTCATTAACCATGACTACTTTTGGTTTGCTATTCTTTTCTATTGTTGTACGGATTGTATTTAAACTATTTTCTAATGATAGAAAACTATTTCTGAGCACATTTTCATTCTTTTCTTGTGCTTCAGATAAAATGTTTTGAATATTTGCTACCCTTATATTGTTATATATTATCGAAGCTACCAATGATACGACTGCTAATAGGGCAGATGCAACAATAGATAAGTATTTATGCTTTTGAGCATTCATTGTTTGACTATCATGATATTCTTTAATAGCAGTTGCTAATAATGTGAAATGTTCTTTTTCCTCTTTCTCTAACAAATTAAGCTCTGTCATAATCTTTGCTTGGTCTTGAAGATTTTTATTTTCCACTATTGTCAATTGTACATACTTTGGATCATCCCTCTTGATTTGAATAAGTTCTGAATATACTTCCTTTAATTTATCATTTATTAACATTGCTTCACGATTCAATTGTCTTCTCTCATCTTGACATTTGAACAACTTATCTTGCGCAAAGATCACTTGTTGTTTGGCTATTTCAACCTTGTCCAAACCTGTTATTTGTTGATACCATTGCCACCATTTTACAACTTTCTTTGGTAACGGACTTGGTGCTAATTGTGGTCCATTTACATTTTGGATTATTGTTAAATCATTACTGATTTGCTGGAATAAATAAATTTAAATGATTTATATTTAAACATATGTACATTATAATTTTTTATACTTATTAATGAATAAATAAAATGTAATACCTTTGCAAGAACATCGTACTTTGCAGCAACTGCACTTTGTATATTGTTCAACTTTTCTTGTGCCTTTCCAGTGACGCTACTAATTCTTGTACTTGCATTAAACAGTTGATGTTTATTTATTTCGTTGTTTAATACTTTGATGAACGATCGAAATTTTTCTGCCATGATATATTGTTTATATATTTGAATCGTATAAAAATTTACAATATCAAAATACGTAGCTGTATTCCGGTATTATTACACATTATTATGTTTATTTTAATATTACTATGTTTTTAATATGTTTTTAATATTACAGAAACGCAAATCATCCTTTGAGACAAATCATTATTAAGTAAAGTGCCTTAGAAAAGAAATAATTATCAAATTTTTATAAATATGAAGGTTTTAGCTAAGTATATAAAGCAAAATCACCTGAAATATATGAAGAAATCTTATACTAAATCTGTATAAAATATAATAATTGAAAAATTACAAAAGTTATTCATTATAATTTCATAATCTCATTTGTAATTTTTGTATAATCTCGAAAAATATTGAGAATTTTCCGATTACACGAACTCGTCAAGCGCCTTAACTCAAGGCACATTTTCAAAGGTTAGTTGGAAGATGTACTTGAACTTGTTCGGAAAATTCTATTGATTATTATGATTATCAAGTAAAGTTGCAGCAATTTACTAGTTTTTTATGACAATCTTATTCGTAGTTAAGTAAGAGATTAAAAGAAATTATATGACATATATGTGTATAAATATGTTTTGTACATTTAATAATTAACCTAGAATTTTTTAATTTACGATTACCAAAAGTTATAAATAAATGTTCATTTTCTCTAGTAGTTTAGATATTTGTTATTGTTTTATAAAAATCGTCATAATGAAAAGGAGCATACGACAAGTGTCTCGAGCAAGGAAAATAATTATTTCTTCAAGTGATTCTGAGGATGAACCTGCAGATGTTTCAAATGATGAAAATTATGTTCCCACGAAAACACCTCAGAAAAAGAGGAAGACAATTACAAATAGTACCAGGAGTACCCTTTCATTAAGTGAAAATAGTAAACAAATAGCAACAAAACTTGGAAGAGAAAAAATAAAAACAGAACTTATAGATAGCACAAATGAATCAGTAGATTTGAATAAAAAGACACAAAATAAAAATGTAAAGATGAAAAAAGAAGAAATACAAAATTCTGACGCAGGAAATATTAAACAAGTATTAAAAGATATATCTTTAAAATCTACAGAATTGAAAGAATGGACTGTTGAAGATTATGTTAGCGAAGTGAACAATATTGAAAAACATATAGTAGAAAATGTTATAAAGCTTTTTAATAATGACAATACAATCCCATTTATCGCAAGATATAGGAGGGATATGACTGGTGGCATGGAGCCAGATAAGTTAAGAGCACTGAAAGAAAGTCTCGATCATGCTAAAGTTATCAAACAACGTTCTAATACTATATTGAAGTCTATTGACAAATTAGGACAGTGGTCTCCTGCTATTCATTCCACTGTTGTATCTGCCAAATCTTTAGACGACTTAGAACATATATATTCTTTTTTTAAGCCAGCATCTAAGCGAACTTTAGCAGAAAGAGCAAAAGAGCTAGGTTTGGGATCTGTAAGTGATTTTGTGTTACAGGGTCAGGCACTACCTCCATTATCTTCTTTTATTGATTCCACTAAAGATGGATTAAAAACTGAGCAACAGATTATAGATGGAATTGTACATATTATAGCGGATATTATAAATAAGAATAAAACTGTTTTTGATAAAGTCAAAGAGCTTGAAAGCAAATCTGCGATAAAAATCCATATTACAGAATGTAAAACCAATAGTAAATCTGCAGATAGTAAAGAAAAGGATGCTCACAGAAAGTATGAAACATATTATGACTTTAATGCAAACACAAAATATATTAAACCTCATCAGATATTAGCTATTAATCGTGGGGAAGCGCAAAAGTTTCTTAATGTAAAAATGACCATTCCTGACTTTTTTGAAAAGGGATTTAAAGCACACTGCTGTAAACAATATAATGCAGCTATCACAGCATCTAAATTACATTCTAAATTATTAAACGACAGTATTAACTATGCTTATACAAAACTGATAAAACCCTTAGTAATACGTAGAGTGAGAAGCGAAATGAAACAAAAAGCAGAGACAGCATCTGTAGAAGTTTTCGTAACTAACGTTAAACAGTTGCTTCTCACTCCACCTGTACGAGGAAAGATCATACTTGCTATAGATCCAGGATTTTCGCACGGTTGTAAGTTAGCGGTAATCTCTGAGCAGGGTGATGTACTTGAAACAGGTGTAATGTATCCACACACAAATGAAAAAAAATCTTATAATAAATCTGGCGATGTTTTGGTAGCTTTAGTGACGAAATATAAGGCTACAATTATAGCTTTGGGCAATGCTACAGCTTGCAGAGAAACTGAAATGTTTCTAAACAAGTTAATTAAGTCCAATGCATTCGGATCGATCGAGGTTTCGTACACGATAGTTGACGAAGCCGGAGCATCGATTTACAGTTGTAGTCCCGAAGCAAAATCCGAGTTCCCGGACCTCGACACGAATTTAATCTCTGCTATTTCTATAGCGAGACGTCTACAAGATCCACTCGCTGAATTAGTAAAAGTAGAACCTAAACATTTAGGTGTGGGAATGTATCAGCATGATTTACCAGAGAAGCAATTGTTAGCGGCATTAAACGAGGTGAATATAAAATTAAATAGCTTTAAAATTCAAGATAAAGTAATTAATTGACAAATTCAATAACAACTATAAAAATGACTACAGGTTGTTTCAGAGGTTGTGAGCTTTGTAGGTGTGGATGTGAACACCGCATCTCAGTGTCTTTTAAGAAGAGTTGCAGGTTTGAACGCATCCAGGGCAAATAAAATTATAGAATGGAGATCCGAATTTGGACCGTTTAAAAATAGGCAACAATTACTGGATGTGAAAGGAATTGGGAACAAGGTGTTCGAACAATGTGCTGGCTTCATTAGGATATTGCCAGAGACTTCAATGAATGATAATTCTGAGAAACGCGAGCCTGCTAAGAAGTCTAAGCAGACGTATAACTTATTAGATCAATCTTGGATCCATCCTGAATCGTACAAAATAGCCGAACGTTTCCTGAAATATTGTAATTGTAACTTGGAGAATTTCGGAACTACAGAGTTTATCGAAAAAGTAAAATCGTGTGCTGACGAAGGGTTCGCTAGTTTGGCCCAAAAGCTTGATACTAACGAGACGACTATGGAGGTGATAGTCAAAGGCTTATCCATGAAGAAGGACGAGGATATACGATTAAAGACTCGTACTCCTCTTTTTCGAAAGAGTTTGCTCAGTATTAATGATTTGAGCGCGGGGATATCGGTAACGGGTGTGATACGAAATATTACACACTTTGGAGCGTTTGTGGATATAGGAGCGGGTAAAGATGGGCTTATACCAACGAAATGGTTAAAGAATTCGGTGGTTTCGGTAGGTCAGCGTGTAGAGGTGAAAGTACTTTCAGTAGATGTTAACCGCGGAAGAATTGGCTTAGAATTAATTAACGTATTATGATATTTAATTTATTATAAATATAAGAATAAATTCTAATTTTTTACACAAGAGTCTTTATTTTTCCCAAATGATGAAACGTGTCACGCAATGATCTTTTGTTGGACTAGACACAGAGAATAAAATATATCCGGTGTACATCTGTAATTCACCCTTTTTCCTCTCTCGTAAAGTAAAAACTGTTGAGAACTCTATGAATAAACATAAATGCGGAATACACGTGGAATAGCATTTGCATATTTCACGCACCACTTATTCCGGGTTAATGACGGATAATAAATTGTCCCTTAATTTTGGTAGATAGAACAGTCTGTGCTTTTATACAATACTTAACTTACTACTATGCTTGAAACTGATATTTTATTTATAATACTCTAAATAGGTAATGCGATTGATCGTAACGACCCAGGGAATCTTAAGTGAAATATGTAGCTGGAATCGAGCTACAAATTTCGAATACAGAAAAGAAACAGAATCTATTCCGCGAGTTGAGAAGTGGCAGAGACGAATTCTGAACACGTCCCGAGGCGTCTCTCCCTAAGGAAGGCAGTTCGAGGTTGCGCGATGGTCAGATGTTACTCTGCATCGGATGCTGCAGCGAAAAGTCACAGACGCGCTCTCAGATGTGCAATCCTTTGATGTCAATTGGTTAAATTATTTTCCTTTCGTTTTATGTCTATCTTTTCACTTGAGAAGATAGAAATTGAGAGAAGAAAGATCACAAAATTATCCACAGAATTCTTTGTTATCTCATTTTATAATTTCATATTTATTTATCAATCCTACCACGTTTAATCGATCGTACGATTAATTCTTCACGCTGGTCATGGACGTAGTTAAAACACAACACGAACATTCGCGCATACAACTTAACGAGACGCAATTTTATATCGTCTCGTGCCACATTCCTTACGTACCAGACGCAACACGCTAACACGATCATCCCTTCGTTCGTCCCATTTCATCCTCTCCGTTTCACTCTCCTCACTCTTCGTATGCATGTTGCGTACCATCCACATACACGTCACTACTCGGCTACATATAATTTTGAGATAATAACGCCGCTCCAGACAAATACAAGAGGATTTAAAACGAACGAAACCTAAAAATCTCTGATTCTGTCACACACACAAAAAAAAAGAGAAGAAAAAAAGAAAGAAAGAAGACAATGAAAATGCGCGTTAAATTAAAAGTAACTGCCATTGTCTAAATCATTGTAAAAATTCCAGCGAGTTTCTAACGGGTATCGTTACCGTGGATAAATGCAAATATTATCCACGATTTTTACAAGAATCTAGTCGCGTTAGTTCCAATTAAAACTAATCCCCTTATTCTTTTTCCAGGCGACGCGAGCTCTGTTCTTTTCTGCTGCTCCTCGTTCCTCCGTGTCTTCCTTCCTCTTCTTTCTTTCTCGTAGACGATTTTTCGCCTGGAACATCCTGGGGCTCGTGTATCCAGTCAGCGATGGAATCTGAAACACTTGGAATATCGTTTAGGTGCGACGAAAAATTCGAATCACTATGAACGTGGTTGCAAGTTTCGATAAGTGGCGCAAGTCTTGATAAGCTCGAAAGTCTTGAAAGTTTCGACAGATTTTGATAGCTTGGTAAGCTTTCAGTATTTTAACAGGCATTTTTAATTTATGCGTTTTCGTTCAAGCGGTGCATCGAGCATAAAGCGTTAATGAAAGCGCATAGCGTTCGATTTATCACAAACGCGTTTATATTCATCGATATTCACGACAGTATTCATCGATGACAGGACTTTTTATGTTGTTTCGTAACGATTGAGTCGATCAACCAACAAATTTCGAATAGCTGGAAACAGTAACATTTACAAAAATGAAATATCGTTGCCCATAGACAAAGCATAAAAATGTCGTGTAACAGTCTACGTGTTATAATTATTAGCTTTAATAATAATAATAAAGTTTGCCATTACTAATAATGAATAACACACAAGTAAACGTGTGTAATTTAGAAGCAAACAAACGTGGAATATCTACGTGTTAAGAAATTACAATTAACCCAGCCTTTGCAGTCCAAGAAGACGTTCAACACTTCAGCTGTGCGCTGGATTTCCATACTTTTCTCTACGAGATCGAGAACGAAACTTACATTTTGTACATGTTCATCGTGAGGATCGCGCGGTAATAACGTGGCTCGTCGAAATTAACAGAACACGCAGCACGAGACTTCGGCGTGGCCCTTGGCTGCAGCATTAAACACCTCACGATCATTTGATCCTGCCAACGATCCTTACGCTTCATCGTATTCAGATTGCGTTTCCGCGTTGATTCCGCCGCGATGACGCGTCTAGAGTCGCGGAAGGTTGCGAGCTTTTAATTTGTCGATAACACGGCGAGGCTCCAGAGAGAAAGCGAAGGCGTAAGAAAACACGGAACAGCTCGTCGGAACGAAGCGGGGATTCCCCTGTGTGTACGCAGAACAATGGCGAAAAAGCTAAAAAACCGTAGCGCGGATACACCTACAGTCGGAGACAAAAATAAATGGCCAAATGGTGGGAAGAAGTATCGACGAAGTTTGATGGAATTGGTTCCAGTGTCGTGTGTACTTAATTTATTTATTTTTTATTTATTCGTACGTTCTATGGTAGAAGAAACCTGTACAAAACTGTACAACGTACTTATTATTTCGTACTTGTATGTTGGATCATCCCGTAAGTAACGCGGTTTTCTCCTAAGAGCTCAGTTTAAGACGGCGGAAGTCGTCGCTATCGGAGTTTTACAAAACTGAAGCGAAAAGTTTCGCAGGCTGGGCCGATGGATTACAAAACTTTTGACTTTCATCTGGTATGCGAAAACCAACGACTGTCTGTTTACTGAATTTACTTATGGAACGACTTGATAATTAATTGTTCGGTAATTGTCCTCTTCTGCCATATTCAAGCGTTCGTCGACAGAGTTTCGTGATCGATTTGTTATCAGGTAAAATGGGAATCGCCTCGATACGAAAACGAATTGCTCGCTACTTTTGGGAAAAAGCAAGAAGGACGAGTAACCTTCGAACGTAGGATGACAAACGACAGCCGAAAACAGGAAAAGTTGGCGAAGAAAAAGACTAAATCAAACGGTAAATCTGCGTATATCGTCGGGAAGAATATGGTGCGGGCTTCTTTGCAAGAAGATTGGTTACAGTGTACGTACACGGTGTAATAGATGAGCATACGGGGACCGTATCGGCTAGGGAATGGAGGAACCTAATCATTCTCGATGTTATCGTTGTTAGTTTAGATTAGGGGTAATATCGTATGGGGGTCTTATCCAGCCCATTGGGCAAAATCGGAAGAAACTAGAGGTTTCGTTTTATCATTGTCTCAATCAGTTAGCTGTTGCAACCTCTTTGAAAAGCGTGCAGCTAGAATGTGTCGCAGAGGACAAAGAAAACAGCTGTATAGGGTTTTCTCGTAATAATTATTTATATCTTTATATTTGTTCGTTTTATTTCTTCTCGGCCTGCAAATATTCGAAACATCTTAAAATTTACGGATATATCTTAGTTCTAGCTACTTTTTACGCGTGACGAGTATACTCGCGAGAAACAGCCAACTGGTTAAGTAATAAAATACATCTTCAAAATCGTCTTACTCTCGTTCTTTTCTCTTGTTTATTACGAAAATATCCAAATAGAATTACAGTCCGCTTCGTACAATTTCTCTTGCCAATTACCAAGTTACCAAAGTATAATTGTTGGACAAAGCTCGTATAGCGATAAGTAAACGTAGCTGAAACAGTCGTATAGAATTTGTAAGGAGCTACGTGTAAAACCGGAAGCTCTGATAAATACATTCGCAATAATTCGCATAAATAAATTCGCAAAGTTGAGCGTACGGTTCGGTACAAGATTTTCCTCTACGCGAATTAACATCTAGCAAACGCTGGAAACGAATATATTTTCATTTTCGACGCAGGCAAAGCAGCGTTTAGAGAAGCTTCGCTGGTGGCCAGTTTCCGCTGACTTGTCCACGATATTTTCGTTGCCGACTGTACGTACGCTTGGACGAGAAGACACGACAGAGCGTAGTCGTGGATAGAAGTAACGAGACGCGTAGCTCAGCTGCGGGAACGTAACACGCTTTGGCGAACTAGGTTTTACTTCGTTATTGTATATCCGCGGACCTTGTTCCAAAGCTACGCTGCAGCTTTCACCGCGTAATCTGCCACGCTTTTGTGCCGCGAATTCTCCCAAAAGCTTATCCTGTTTTCGTGTTCCGTCCGCCGCCTTCGCGATTGCGAATAAATTTCGCACGAGTGCCACGTATCGGATGGATGGATGGCAAGTAGGTCGCGAATATTCGGCGTCGGCTTTACCAACGATCTTACTACTTAGTGACGGGTTCGAGATACGCTTTTCCGCATTTCGATTGTGTTTTTTAACGGGGTGTCGTGAATTAGAATGTTCTAAAACAGCGTTCTTTTGTGATCTTTTTAGAAGGGAAAGAAAGAAACGAAGTTGTTGAATTTTGAGGTATGGTTTTATATATATTTAACGAATACAAAAAAATTCTTTTTAAAGTAAGAAAAGAAAATTATGACAGATTTCTAAGCCTATTTCATGGTCTTGTCGCTGCAGTCTTCAATCGGCGGGAAAGATCTACCTCGTAATTCCTGGCTGAAACAAGAAACCGAAAAAGGATTGAATTATTATATATTTTTCTTCTGGGTGAGCTAAACAAAGACAGAAAAAAGTTTATTTAAATAATTGTTGTAGCACCTTAAAGTTTATTTTTTTAAAAAAGAAGCACATTTTTTTTATACCCGCCAAAATTTTTAATTTCACATTATTTTCTGCCGTTGTTTAGTTCACCCAGAAGAAAAATATGTAATAATTTAACCCCTTTTTGGCTTTCTATTTCAGTCAAGAATTACGAGGTGGTTCTTTCACGCCGATTGAAGGCTGCAACGACAAGACGCCCATGAAACATAGGCTTAGAAATCTGTTATAATTCTTTTTTTACTTTAAAAAAATTTTGTTTGTATTCGTTAAACATATATAAAACCACGCCTCAAAATTCGATAACTTGATTTCTTCCTTTCCCTTCTAAAAAAAATCACAAAGAAACGCTGTTTTAGAACATTCTAATTCAGGACATCCCCTTAACCCTTCGTAGTTCGTAGTGAGAAACGATACGTTGAGACAGGTGGACTGCACAGACGAATAATTAAAGACGACAGTGACTAATAGAAATTTCAGAGATGTATTCCTCTTACGTTACTTAGACTGCTGGCTTAGCTAGTTCGATTATTGGACTGCACCACATGCAGCACGAGCAACGTGACACGTGTTGCTTGACGGAAAAGAATGTGGAGAGTAGAACGCGTTTACATGCAGTGGCGAAGCAAAGGAAGGACGTGGCACACGGTAACGAATAATGAAAACGGAGAAAGATTAGGCAGCGACGTAACAAGTAATATCGCGAAGTACCAAGGCAATTGCCGAAGACGCTCCGCGAAGAAGCTCTACAGACGTTCACGGTAATTTTGTTTTAAATACAGGCAGTCGCTCGAAAGAAATAAAAGATAAAATCGCGAGACAGAAACCGCTAACTCACGGCGCGTTAACGATACGACGTTGCGCGAACATATGCGAAAGTCGAAGAATCGGAAATACGTGGCTCGATGAAGGTCGCGAGAGTCTGAAATCCGACCGACTGGATTCCGGCTAAGACTGGAATTTCAAGGCGACAGATTTCACCTATCTACGAATATTCTACGAAAATAAGAAAGATACAGGTAGAATCGAAGAGCGGTGCTTCTCGGTCGCGATTTTAAACAAATATCTTCTTCCTATTTCCGCGTTCTCTTTTGTCCGTCTTCGTGGTTTCTTTCTCTAGAGCAAGAAATACCCGTGAGATGCTACTCCGCTCTTGACGTTGCGAGTGATCCATTACGTGTGAAAGAATCTCGTGCGTAGATTCCCTTCTGGGAAGAATTTATCGATTCTCGATGACGAACATAACGCGCGTAACGAAGGGACGATAGGAGGCGCATAAAAGGCACATCGCTGCGAGAAAATCGGAACAGGTGGTCCGTGACGTGCGGAATCGTCACGACGTAATTAATCATCGTCGTACCTCTCTAGGAATCAATCGCGCGATCTCTTTATCCCTTTCGTCTGGCGCTCCAATTTTTAGATCGTTGAAACGTCCGTATCCTGTCTGTGGCAAACAAAAGCCAGGAACCAAGCCTTCTGACCAGGCAACGGAATGATCCCGGGTATTAAGAAGAATCACGAAGCTTCGCCGAAGCGTAGGTGAAAAGAAAACAAGGGATACCGGGGTTTCGTGAGCTGCAGCAGGGGCCACAATGGCGTAACGACAAAATATAGGCTGATATTGCGATGCGGTGAGCGTGTAGGTTGCAGCCCCCCGGGTGAAAAGTAGTTTCAGAGCGTCTAGTCTAGTCTAACAATGGCGCGTATGAAAAGGGAAGAAAAAGCGGAACGCGTGAAAAGCGTACCGGAAAATAAAGAGGAGATAGAGAACGAAGGCAAAAGAGGCAGCCAGGCTGGTGAATTCAATGCCAAGGTTTCGAGCCTTCGGTTAAATCGATATTCGATATTTTCCGTTCACGAGCTGATACGGTCCGCGTTGCAGCAATATTATCACGTTTCACGTGTCTCTTCCTTTTCCCCTATTTCATTCCCTCGCCTTCTTATTTAAATTGGTATTTAACGAGTCTGTATTACGCACGACGATGATCGTTTAAATACGCGGAGAGTAGCATCTCTACAGATTTATCGCGATTTTAGAACATAACGTTTTTAACAGTGAAATTAACCCTTTTGTAACAAATCACATCGTTGCGATCCTTATACTCGTTACTTGTTTCTCTTCGTTCTTTCTTAATTGCACGACTTAAGAGAATTGTATCCTCGTGCAATCCTATTCGGTAGAACAAAGTGTCGCGTTGTTTAAGTTTGTCTCCGTGGAATATGTCAACGTTCGCGTATCTTCAGAATTTATTCGTTTCTCGCTAAGTATTTGTCCAGATCGACGTAATTTGACAGAGACGTTAACTGCACAACTATACACGCGCACGGAATCCTACGAAGTTACGCGTGTACCCGCAAAAATTGACTTTCATTCCGCTACCCCCATTTCATCCGCCTCTTTAAACATTTTCTTTCCTTGAGCTAAATATCCGTAAAAATCTAAATACAAATCCGCTAGGTTTTCCTACTATCTGCCAATGGAACGAGGAGCTTGCATCACCGAGACCTTTCTACGAGTACACCTTTCGATCGTTCCCGCCAGCTACAAGAATGAAAAAGCTTCGCGCGGCATTCTCCTTCTTGCCTATCGAGCCGAAAATAAATAGCAAGTGGAATATCCTTACTTTATCGAGCGTTCGACGACACAGGGCCGGGCCGGTTACGCCGGTATCGAAAGCGCTGCCGAAGATTACAATAATTTTCCCGACCGATTCGAACGTTGGATGCGTGTAGAGCAAGGGGGATGGTCACGTAGCAACGATTTCCTTCTTATCGCGCGTGCCTCCTAGTTTTCTAGATCGTTTCACTTTTGGCCTGTAAGCGAGCTTTCTATTTTCCATCGAGAATACGCTCGACTGTGCGGTATTGTGTGTCGCATCGAATATACGTCGCGGCCTGTTCCGCCCACTGACGTCGTCCGATTTATCCGATTGCTCCGAGGAAATCAATCGCAACCCTCTCTCTTGCGAATGTCGCCACTCCTCTATATCCTGGTCATTTTCAAAGAATTCCAGACGAGCTTCAATCTTTTAACGACGAATGCACACTAGCAGATGCGAGTGTATTATTATTAGGTTTTCAGCGACCGACTGATAGATATTTTGCGTTTCTACGTTCCAGTTTACGCGATTCGCTGTCTCGATCTATCGACTAATAGATTTTGGGTCTTGATCAGGGTATACGCATTGCGAAAATGCGTTTGAACAATTTCAGGAGATCGATAAAGTAGGAAGTTACAGGTGTAGAGAGTGTTGCGGAATGTACAGGCGGCCGTAAGGCGATTAATTATGCAAAGATAAGAAGAAAACATAGAATGAAGTGACTTCATCCGGAACACAGTCTCCGATGAAATCGGATTTGAAAACTATACTTGAACACGACCGATTCCACACCGGACAAGAGTAAAAATAATCGGCAAGAGGTTGTTCTACGGACGAGGATAAGTGGAAAATGTATTTTTGTTTGCTTGGTTTGAGAAAGAATTAAATTTGGGAATTTATCGTACTCTATCATCTTGAAAGCGAAGCCTTAAATTCCCTATTTTTCACTTGTTTTCGCATGTACGATTATCTCCTGTCCCTTGCTTACCCATACCTTGCTGATAATTATCAAACCTCAAGCTCGGTTTTTTCGGATGAAAAAATCTTCTTGTACATCTCTTTCTTACTCTTTCATCGGGTTATTATCGTGCACACCTTATGCTCGTTCGTACGTGCATTATTCGGCCGCGCCCTGTACACGCTACGATTTCATTGGCGAACGAGGAGATTGATCGTGCAATTGCGGACGATATCGTCCCTTCTTATACGAAGCATCGAACACAGAGACAGTGTAATTCATTCGCGTGAGCGATTCCTCATTTTCAATCTCTCGGATCGTCACGTATCGCGATGAATCTAAATTGTATACGACTATCTCGTTCAACCTAACGGTATCGTAATACACACACACACACACACACGTACACGCACAGACAGTTTCCATTCACACTTAGAAACAGGTCGATAGAGATCACAAACCATAGAGAATAATTGCGAAGCAAAGGCGAAGAAAGATTCGCAAACATTCGGATACGGCGATTTAATACGGCAGTTGCGAGCTTTCGCAGGAAATGAATTGATATCCGTCAGCGGAATGGAATCCTCGCTGCCTATGGCGAGACATCATCCGTTCTACGTTCGAGGATCGTTACCAACGTAGGTAGCGGCGAGCCTGGTTTTCCCCTTCGACGTGAAAACGGATGGTCGGAGGGTGTCGCGTCATCCGTGCTTCAGCGTTCGCGGTGCGCCACGATAATTGGATCACCGAGCCTCCTATGAGTCCTCCTATGAGCGACCAAAATTAAGTAACCTGCGGCGCACGATATAGTGGTATAATAGAGAGCGGTGCGGTATAAAAGACAGTTAGTTGGGTAATGGAACGCGGCACTGATCACTTATTTTTGATACATTCGACGCGATTACAAAGATAAGCTATTTGGCAGAAAATATGGTACGTTCGAATAAGACTGTGGCGGCATTCGACGACGGAACTTTCCGATGTCTTCACGACACAAAGCGCTATACCTCGAAAGCGTAAGGCCCACATGCCTAATGTACCATCGATAGCCTTACGGTTCTTTCGCCGAATATTCGGAAAAATGCATACGCGGCAACGGTCGCGAACGTCTAACAAACGCGTGCGTTGTGGGGACGTCGAGGGGCAACGAAGAAAAGAATCCGTTTGGTTTTGAACAAAAGATTCATTCGCGAAGTGCGAAGGGTCTAGCGAAGCAAACATATTCGAAAAGCGTGATTGTTGATCGTTGATTCTTGATTGTTGACTGTTAATTGTTAAATAAATACTTTTTTGTTGAACATCAAGAGTATTTTTTGGGCACTTACATCCAACACCACCTCAAGACGATATTATTGGGTTGGCAACCAAGTGATCGCGGATTTTGTCACTAGGTGGTAATGAAAAATTCCGCAATCACTTGGTTGCCAAGCCAATAATATCTATGAATTCCATCAGGGTGAAGAAGAGACGCGAGGTCCATCTGGGTAGCTGATCGTACACACCTAGAAACAATGAAAAATGTCGATATAAATGTAAATGGGAAGAAGGACGTGCAAGAGAATGCCAGCACCGGAAATACGACTTTCCATCACGCCATGCCTTTCGGATCGAACTGATTACGACGTGTATTTCATCGATGGTTTCGAGGGGATCGCGGAGCTGTTGGATTTTTACAGACGACCGGAGGAATTTATATACTTCGATGCTGTTCCTGTGGCGACGAACAAAAAGAGTCTCAATGTTTGATATAAAATTGGAAGGAAAAATAGTATTGTATAATATCATCATCCGATTCATCGACCTAACTCTAACTAACTAACTAACTGACTGACTAATCTAAGCAAGAAGACTTTCACCGCTTAATACAAAATTGGAAGGAAGAATCGCGTAGTATGACACGCCGATCGATTCGTCGATTTATCCTATGACGCTGGAATTTCTACACTTCAATGTTGCTCTTATTTCAACGAACAAAAACACTTTCGAAATTTAATACAAAATTGCTACGAGAAGACTCATGTGTACCGAATAATAATAGTTCCGTCGTACTTCGTCCAAGCTCAAGATACTTTTTGACGTTACGAAAAATACGATTATGACCGGAAGAACGTAGCACGAGTTTAACGAACATAATAACGTCTTACTACCACATCGAATTAAATCTGTAGCGGCACATGGCATTGCATTTCCATAAAACCAACGACGAGTCACAATAGTCTTGGTATATTATACTACCATCAAAGTTACCGTGTCGTACTCGGAATTATTATACCTTTGGCCATTATCGCGGCCAGGACCAAATTACCGAGCTGTTGAACGAAACGGCCTCCGTATTTACAAACGACGAGGGGAGAATATTTCACCGGTTGATATAAATATTATATCTTGTTAGAAGGTCGTTGGTCGAGGGCCGCATCGGAAGGCCTTAAGCCGTCGAAATGGCAAGGCGGTAAAGAAAGCACGGGGCGGAAAAAGCTTCTTCGGTAGAGGAGGCGCTTTGTGCTGGCGAAAGGTTGCACGTCCGCTAAAGCCGCTCGGCCGACCGGTGGAAAGCAATTTGTACCACGCTTAAGTTCCACGTATTATTTACAGATCACTCGTATACGTATTATTCGACGGTGATATACGATTACGGTGTGACTCGAGGCGATAAAAATTGAATCTCGGTCGGTGAACCGTTCCAGAAGAACGGGACGAGGTAGTAAGAAATTGTGGCTGATTTATACTGTTCTATAATGTTCTATGTTATCGTAGATTTACGTTGTTTTGCAGCCACTTTAACGCTCATCTCCCGATATAGCAATGTCTCAGATTTTCTAGTATCTCGTGGTCATTGTTCCGTGTAACGTTGTCTATCGACAACGTTAGGACACAGATCTGTAACGTCGATCCGATGAGTGTCTTATAAATTATTCTTCCACTATAGTTTTACGATTTTCCATAATGGTACTATGCCGTATGACGTGCAATTACAACCCTGAGCGTGCAACCAGTGCAAGCGCTTATACCAGATTTAATTTGTAACTTATTTCGTTGTTACCATTTGAAATAAAAATTCCGAAGCTGTTTTATATTTATACAAAACTCCAAAGTGCAAGAAATGTATTTTTAAACTCTGTATTACGGAGAGGAATAGAGATAAACTGTACGCGATACAATTAAATGAATTCAGGATTATGTATTAGGCGTACGAACGAACAATTCCAATTTTACAGCGAAATTCAACGTTTATTTAAAACACAAATACCGCGCGTTTTTCGATCCAAGTACTTCTTCTTGGTTTTTATAAGAGAATCACGGAAGAATATCGCGTGTCTTTACAATTAGACAAGATCCGATCGTCAGGCTACTGATTAAGAAGGACGTTCTATGAAATTGCTGCGCGATAACGCTAAGCCTCGAACTGCTGCTACGACAGAGTACATCATAACGAGTTTTGCGACAGCCAGCTTATTCACTGGATATTACTCCTTCCGATTACTACCTGTTTCGATCGATGCAACACGCCTTATCCGATGAACCCTCTTCCAATTAGCGGAGAAGATACTCGACGATCGGATCTTGTCTAAAGACTACATGCGGTCTAGACGGTACAGTGGTAGAATTTTTTCGTGATAAAGTTCGTCGTTGATTCGACGATGGATAAGTTATGGATGGCTTAAAGTTATAATACAGAGCAACGGCGAATATTTCGATCGAACAACCTGCCGCGCTATTCTTTAATCAGCTTCACTGAAAAATTTCAATTATTCGTTTCTACACCTAATATTTTGCCATTTATTGGCAACTAAGTGATTGCGGGGTTTGTCAATACCAACTAATGACAAAATCCGCAATCATTTAGTTATCAACCCAATACACACTCGTCCCTCCGTATTAGCTAATTATACGAATATTATTACACGAAAATATTTTAATAATTTTAAATAATTTTAATTTTAATAAATTTAACAACTTTGTACGTAAATATTCACATTTATTTCGATTAATTTATTCCCCTCTTGCACCACTTTTCAATCATCGCCGCGTCTACCATTCTACTTGCGAAGGAAGGAAATGATATTCTGTGACTACTACCTGGAAGACTCTTCGATCGAATCAATTTCCTTCCTCTATTTTCATCTTCTCTATATTCATCGGTTACATCGTGCGCCACTTTTCCTCCACTTTTTCCTCATCGAGAAAATAAACTGTGTTCCCCGATTACCAGTTTCGACATTCCTCCTTCGAAGTCCGATTTACCCATCTAATTGTTCCGCTTCACCTTTTCCCGCATTCACCGGATCCAATTGCCTCCGTCGTCGTCGTCGTCGTCGTCGTTGTCCTCGAGATTCGTTCGATCGATCGACGTCCCAAATGCCGGTACCGATCGAATATGCATCAGATCCTGCGGGATTCACCCAGAATCTTTTTACGCGGCTGCCAAACCATGGTACACGTTCTAAGAACGAATTGCACGGAAGTAGAACGATTTAATGAATACAACTGGCGTTTCTTCTTGCCCGCTGGCTTAAGTTATTATTCACTCTGCGGATTTACATTCTCCACCTCCCCTCGTGTCCCTGGCAATTTCGTTATACGAAGAGAAAAAGGGTTGAACGCTTAATCGTAACCTCGGTCGACGTCAAAAGACGGCGTAAAGACGACTGTTGAAAGGGCTGGATCGCGGTATTTGTTGAAACTTCAATGTTTTCAATTTGCGTAAAGGAGAGAAGCGGAATTTTCTAGAGTAGAATAAATGAAATTCTTTCAGAGTGAGACGAATTAAAGGTTTAAGTGATATACCTAATTTCATCAAGTGGAGGGGAAACGGGTAGGGTCTTTTAGTCGGCAACTTTTTCTCTTCCAAATCCAACGTAAATGGAGAATTTACGTTCCTCTCATATCTCTGCGACTTCGTTGTACGAAGGAAAAGAAAGTCGAACGTTTAAAGCTTACTCGAAAGATGACGCAACGAACGTTTCAAGAGGATTTGTCGCTGGTATTCGTTAAAATTTCACAAAGCAAGTTCCTTCGCAGCGGGATGGACGAGAGGCTCGCTTTTATTCAACCATCGTTTAATTTGTTTGATTCGCTTATTAATAAATTTCTACGCGATAAAAGGGAGATAAGCGTCGGGGCTATGAGACACGAGTCGCTGCGAGACAATGAAACAAACACCTGGACATATACAGGGTGTACTAAAGCTACGCTCGGCTCAGCTAAGGATTCGTACAGTTTCTTTCCGAGATCGTTGGTCGAGTTGATTTCATTGCACGAAGCGTCGTCTAGCTCACAACCGATACACAGCGTTTACGTGAACAAATCTGAAGAGGAAGGATGGACGGTAGAATAAGAAGAAAGAACCGGAGAATGGTGCGTGTGGAAGGCTTTGATAAGGCTAAGGAGCTGTGGACAGTCGATAAATCCATTTAAGATTTTAAATAGAAGAATAGTCTCGGCAGCCAATCGCCCGGCAGCGAGTGGATAGAATTTATAATACGATTTCACGAAGCGAAGGAAAAGAAGCGAAACATTTTCTCTTTTGTCGAATAAAAGCGTCTCTTTTATAAATAAAAACAATTAATCCAGCGAAGATATTCTCCGCCGAGCCGAGCATCGTACAACGTAACAAATTCGAAAGTTGACAAACGTAGCTATTTCGGTGACTGCAAGCTCACGAGGGACTTTTGCCACGGTCGAGGGGATGCAAGGGTGGTCGACACCCTGAAGTGGAGATGCCGTGCTTTCCTACATATTCACGCCAGCCGTTTCCAATAGAATATCTACGCGCAATGCATAATATTCGTAGCGATGTATGAACATTGGACGCGAACCAACATCGACTGTTGTATCTTGTTCTCTTTCCACCCCTTTTGCTCTTTCAAATATGTGCGACAGAAACCAAGCCGCTTTACCTTTCGGCCGTAGCCCGTTTTGTTAGCCTCTGCGATGTCCCTCGATGTTACACGCCAGCCCTGCTGAAATATTAAATCCCCTTTCCGCTTCGTCATCTTCGAAATCGTCGTTTCGCCGAACGATTGTTAACGCTATATTACTCGTTGGTTACTCACAGTTCAACGGATACGAAGTTATCGTTGGTTTCGTTCGACGATTCCAACCAACGTAGACGTATCGTATGGTTCATTCCGATTAAATGGCCGAACGCTTGACGATCTTAGACAGAAAGTTGAGAAATATTTAATGAGAGGAATATTTCATCTCACCGTTCGAGCGGTCGCTCTGCGCTTCCACGACGAACGCGACCAAACGTTCGCGGATAGTAGACCGAACGTTCGAAGAATCGAACAATGAACATTTTTGGCGCATCTTTTTGAACATTGTCGCAGCTCTGTTGCGACATTCTTGGAGAATTTTTTATACCACTCTTTTTAGAGCATCCGATGTTCGATTTCCGATTGATTGTTCGTTTACACTTTCGTTTAACTAATTTCTAGTGAAAAATGGAGGAAGCTATCATCATCATGGTAATATCAATCCGCTAAGGGCGAACGTTGCCATAACGCGCAACACTTCGTTCGCAATTTTCGATCATTTCGCGTTATCACCGGAGGTCTGTTGTTTCAAACTGTGACGACGAGAAGGAAAAATATTCGCCTGCGCGTTCCTTGGTCGCTGTTTCTGCCGGCTAAATTTTACGATTGCATAAAATTTAAAGGGATAACGACAAGAAACGGCAAGATAGCCGAGGTAGAAATTTCACGCGAGCTGGAAACGAAACGCGCCCCGTTAAAAACTCTTGCGCAACGGGTGCAGCCGACTTCACTGCCGGCATTTTTAATTGAAAAAATTAATAACAGCCGGGGGCGGTACGGAGACCGTGGCCTCGACGCGGAAGCCTCGCTCTTTCCGTTGCAAAATTTCGCTTCTTGGGAACGGAAGCGCGTTTAACGAGACAGCAAACTGTCATTAATCAAAATTACGATTTTTTGCGACCCTGAAACTTTTCTCGCCAACGGCAAATACGGAGCGAACCTCGTTGGTGGATGCGAAAAGAGTCCTAGAACGAGTGCTACAAAAAGGTCTTAGAGTCCGTAAAATACGCGAAAAGTATTTATATTTTTATTATCTATATTTTCTCTTATCTTTCTACGAGTCGCGTCCTGCACGCTTTTGCATGTTATTCGCCCGGACGCCCGATGTATACAAATGGAATTTACTATATTTCTATTCTATCATACTCCATGGTACGTGGAATATCCGAGTGGAAGCGGAACATCGTGATCCTGCAGGAAAAGCGAAAAAGATTGTTATTACAATAACGATCACTTCGCCTAAAACTGTTGTAGTATCGTGGACGAGGGGCCGGGGGGGGGGTGTCGTGCAAATCATAAAGAAGCGGTTGCTGAGAAAGATATGAGGCTAAGACGAAAGACAAGAGGTTGCCATGAGACATAAACGAATTAACAGCAGCATGAGTCGAGAAGCCAAAGAGCGTGTATTGCGTTGTCAAGATAGTGTTGTTAGCGTTGTTGAGAGAGAGAGAGAGTTGAATCTGTGTTGTTAATTAATTATCTAGTTGTTTTAATTATAATACGTTGTTTGGTTTAGTTCATGTTAAATAACCATTGTTTTCTGTTTAACTAGCATCTGTTTAATTCATTTATTATAACTAATTATAATAAAAGAAATTATAATAAAATTATAATAAAAGATAAACTAATTATTGTAGTTTACGATACTATACCATTTATCAATTGCGTCGCGTTCTCGTGTAAAGTAGCACTGATAAGATGGATATCGGAACGTTCTTGTCGTTTTTCAATGTATGCCGGGCAAATTCTCTGTTCAACATCGTCGATGGCCCTCTGCAGGATCATCGAGTTCCACGGGCCATTATGCCCGTCGCGATTGACAAAGTTAGCCGCGAGGTTGAAATACGGCCGAAAAATTAATGTTCCATGGTGACTCCATCGGCGGTGTCTTGCAAGGTATGCCGCGAGCGTGCGAGGGCCTACGTAAGGGTTGGCTGACGACTGGTGTCGAGTATAAGAATCTCTTTGCACCCCGTCGATCAATATTCCGTGCAGTGGCGTAGCACGGGAAACTATTTCTTTTTCCCCTCTAACTACTTGCAGACTTCCGAGTCAATGTGACTGGACCGGCGAGCAAACGAACCGAGGTTCGTGTAACCGGATATATAACCAGTACGCGTTCCTGTAATGCAGGAAGTTTGTGGACGTGGAGGACCATGTGCACCGAGAAACGCGAGTTACTAGATCCGCGTTTCATCGTACATTGCATATCGCGTCTTGCTCTTATTCGCATCCATCGTTCGATCTATTACGCGCAGTTATTAAATTTCTCTTTCATCACAGATTGCGTTTCATCGGGTTCTCTATTTTATTTGCTTCCAGCCTCTATATCTGTTTTTCTTAACCCATTGTGAAGGATCGAGCGGTGGTTCGTCGTAATATTGCGAATAAAAATTACATTTAGATGGAGAATCTGAGGATGCAGAATAGACGCGTATAATACGATGAATATAAAACATTCATAGCGCTCGTTATAACGTTTAACAAGATGAAACAGTTCGGTGCACGCATTTTTCACGCCGTACGTTCGTAGGACCGCGGGTTCGCGTAAATATCCGCCGTCTAATTCTACCGAGAGATTCGCCCATTGATAAATGTCAGCGAAACCGCGGCCAACGAGTCGAATTCAAACGAAACACCGCCTGCCCTCTCTTCCATAAAAGTTGCGCTAACCAAAGCCAGAGATTTCAATATCTCGATCGCGAGATACGATCATCCGGTAAATCCTTCGGTCGGAAGTTCACCGTTCTATTTTCTGGCGGATCGTGGCATTTCTTTACGCGGCGAATATTAATTAGAATTAACGCGAATGTGCGGGATTTTGCGTGCCGGCAGATCGAACGCTCGCGATATTTAATTGTAGTCGTCGTGGCGCGCATCGGCGACAGGCGAATTCCCTCGCAGCGCCGCAATTAATTTTCTCGATCAACGCTCTGCACGCGAACCGAACGTGTCTAGCTCGACGACGAATTTCCGTCACGCTCGTCCAATGGAATCGACGGCGCCACAGACGAAAAGAAATCCCTGTATTTCGTAGTGTAACGTGTTTATCGGTGTTTAGGGCTGGCGATATATCGTTGCGATAATCAAGGGATAAGCGATCCATTGGGTTTCAATTTTGGGACAATTTTCGGACGCGATCGTCTATCGCGAGCAACGAAATCGAGACAAACCTGATACAACGTGATATTACACTCAATGGCTGGTGAAATTGTTCGAACATTCGGGGCGAGAAATTTTTACGAATGTATCGTTGCGCGCATTACGTGCGAAACATATTGAAATTTCGTGGCTGGAAAACAGGGAAATTTGAAACCAACTGGAGAACGTACAGAGAACGTGAGTCTCCCGACACGATCATTTAAAATAACTCGTATGTTATTTGTTGTAGGAAAAAACGTTTCAAACAAGAGTTGCACGGTGTCTAGGGAGGTGTACAGTGTTCTAATCTGTTTTTCTTATTACCTTGCTTTTTTAGCGAGATATTGGAGTCCCTTCGGTTTTTTAAATGGAATTTAAATTCCTTTTCTCAAATTCGGATTAAGAAGAAAATGTCGATTGTTTTGAATTACAGTAGCGACAGTGATATCGAACAAAATTTACTTTCATTTCCTCAGATCTTCCTATCGTTATTTTTCTCGTCAAGATATTTGAAACGAATATGCATTCCCAAAACTCATTCGCGATATGTTCTCTTCCCTGCCGACAGACTTTATTTATGTAATTTGCAGTAAAACTGGTTAATTGGGGTTCGATGAACAGATTGCGGCATCCTTTTACACTTTGACAAGTACCGGTCATTTTCACTGGTATTGGTATAAGTAGCCCTGATACAAAATTATTTTCATACATAAGAAACAAAAGTCATTACATCATTGTGGAAAAAATATAACATGAAGTAGGAATTTTAAAATAAAATTATAAAACCAGTCAATTTGACTGGTGTGATAGTTCCAGTGCTAACCATATGATATCCCGTATAACTTCCATATACGTTCCCGGGATCGTCAAGAATTTTACCAACATAGTCACGACAGTTGCGTGTGATTAGAGTACCAATGAAATTTCAACATCCAATATATCCAAAAAAAGAAAAAAATCATATGGGCGAGCTACGCACCAATACTTTCGCGAGCAATCATACGCGCGATATCCTGCTTGCAATACACGTTTCCATCGAACGTATTTCAATTTCTACTAAACCAGCCACATGATTCTTATTTGCAGCATTCCCAATCGGAGGTCTTCCACCATGGAGCGTGTCGTCCACTAAATAATACGAGACAGTAAACGAGGGCTACCTACGTTGCGGTCATTGAAATAAACTAGTTTATCTTGTTGACCGGCCGACGAGTTCGATTCCCTTGTCTATGGCCTCTGTTGGAAGAACGAAAGAGAAAGAAATAGGAAGGACGGTAGAGAGAAGAAGTAGAAGCGACAGAGCTGCAGAGTTTCCTCGAGTGACGGACCTCGAGGTAATGCAATAACGACTTTATTAGGGTTATCGACGTACGCACGTGCCTCAACCCTCTGACATTTTAACTCTTGGCATGCTCGTTATGCAAACCCCTGCGGACCTAACGACCAGTCGTCGTCTCCTCCTGTCTAGCCGTAGCAGAAGAGCCCGCTAATTGCTAATTACCTTACAGTTTTAATCGATCACCGCGACTACGCATTGTGGTCACGATACGGTTGCTAGTACCCGTTGCTCGATTCAATTTCGTTCGCTTCTTATGCGAGTGAGGGTCGTCAGCGAAATTCATTAACTTCGCAAGGTACAGGTAACGGGATAAGTGGATTTGGTTTTCGATTAAACGATAAACATATGCTCCGAAATGAATATTCCGTGTTATAAATATTAACGTTACAAGAGAATTTGTGCAATTTATTTTGGGAGAAGAACGTGAACGTTGTAGTACCACGCCAGATTAATTTATTTATAATTGACGAGAATTGATTGTAATTTACTTTCAAATAAAAAAAAAAAAAATTTTTAACTGTCACTCTGTTGGATTCACGTAATAAACTCTGCCAGTATATCTAAAGTCTGAATTTTTCTTACCTTGCTCGTGAGACGTTTAAACTTACGCGAAATCATTCGAACGACGCGAGGAAACGACCAGTGATTTTCTTCATTTCACCGCTCCCTGTGTCTTCGACGTGACAACGCTAACTCGCGATTGGCCCCGTAAATTAACATCGCGCGGAAGAACTGCCGCGCAAATCGATGGAACAGCGTCTTTGAATTCTTTCGAAATCCAAAATCCCGCAAGTCGCGAGTTCCATTCTCCTCCTGCGACGATAAGCAATTTCCAAGTATCGCGCGCTCTTCGTACCTGTGCTCTTTCATTAACGAGAGTAATTCGAGTCGCTCGAGCTTACCTCGTTCTTGGTATCGCGCGATAAATTAGCCGGATAAACACAGTGAAATCCGGCCAGTGGCAATTTGGATACGTGCAATAAGTTGGCAAGTGTGGAGCGGCCGCCTGTACGTACGTAAATTCGAGGGCCCAGAAGCCACGGAACGCGTTTATGGCGCAACGTGTCGGCCCACGGAACAGTTTCGATGGCTGTATCTCGTTAAACTAATTCAAATTGCCCTGCTCCGCCCTGTAAATGACGCAACGAGTGCGCGCTACTGGATTTTTGCCACGGTAAATTGTCAAGCCCAACTACCCGCTCGCGTAGAATCGCGGTCGTCATACTGAATTTACCTTTATACGACGTTTCGCTATTGTTCGAATAATCGATTAATCGAATAATCAATTGAAAATTGGCAATTGAATTTTGAAAATGGCTGGAATTTTGTCGCCTCGAGGTTTCCGCGTCAGTAACCGCGAATCCCTGAAATCTGGCTACTTTGAACGTTGATGTCGAATGTTTTACAGTTTACAGAGGTGTAATATTTTGGAATTTTCCACAGTTACAAAGGAAATGCTTCGATGTTGAATATTCGACGAACTGGGATATACGTCAGATGCTGCTGTTAGAAACATTGGTATTTTAAATTTGCATATTTGAAGTTTGTTTTCTGAATCCAAATATTCCAAGTTTTAGCGTTTGGAATTGAAGTTAAGTTTGTCAGGTGGCAACGAGATTTAATTAATTCGATTTCGATCAACGTATTTGAACTTTTCTTTTGCTTTCACCGTGCGCGATAAGTTGCAAACAGTTTTCGCATATCATAGTTGACTATAAAATTTACCTTTGGAGACGCGGTCAAATAAAACGTTACGTTGGGATGAAATATTTCAATTTATAGTCGCAATGTCCTATCTCTATTAATTGCAAGGCATCGCTTTTAATTTAATTGAAAAACAAAGAAAGCCATTATTAACGTTCGATTAAAACGAAACGAAACAGCCACGTGAAAGTTAACGTGAATTTTCGCCGGGTCGGGCAGATTGCAGGTACCGAGCCATAAAGCCAAGCCCGCATATTGGATTTTAATTAATATGAACGGAAATCGTTATCCGCAAATGTGAAACATTGATTAATAACTTTGCTTTTTCCCTCATAACCGGTCTCTCTCGTCATTGCCATGAATTATCGTTGATTTAATATGTATTCATGAATACTCTCATCTTCGATCAATTCCAAACTTACAATTTAAATGATGCAAAATAAAATATAATATTCCACATAAATAATTCAAGATAAATCAAAAATTTCCAAATCAAATTGTTCGTCTATAAAAGGCATCCGCGCACGCTAATTAAAACGAGAAAATCGTTTGCCACATCGAAGGTAAAAATTCCTGTTTTGTAAATATAATTTCAACTGTTATTTCTATCCGCGATCAGCCACTGCTTACCAGACGCACGTGTCAAACTTGAACGATCCTCCCTCGATACGTTCAATCGAAATCAATCTATCAGATTATCCGAAAAGTTTCTTTCGTTTTATAAGGAAATATTAGATGCGCAACATCTTTTCTTTTATTTTTATATTATATTATTTTATATTATATTATTTTATATTATATATTATTATATTATATATTATTATATATTATTTTTATATTATTTATCGAATCATGGCACGATTCATTTTGTAGCAACAGAACAAAGTTCAATAAAGTATCATAATTATTCGATAAAATAATACAAGAGAGAAAATATCGTGCGTCTATTATTTCCTTATAAAACGAAAGGAACTTTTCGGACCGCCTGATATTTATTATTCTAAAAGACACCTACGTTGATTAATAGGAGAGAGGGATTTTCAGAGTGCAATATAAAATTATCACGAAACGGAGAAGCTACTATAATCTACGATAATCTTATATAATTCTCTAAAAGGGCGAGAAAACAACAGGGAAAAAGAAACAAACGAGAGAGTTGGAAAAATGTTAGGAAAGTAAGCGACGAAGAAGATTCGGTTGGCCATGGCATATCTGAATCTAGTCGAAGCTTTATTTTCCCCCTAGGTTGATGGCGGGGTTGAAGGGGTGGCGCAGAGCCAAACAACGGGGGTGGTTTTCCCGCCGGCGTCTAGACGCCGCGGCGCCTGTTCTCAGGCATCAGCTGCTTACGGAAGTACGGTCGATGCTTGAAATTTGCTTTTTTTTCCCTCTCTTTCTTTCTCTCTCTGTTTCTTCCGCATCCGCCCCCTTCTACTCTTCTTTTTTCCTCGTTCAACGATACTCTATCCTGTTCGCTTCTATACAGTTCGTGCTCCTTCGTTAACAATTTCAATCGAGCCTTTCCGTTATTAAAGAAACGATGGAGCGAAGCCGTGGTTACGGAAGGATGGAAAGGATGGAAAAAAAGTTGAACGATAAGCCGACGCGAGAGCTTCCACGGAATGATAAAGGACGTTCGGGGGCTTATCGGGGACGAAAGTTTATTAAAATCGTGCGCCTTTTTTCGAAGCTTGTTGAGAAACACCGACGCGCCGGTTGATGGCTGAACGTGCAGGCAAATCGAGTGATCGATGATTTTTCTCGTCTTGTCCCTTTGCGGCTCGAATGGAACGAGCGTGTGATTAATCGACGAAGATGGAGGGTAGTTGCGCGTCCTATTCCATTCTACTTTGATAAAGCACAATTATTTTTCCAATTGTGTTTCCGCTTTTTAATCCGATCTCCTCGATCTTTCACTCGTATTTATCCGTTACTTAATTCGTTTATTTAAGCCGAACTTATTCGTCGGTCAACAAGCGACGAAAAGCCGCAGGTAAATATCTTCGTTGAAATAACTTCGAACGATATCAACGCTTCCCCTTGCTTTTCATGGTACTTGATCTGACCTGAGTCGTCGCTCGAAAAGCAACGAGAACTTCCGAATAAATCTTCAAACTATTCGACGAAAAACGCGTGAGAAGGGAGACGCGCGAATGGTAGCGAAAGAAATGCAGGAAGACAGGAAAGGAGAACGAAGGAGTACCATTTAAGATCGTGACGTCGATATCTCGTGGTGTGACAGCCACCGGGCGATACAAGCGTGAAATAAAATTTCCCAGCAATCAGCCACGCGACGGTGCACCATGTGCACGGGCATTTGCGCGCGGTCACCCGATCTGGTCAGCGTCGATCTCAAGAGAAGGGTTGCACAATGAAATTTTGTTGGCGCGTCAGATCGGCGATAGAGTCTGTCTATTCCGGTGCAAAGGACGACGTGGCGTTGCTCCTTTCGTTCTTCCTTCCATTCGACGCTAGCTTGATCTCGTCGTCGAAATCGCGTCCAATTTCCGCGGCCAGAGAAGAAGAGGGTGCAGCAAGACGCGAGGGCGACGGCGAGGGTGAGACGCAAATACGCGTATGGCCCTGTCGTCGTATCCGGGGAGCGGATTTTAATCAGTCGATGGCTCATGCGAATTAGAATGGACTAAGGACGGATCGATTTTTAATCTCTGTAAGAGACTCGGGGGAACGCGCGTGTTACATTCCACTCGGCGAATGTTACCGCGTCACGATTTCAGAGTTCGATCATTATCGCGCATAATTTTATATTTAGACACGAAACTTTATTTTCTACTACTCTCGGCCTTGAAAAAGTCATTGGCGCGTGCTTGCGGTTATAAAATCGCATTTTTAGTAAAATTAGTCGTTAGAACGATACCACGTGAGCACGATCTTCCGGCCTGATTTCCTTCGGTTAATTTCTTTTTTTATATACATATATACATAGAGCTACCGTACGATAATGTTCGAGTAGGGAATTAAATACGTACTTGTATAACTCGAATAAACCGATTCAAGAATGGATGGTTAAGCGGATCTATTTGAGAAATTGTGAGACGAGTTACAATACGCGGAAGAATAAACCAAGAGTGGCAAAAAGTCGAAGAAACGGTTATGGCAACTATTAGAAGGAAGTTGCAAAACAGTTACAGCAGGAATATTTAAAAAAGAATAGAAGAATCGACAGGGTATGAAAATTAGATGAAGCGGTGACGTCTGAGAGATGAAAAACGAATATAAAATACTTTCTTAGGATTTCTACACATTTGTTTGATTTACATATTGTTTAAATGACAAGCAATCGACAAATACTATTTTATTTCGTAATAAAATATCGTCCCATCCAAAGTTTTGTTTATTTAAGGGATCACGGTGATAGTTGGATGGATTCGTAGAGGTGTTTATCGCATTGAATAAATTCGAGGTTTTCGACGTTCTACGTATCGCAGAGGGATTTCTTTAGCGATTTGGGAAGTACGGCCAGATTTGCTGGGGTTTCAATTTCTTCGCGATAAAGTCGATATACGTTGAAGAGTCAGAGGACATTGATGGCATCTGTCGCAGCGAGGTGGAAATATTCTCTTTACGAGTTATTATATAATTCCTGAGTATGGTTAATGTTAATTACGTTTAAAACGACTTGCATCCAAATTTTATTAAGATGTCCGGTGACCATGGACAGGTGTGTACACGTAGCAAAGCGATACGTCAAAGTCATGTAACGTAATTACAATACTTCGAATACTTAAAATACTCGCGAAACCTATTCAGCTATTTCCTTCTCCTTTCTACTATTTTCCTCGTCCCTTTACTTTTCCTACCCTTTGTCTCCGCACGATCATTCTTCCGGTTAATTCTACTTCTCTCTCAATTCCTCAGCATTCTTCTACGAGACCTTCCACCGTTTCCTCCCCTCTTCCAACGTAACTTTACCTTATTAATTCATTCCTTTTCCACTATATTCTTCGGCTACTCTGCTTCGCTTTCCTTTCTTAATACTCTGCATTTCCCGCGGTACCTTCCTTTTACTATTCTGTCGTATCGTGTCCCTGTTCTGTCCTTTCAATTTGCGCTAGGTGTTCGGGTCTCTCGTATGCGTTGCTCCGAGTTCCTTTGATTCCCTCACCGTCCTTCTCCACATCGTATCCTTTTCTTTCTTCTTCCCATCTGCAGCCTCTCGAGGCCGTTTTTTTCCAGCATTCGAGCACCGTCTCGTTTGTGTCCCTTGCCCTCGATTTCTCTTCATACCTTATTACTACGGTTCTTTCGCCCGTTTCTATTTCTCGACTTGTTCACTTTTGTTCCTTTCATCATTATATACGAGGGTGTGTTAGCTCTAGTCTAAGCTCGGGACACACCTTGTGCACCTTGCCCGCAGGATTTTATATTTACCTGCGAGCGAGAAGGTTGCTGTGCGCGATATTTTCGTTGTCTCTTCCGGAGATGGGTAGCCAAGTCGTCAGCCTGTGAGCAGAGGTTTTGAAAATTAGTGGTGCGCTCTAACGACGATTCTTGTGGCTTTTGAAAGAGTTCGGGTATTATCTCGTCCAAGTTTAAAGAATTATATTTATATTCTAAGGAAAAATGTTATCTCTAGCCCGTGATATCATCGTATCGAGGTATACGATCTACATGTACGTCGATCTCATCGTACGTCTCCACCTACGTCATTCAACGTACATCTACGATCGTGTGGGCGACATCATCGACGATTGCACGCGATTGTAGGTGTACGTCTAACGACGAATCGTGCAAATAACGTCATCGATGATCGTACACCGTTGTATGTTGTACGTTGAACAACGTAGATCCAGGTTGTATGACGAGATTGATATACACGTAGATTGAGATTGTACGACGAGACTGACGTGTACACGTGGATCGTACACCTTGACACGATGATGTGACGTAGAGATTATATTTATTTTTAGATAGAGAATACATTTTTCATGGGTTATAAATAAAAACCTTAAACGTATACTTTGATATGATGATCTCATCTACAAGATCGTCGTAGCTGTACGTCGAGTGATATAGTTGGAGATAGTACGACCTACGATGACGTAGATTCACGATTGTACGTTGAAATGAATACGAATTGGAAATAGGACCTAGCGAGTTTATTCGTACATTTTGACACGATGATGCCGATCATCCTCGCTAACTTGCTCGGCTATAAAAAGAAGCAATACAAATAACTACCGCACATCCTCTCGCCATCGAGTGCCGGTGTTCTATTTTTTATTTTCCCGTTTATCGCAACGAAATCTTAACTTTATATCACTTCGGAATAACGCGATCGAACGACCGCGTTACCATCCACGTGGTATCGTTGCATCGAAAACTCCTAACCGACGAAAGACCTTTCCTATATTTACGTATTGTACGTAGTAAATTCAGAACAAAAGAAGAAAGAAAAATACAAATAATTTATAACATCTATAATATTCATGGAACTAAATAACAATCGTATATCGATGCTCGTAGGTGTATTAAACATTTATTTGTTAATTCCGGAATCTTAAAATCTTCATAATTCTAAGCAATTTAATCAACAAGCGATTAAATTAGCGACATGATCGTACCCTAATTCGTTGGTAGAAGAGTATTTTTTTTAGAACACGTGTTAGAACAAAGATATACGTCCGTTCCAAGCACGATTGGTATTGTTAAGCTGATTTGAATTACCGATAGCAGCGTTAGATACGCGTGAAATACAGGCTCCTCTGTAATCTCCTGGAGAATTTCCACATTTAATCCTATCCTTGCGTAAAATGCTCTCGTTCTTACGAATACGAGTACACAACGGGACACCCTGTATATAGCGAACGATCGAAAAGTTCGCGACGGATATCACAGCGAGGGTTCGATCGTGCGGGACCCTCGTCAAATTTCTCATAAAATTCTCAGACAGAAAATTACTTCTTCTTGTCGGTTCCTCCAGTTGTTGGAAGGGTGAGGAAAGGGCGGTTGGGCGATCTCGATCGCTCCGCTCTACGAACGGGCCAATTTCAACGTCGACGCATTAATCCATGCGTTGGCTTTCGTTCGCCGCCGTTTTGTTCCAACTTTCGTCAAACGGTGGCGCGGCTTCCACGTTATCCAAAGTGGCCCGTAAAATGCTGCGGGTGCGACATCGGCGTAAAACAATTCCCCACGGGTGTGCCGTGTAGATTAAAGGACATAAAACTTGGCGAAAGCGTAATAAACTCTCCTCTTCCTTTTTTCTTTTCTTCCTCTTCGCCTGCTCTTTTCTCTTCCGATTTCTCTTCCTTTTTTCTTTCGGACATCCCGCGTTCCTCTTTGTTCCCGCTCTTCAAACTCTCCCAGAGCTCGTCTCATCGTCCAGAAGCTACTTTCTTCTTCGCTCTTTTCGTCTCTCTCGCGGTTTCTTCGATGCAACGCGAAGATTACCGTAACTCCTTTTTCCACGTCTCGCGCAACGTGCGCTTACTGCGCGTTTGCGCTGCAATTTCTGGTCCCTTAACGAAATCCGGGCCAAATTCGTATCTTTGAAACAGATTATCATGGCACTAGGTTGCAAGCTTGCGACGTGTTGCAGCGTGTTGTGTGTTTGTTTTCTGGATAATCTATTCGCTGTGAGGGGAATAGACGGATAAAGTATGTGAAATTCTCATGCCTGGCCATTGGTGGTTTTGCAGAGAGGAATGTTGGATATAGCGTTTGGACGAGGTCTTAGAAATGGACAATAAGCGGAGAAAAAAATAGGACGACAAATTTGAATTTTGCCAATTAATTGGTATAACGTGCCTGTAGTGCAAATCTAAGGATGTGCAAATAAATTCTGCATGCTGTTAAGGCAGTTCCAGAAATCGAAACGCTTTGGACTACTCGATTCTGTTCAGGTTCTCTCAACAAAATCTACTTCGTAGAATTATACTTCTCCTTTATAATTCCCGCGAATAATTGTCACAATTTTTCGTCCGGTACTTTCATCTTTCGACTACTCAGCTGGAATTCTTTCAACAAAATTTAATCCACACAACTGTATAGTCTCCGACGTATAATTATTATAATTCTCGCGAATAATTTCCACAATTTCTCGTCGTCTATTCCCAGCTCTATAGAGATACAAAATTCTAATCGATTAATTATTTCCATAACAAGCTGCGCCAATTATCTACGCTAACGAGTATGTTGAATGAAACTACACGAGGAGCGGTGAATATACGAAAGAAAAAAAAAAAAGAAAAGAAAAGAAAAAAGGAAGAAAAATCGAAGTACCCACTCAAAGAGTTACGCTGATGTAAACGGCGTACGTAGTGCGTCGAATAACGAGGTGCATTAGCGTCGCGACATTATTGCCAAGTTTCAGAAACTCTTAAGAGCCTACCGTCCGCGTGCGTTCGAGCGGATCTACGAGCGCACCCAGCGATATCGTAATTCCGCGGCGCGTCGTATTTCCTGAAATTTCTTTTTCATCTACGACCTACGAGTGCGCGTTTTGCAACCCTAGTTGCTGTAAAGCGACGAACATACTATTGGGTTGGCAACTAAGTGATTGCGGATTTTGTCCATATCACCTAATGACAAAATCCGCAATTACTTAGTTGCCAACGCAATACTATATAAATTTCACGATTTAACATTAGAACTACCACACCAGTCAAATCGACTGGTTTTACAATTTTATTTTAAAATTCCTACTTCGTGTTATATTTTCTTTTCCCAATGATGTAATGACTTTCGCGACGATAACTAAAAGAATAATATAATGAATTTTATTTTATTTTTTATGTATTCAAACTCAAAATAATTTTGTATCTAATAATTTGAAAACGACTGGTTCTATAATTTTATAAATTTGTCAAGCCTCGTTTAGGGATGATGGTCCCAGATGGATTAATAATACGAAAAATGTACTGTATAACATGGAATTTCTTCCGTAAGAAAGTAATAAATCGATAAATATAAAAATGTTCTATTGTTAGGTATTTTTAAAAGACATTTTAAAGTCATTTTCACTGGTTTTGGTAGAAATAGCTTCGTGTTAACTATCGGTAGTTCTAGTGTTAAATATCATCGTAGCTGTCGTTACATCGAGTTCAAGATTTTTGCAAAATGATGTATTTACACAGGTTACACAGACGGAGGAGAATAGCCAATTACGCGCAATGGTGTACTTAACATAAAATAGCGCAATTGTTAAACTCCGTTTGACTCGTTAAAAACTATTCAACGAATTTGTTAATTTATTTACATACTTTTCAATTATTAAATTCTAAATTGTTAAAATCTGACAAATGTGTATCTCTGAAGCGGCTAGTTCGTCGGTCGTTACGAACGTTAAGAATAATAAAACGATCTTTCGCTCGTTTTCTATGAAAATGTAACAATACTCCATATTCGAGTATTTGTTTCGTATCGCAATTTCAACGATTTCCGCTCCTTTAACGTTAGTTCAATATCGAAAATTGTTCACAACGTTACGAGTATAAAAGAGCGGCCTTAAATTCAACGTGAATGTACGACATTCGCGGAACACTTTGGAAGAAGTTGCGTTGCGATTCGTTTCGTAAGAACGACGCTCGAGAAACAAAATCGTATTCCATATCTGACTACCTGCCTTTAGCCATAGAAATAAAATAAAAAGGGGAAAACGTTGAAAGCACTCGCGAAATTTAATGACTCGACGCTGGTCCGGATAGATGGCACATAGTTCTAGGCCACTAAATCCGTCACGGCGTGGCGCCGAAATAAAAAGCGTCGCTCGACGCTTTACGACGCTCTTGCACGCGGTTTGCCGACGAGGAAATTGCCACTTTTCCAGCCACCGGCACTTCGGATAGCCGATTGAATGCCTATTGTCGTTTCGTGGCGAGAGATTAAGGACAGAGTTGCCACGGAGGAACAGCGAGTTCGCGTGGCTGATGGTTTGTTCGTTAACGCCGACCAATTACGAGATATTCTAGGGGATTTCGACGGGGTGACTTGTTATCATTTTTCTTGCAAGACTGGCAGCGAACGCGTTTGTTTTTCCAAAGAGGTTTAATCGAAGGACGAGGGTGATTTTTTCAGAATTTTCGCCACAAAGATTTTTTGGAATTTCAGTGGCAAAATTCTGAACAAATTGAGTTCGTACACGTATTTTAAAGGGAATGATAAGAATTATCTTTTCTTTTAAGTGATATTCAGCGGCAAAGCGTGAAAAAAGAATTTGGTAGGAGATAAAATTTAATTACAAGAATTTCGAGTGTTCAGCAAATGATTACCAAAGAATATTAAACGCTTCTTTTTCTTGTTACTTTTACAAAATTAGTTAGCGACGTTACGCGAGGTTCTTCCGCGGTTCCGCAGCCCGGAAGTGAAGTAGTCGGACACGAAGATCCGATTACAGAGTTGCTGTAAGCCTGGAAGCACAGTTTCGTAGTGGCACTAAATACTCGTCGCTTTATGGACACTCGACCATGTCGAGGAGCCGTACGACGTCGAGATAGTCCTCTGTTAATATTCCTACCTTGTAGCTCCGTGTGTTTAGCTCCGACCAACGAAGGAAAGAACTTCGTTGTTCGTTTGAGCGGGTAAACTTCCTCCTACAGGCGGCTTTTCTTTTTTCCTTATCGACTAGCGCTACTCGCGTTAATAAGGAAAAAGCGATCAAATGTTAGGAAGCGTATTTTGTCCACTTTGAAAAAAGAAAAAACTGTTACTTTCTTAACGGTATTTAACGGTATCGTTGCAAGAATTTCTCAATTTCCACGTTTCTAAATAATTTCTATAAATTTGCGATGACGAAGATAGAAGAATTACTCGTTGAAAAGAATGCATCGAAATGTATCACGTGGAAATGAATTAGCCAGTTGGCTGTTTTTGACGAGTACACTCGTCATGAAGAAATTTCAATATTCCGCGTTACGACGAGTATACTTGTCTTTCGTAAAAAGTAGTTAAAATTGACTGTAATTTACTGCAATTTAGTAATAGCGAAATTAGAAAATTCGTTACAGCTTCATTCTATGTTATAACAGCCAGACGTACTCTGTATTCGGCGAGTGTACCCGGCATCGCCTATCTTTTGCTACGCATTTTAGGTACACAATTTTTACAACAGTTAACCCATTTGCATCTGTTTAAGGGGCCATTTGAAGGCATCAAGTGACGATTGGTCCTCATCGCCGCGCGCGGTCGGTCGTAGATGCAGTAAATGACATCCGAATTCTTCATGAAGTTTATCGAGAATTTACTGTTCAAAACGATTGGTAGACGATGTTACCTCGCAAACATGGCATCTTACATTCTTTATAACAGAGGAAAAAAGTAAAAATTATTTACATTAAAATGGAAATTACGCAGATCGCGTAATAATTCGCGCTTGGATGCAAATGGGTGTTAACTGGTTAAATCGATAGGATATTTCGAAGAAACTGCGCGTCTCCAGCATCCATCAACGAATAAAATATTAACTTTTATTCGAAAAAATATCACTAAAATTTTATTCGCAGGAATACGTTTCATAGGCACCGATTTCGATACTCGCATTCTGTAGTCACACCGCGCAATAATTCACTTATCCAACTTGTAGATTTCCTTCATCACGGAAGGTGCTTCGGTAGAACACGAAGAGCGAGAAAAAGGCCGTCGAACTCTTTAGAATTTCGACATGGGACTATTTCGTAGACAACAGCAGATCCTCGTGCGGCTCGAGTGCCTCGTCAGAATTTCGACCACGTGTGAAACAATGGTCGTTATCGTGGTGTTCGTGTTCGATTGTGCTCGGCGATCGGAGCTCAGTGGCCCCGAAAGAGGACCGGCGGAAAGGGTGCACTAGAGCTTGCGCAAGTCTTAAAGCACAGCTCCGAACGCCAGTTCTAAACGTTCGTCTGCGTTTCGCGGATATTCTGCCGGTTTGTGCGGTCTTTGACGATCGACATTTTCATTTTCATTTTCATCGATCGATCGCAGTTTCCCGGCAAACGATCGCTGTATATATCTTTCGCAAGAATTAGAGTAATAAAAAGTAATTCTCAATAGCGTAAAAAAATTGCTGTTACGCGATCTTATTTTCCCTTCGGAAAGTAAGAAAGCTATAGGAAAGAGGAAAGATAAAAAGGAGATTCCAGGGTTACGTTTATGTAAACGACGTAATAATGCCGCCGATATTGTGTCATTAAAGAAAACTTGATCTTTTATCGAAGCATAATTTTTATACCTTCTTCCTCCATTCCTTCTTGCAATCCCCGTATTATCGTTACCATCGTTCCATCATATTTCTCTGCACGCGTCGTCGAACAAATAATCGTCTTTCTGTTCGTCTAAATTCCAATCTCTGTTCTTCGTCGTCGCAGATTATCGAGATAGCTAAACTAGATTTTGTTTTCTCGCTGAATTTCTACGAGACCTATTTATATCATATATACGTATATATAGGGATATATTGAACTTTAATTTTGTTTCTCGCTTGGTAAATAGCCGATATTCCGATGCAACAGCGGCTTAGTTCCCACTACCGCGGCTTGCACCGATTCGAATTTCTGGCGTATTCAGCTAGCCGCAAGCTTAACGAGGGCATCGAGCTCGTTACTAGCCCGATAATTAGACGCTAGTCGGCATCTGATTACGCTCGTCACCTCGTTTCAAAATTTCCACGGCTCCTCCGAGACGGCGCCGCTAGATAAACAAGAGGATCGAGCTTCTCGATGGCGATATCAGCGGCTAAGATATTCTCGCAGCGATACACGCGATTATCGAGTGGAAAAATAGACGAAAGCGGGGTTAATGCGAATGACCGTTTTTACGTCGACCCGATTACGCATCTCTTTGGTACATTTTGTATTGCAAACTATAGAATAACTTTTGTCGTTAATTCGATCGATTCATAGATAAAAACATAGATTGGAACGTCGACGATCAAACGAAATTCTTAATTATCTGAAATCTAAAGTTACAGCGTACGTCGACCCTGGGGATATTTAATCCTCGCAGTACGGCCATTTCCGGTTTTCATTGTCCCGAAGGATTTTGGGAAACCGCCACGTATATATCTCAGACTTACAACCATCCGCGAATTCCCAAATTCCCATAGCAAACCGAACCATAAATCCGCGCCGAATAAACCGACATACCTGAACGTGGGCTTCTTAATCTGTAAAAATTGCATAAATGTGACATTATCGTGGCAGTTCGTTCGTTTGACGTACAGACAAATGTTTTTCTTTTTTTTTCTCTCTCTTTTCCCTTCTCATTTCCACGTAACTCGAAATTAATATTCTGTTTCGACAAATATCATCGAAATATACAGGGTGTTCCAAATCTCGATCGACAAACTTTGTTAACGCGTTTGGAAGGTGACATTTTGGACGGAAGATGATGCACTCACCGTGGGTCGATTCGTTCTGTTTCACTTCTCATGCAGGCTGATTCTTTCTATCGTTGGACAGTAGAGGTATAAAGCAAATCATTCTTCTTGTTATCATCGAGAAAACAGACGAATATTAAAATATTCTTTGGGAATTTCTTAACGAAAAATATTTCTTGATTTATCGTAACACGAAGAAAAGTTTCGAAAACTTTTTCACGCCATTGTATTTCAAAATGTAGAGAAAGGATAATCGAAGGGTTAATTTTCTTTTATTTCCCTTTTCCTTTCTTTTTTCCTGCTCTTCCCTTCGTTTTCTCTTATTTATCATTCCTTCCTTCCTTTCGATGTCCCTTCCTCTCGCTCTTTCTTTTCCCTTACCTCCCCTTCACCCTTCTCGCTCCTTCCTTGCCTTCCTTTTCCTTGCATTCCTTCCTTCCTTTCAATGTCCTTTCCTTTTCCTTTCTTTTCCCTTACCTCCTCTTCCCCCTTCTCGCTATTTCCCTTTCTCCCTTATCCTCGCATTCCTTCTTCCACTTTTCCTTTCTTTCTTTCAATTTCCCTTGCTCTCCCCTTTTCTCCTCCCCATTCCAGTGCCCTTCCTTACCTTCCACCATATGCATAATATCTCTGTCGAATCCAAAAAAGGAAAAGAAAAAAAGAATTCGTCCACATAGAGGAGCAGCGTGTTCCACGAGTCGACTAACATGAATGTCGAAAATAAAAGGGGGAAACGAACGAAGAAGGGTTGCGTACGACATCTACACCATCGTGTTCGTGTATTCTCGCATACCGGTAAGATTCATCGGTGCGGATTCGCGGCACTTACACGCGCGCGTTCGGAGAGGTTACTCGCGCGGTCTATGGAAGCGAAAAGAGGGTTGAGAGGTCTCGTCGTAAAGACGTCGCAGGCTGGGAATATCACGTGCGAAGCTAACATGTCCCCCGGGAACAGCAAGGGTGTCTCCTATGTGTACATAGCCGGTATCCAGGGACGCGTGCACGATCAACTTCCTTTTTCAGAGACTTGGCGACTCACACTGCGCGTATCCTGTGCACGCACAAGCTGCACCGAGCGACTCAGGTCGTCTATTATCTATACGTATAATATATCTACGCGTAGTATCATATCTCTCTATATATTAGGTTGTTCGAAAAGTTTCTTTCGTTTCACAAGGCGATAATAGATGAACAAGAATTTCTGTTTTATATTGTTTCATTGAATTAGGTATGATCCATTTCCAGTGCATAATTCAATAAACTGATATAAAAGAAAAAACACTGTGCGTCTATTATTTCCTTATAAAACGAAAGAAACTTTTCCGACAACCTAATGCGTAATACGTCGTATAATATTATCTATAATATGATAAATAAAACGGTAGAAGGCTGGAGCTTGGACACTGAATAAAAAGAAAAAGAGAAAGAAAAGAAAAGAAGAAAAGCAGTCATCGAGGAACAGCTCGTAAGCTATGAAGGGGCAAAGATTAATTTTTCCAACTTTCGTCTTTCGAATGCAAAAATAACATACAGGTTTCTCATTCAGAAAAATTCATCTGTTTAACCAGTCATCTGTTGCGATCAACCTGAAAAGTTTGGAAAGCCTGCACCTAAAATGTGTCGTATAAAGTAAGCGACGACGAGTATACTCATCGAACACGAAACATGTGTGGCTCCTACGATATAGAATCAAGTTGTACCAAAAATGATCGTTTTATTTTTTCACTTTATTGCCGGCAGGGCTCGTCGTAACGCAAAATATTGTCATTACTTCGCCACGAGTATACTCGTCAAAAACAGCTAACTGTATAAACATCGTTGCGCGCGTTGGTAGTTTACGAAGTGGAGCGAGATCGCGGACAAAAATCTCTAGTTCTTGCTATTTCCAAATGTGGCCCGACGTCGAGTCCCCGCACCATTCCACCCTTATGCCACTCGGAAAGGATCTAGCGAACCGGGACGCGCGTCCTTGCCACAAATTCTTGAATTTGCGGTTTTCCGTTCGTTTAAGCTTCTTCTTTTTTGGGAATGTCGAGATTCTCCTAGGATCCTTATCAAGAGCACTGCAACGGTGTGTGTTTGTGTGTAGAAGTACAATGGAACACGTCGCATTCACCGATCTTAAGCTCTTTGAAATTGCATCGTACTGTATTTAGATCGAGTGATAAATTCATTGAAGAGCATGCGCGTTAGAAAAGCACGCCACGAAATTGGAAACAATGTCGTGTTAGGTATCGTGGTTCCTTCGAAATCGAGCAATAATTGACAAAATTTCGATCACGCTTGAAACACGAGAGAATAATTTCAAACGAAGTAATCATGCTCGTTGCTCGTATTGGTAAAGCGCGCTCAATATCTGGAACGTCTGGTGTCAAAAGCTTCTCTTTTTTAAATGAAATTAACGTTAAGAAAAACAGGAGAAAAACGACAGACATTGTAGCGAAAGGTAATAACGACGAAAGACACGAAAAATGCGTTCGACGGCAGATTTCCAAGCGAGGCTGAAATATCGGGTTGGCAACTAAGTGATTGCGGATTAATTGCCAACCCAATACGAGTAATTTGCATTCGACGAAACATCATTTCACGCCTTTGCTCTATCGATCTCTCGTGAGTTGCTTGCCGAGATACCGCAGCGTTCCGTATCAGGCGTTGCTCCGTATCACCAGACACGGTTACCCTGTAGGTAGTTTCAAGCTACTCGACTAACAAAGAACAAGCGCAGAGACTCGAAAGGAACCGCGTATTTCGAGCGGAATCACCGATAGGATAGCGATAGGACAGAATTTCGGCTGAATTGAAATGGCATGCAGCGGTATGATCAACGATTTTGAAGATAAAGCGACGACGAGAAAAATTCGTCAGCGACGAAACGAATGCAGATCTCGAGCAAACTACGCGGTTTACTTTCGACCCGCGTTTCCCGTCGTTACAAATTCGTGCTTACAAAAGATTGACAAAAATAAAGAGACGGAAACGAGCGGATAAAAAGAGAAGAGGACAGGAAGAGAGGAGAGAAAGAAAGAGGCGGACGCGATTTTCCTCTTTTCCGTCTTCGAATCTTAATTAAGGCAAGGATAACGAACAAACCGGATATAACACAAAAGCGGAAAAAGAATAATGCGCATTGTCAGCCGTTCTAACAATGAAAAAATTCATCGCGCTGTATTTTATCTCGCTCGAACGGAAGATCGTGAGTTAGTTGTCCATGCCCATCCTCCACGTTCGTTTCTGTCTAGATGGAAAGTAGACGATAAAAAGGACGCACCGCTCCGTCCAAGAGACGGTTTCGTTCGTTCCAACAATTGCTACCGATACGAAACGCTGCTACGTGTTCTTTCTCTCTTTTCGTCTACGCGCCAATCGTCCTCGTCGCGTGTGCGCTAATCGCCAGTCAGCGTCTGACGTTTCCTACGCTGTGCATGTTCCTGCATTTATGGAAAGTTCGAATGCGTAACATCGCTCAGAATGCACGTCATACGAGAAAATATTCGAAAACGTGCAAACTATTGGATCGTCGCGAAAGTTTCTTAGTAATAGATGCGCGATGTTCTTTTACATTATTTTGTCCAATAATTGTGATATTTTATCGAATTTACTTCTGTTGCTACCGAGGTGGATATAGGTAGTGGTGGTGATAGTGCTCGCTCCTGGCGTATAGGTCGCTGTGAGGCACTGCTGCTGGATTGCTTTCTTCTCAGTTAGGAATCGTGGAACGACGTGGATGTAAGTCAGATGTTTTTACCGCGTGGATGATGAGAAAAAAATATAATTACGTATTTTTGCATTATGTCGTTAAATAAAGTCTCGGATACGGCGCATGGCGTAGCGCGGCACGTACGATGTTTTGTAAAACGTGAATGGAGCCTGAAGTGGAATTTCATGTTTTAGACGTTTCACCGACAAGGGGAAGGCCAAAATTATATTGTATTTTACAGTTATCTCCATTGTACGCAAGCGAGTGGCCAGTGACAAAAGAAGAAAAACATAAAGACGTAATGGATCTACTACTTCGCATTCCACCGATTTATCACGGCTATTTTAATCGTGTACAGTTACAATATATATGTCGAGTTCTGATTAGGGTGAGGGGCGCGTAACGAATCTTCATTTCGATTAGACATTGTTGTTATGCAATAGAGAAGATATTTACCAGTACAAATATGATTATTACAGAATTTGACAAGTAACCGTGGCCACTGGATACTCGAGATGCTAACGACAATGATCTTAGGTTCAATAACGAATCCACGGTCGACGGGATAACAAATGCGTTTTCTTTCAAAGTCTAAGTCGAACTGAACTTACTGGTCCATAATTCAAGTGTAACTCGACTTACTTGTTCACGGTACAAGTAGAACTCGACTAACTCTCTCGGTCCAAGTGGAATTGCGCTTATATACTCTTCTCCGTACCTCTCTGTACCCCTCGGGTTAACTATATTTTTAAGGAGAGCTATACAATTACTCCACACCTGAGTTAGGTAAAAACGTCCATCTCGTGACCGTGGCTACGTTTAGCGACCCCTTGTGCCACTTCGAGCCCAAGTCCATTGTCATAAGTCTCGGCACCCATAATCGGATTAAATCACGAACAACTACTTCTAAGTTTTATTATTTAAGTATAGCTATAATGAAAAGTCTAAGGGGGTCTTCCTAAAAATTCCAAAAGAAAGGCCCCGATGTCCTTTCATCTCCGACATATATATATATGACACAAATAAATAAATAAATAAATAAATTTGGTTGCTTTTAGCTCGTTTTCCTAATGAAATTCATAGTCCTCTTGTTGTCCTAAGTTACTAATTAGCGGTATATATATAATTTTGAAAATGGTACAAAATCTTTCAAGTATTTAAAAGACGCGTGTTCGAACAAATTGTTCGTAAAACTGTACCGTGATACGTAAAAGTTTCGCGTTAGAGGATCGTCTATTTTACGAAATATTTCAATGCATAACGTAGATGTATCTTCTTCCACGAGTTTCATGATAACGAGCGCGATTATATTCGGAATAATATGAATTTGCAGAGAAATTCGCAGAAAACGGCGAATAAAAGTCGTTTCTCTCGCCCCCTGTCGCTTTCACTCATCAACCACCGCTAATTGCAAGATCGTCGGAAATCTTGCGAGAAAAATGCGGATTAAAATGAGAAAAACGGATCGAATTATCGTGAAATATAGCACGATCGCGTTACCCATCCAGCGTTTCCGCTCGTAAACCAAACGAAAATCCTCGAGAAATATTCGAAACACACACGCGTAAATCCATGCGACTGTTTGCCAAGTCGGATACCGTAAAACCATCGCCGTAAAACCATCTCACACCCGCGCACGACCGTGCGAACTCCATAAACGCGATTTCCAAAGAACAATAAAGTTATTATATCATTCCTGGCCGTTCCCCTTTCGCAGCTTCGAAATCGTTACGGGACATCGCGCCACTCTCGTATCAGACTTTTATATCCGCGTAGCTTTCGCAAATCGGCAAATGTTCTTTCTTGCGCGAGTCTTAAGCAGGCGAGATCAGCTCGAATACGTCGCGTTACTTAATCCGAGAAATCCTGGCCCGGATTCTCCAGCTTTGGATACTCGAAAATTCGGTATACGTTCGATGGAAAACGTCGCTGAAACTGCAATCACCAGGAGGATTCGATGTCAGGGTTGACCGGAAATGCGCGTAGAATGGAAAGTGCTTCGTTAAGCAAAGAGCGTGTGCGTATGCGTGTCGCCTTCGTTACGATTTTCAGGAAAATGGTATTGTCGGATCGGATTACGATTTTGGTAGCTCGCTGGTGTTTCCTTCGAATTTGTCGTCTTCTTTTATACGAATCGATCGCGTAACAACGATAAAGGCAACGGGTTCTCGCGAATCTTTTTTAGACCAACCACGTTGGACTGGTGCGGGAGTAGATCTTTTTGATATGCAAATAGCCAGTGCCGAAGCGCGAGCGTATTTCTTTATTCCCGTTGCTTATTGATTCTTCAAGTTGATCTTACCGAGATGGATCGATCAATTTCGAGTTTGAAGCCTCGTTAGAAAATTCTTCAGGAATCGAGACTGAAATTTTTGTTCGATCGTTGGCTCGTATTTTGCAGCGGTAACGCGTAATCCACCTTAGAATAATAATTATTATTCTGGATTCAAAAGGGTGGGACGTTTAATTAAACGATTTCGTATCGTGCAAACTCTCCTAGGATTGTTATATAACGTAATATTTAATTAAAACGATGCTGACTCGACTGTTCCGAGTTTCTCGCAGAGGTAGATTTCATTAGAGAATAATATCAATTGTTCTGAATTCTCCGATGGCCGACTATTTGATTACAGTAAAATATTTAGTAATTACACCGTGTCGCTGACAGTGAAATATTAAATAGCAAATAGCAATTATATCCGATTCTTCACACTTTCATCTTCTTTCCCCATCTATTTTGCTCCGAGTAATACGTGTCAAAGGCTATAGTTTGCTAAATACAAGTTGCACTTTCATGTTTCTATATTACAGTGACATACCACGAGTAACGAGATTGGAAACGTATTAAGCGTCCTGAACGCTATTAAGAACGAGAAATGATTAATACAGAAATAATTCTATCGAAATTAACGTTTAAAACAGTTCAAAATCATCCTCGTTTTTCGTCCAAGTATCCGACTAAATATCTAAGTTAAAAATAATTGTCAAGCTACTAAAATAAAAAGAACACGCGAGCTCTGGCGCAAACCCAAACCGAATAAAGCAACGCAAACGACGAACGCTGCTTATCAGGTTGATTCTCAAGCGTTGCCAGTGTGTCAGCCTTTCCTCGGCTTCTCTTAAGGGAGTGTCCTTGATTAAACAACGGCAGAAAAAAATGTGAAATTAAAAATTTTGGCAGGTCTAACAAAAAATGTGTTAAAAAAAATAAAATTTAAGGTGCTATAACGATTATTTAAATGAACTTCTTGACGAACTTTTTCAATTCACCCAGAAGAAAAATATATGTATTTAATTCTTTTTTGGCTTTTTGTTTCAATCGAGAATTACGAGGTAGGTCTTTCACGCCGATTGAAGACTGCGGCCCATGAAATAGGCTTAGAAATCTGTTATAATTTTTCTTTTTACTTAAAAAAAATTCTTCTGTATTCGTTAAATATATATAAAACCATACCTCAAAATTCAATAACTTCATTTCTTTCTTTCGCTTCTAAAAAAAATATCACAAAAAGACGCTGTTTTAGAACATTCTAATTCAGGACACCCCCTTAACGAAACGTTAACTCCGCGAAACGATACCAGCATGAGCACGGGTTAATTACCCCAAAAAGAAACTGGAGGAAACGCGCTTTGTTGCCGCGAGCTCGCGAAATTCAGGCCTCGACTATCGATCCGACCGCGGTTTCACGTTCCTTGACGCCGCCGATCGAAGATTAAACGTCGTTGCCAAGCGCAGTTTCTTCGCGCGTACCGATACGATGCGTATGATTTGCCGGGCACAAGTATTCGCAGAAGGTTTCTTTTATTATCCTGTTGTTAAGCGAAATCGCTGCCTTTACTCGCTCAACCAGCTACCTGTTTCCGACGAGTATACTCGTCGTCGCTTACTTCTTGCGACGCGTTTCAATCAAATAGCCGCTGTTACGTACGCTGTGTTACGTACGAAACTAAAGTAAAATCCGTTGCGGTTTCGCGATAATCGCATGCAGTGGCAGGTGTCTGTGACCTGCGTGGGTGTACGCGTAATTCTATCGAAACACATGGAATAAAATAGGAAATCGATGATGTCCTTAAAACCTATCAAGTTCCATGTACGATACGCGTGCATTGAAACTGCGTGGAGAACTCTCAGCAACAAGTACGAGAACATCTCGACGTTAACGATGCACCGTAGCAACATCCGCGCTAAACTGAATACAAACTTCAACGAATGCCTACTGCAAAGGTTTCGAGTTTCGATCGAACTGGTTCAAAGCGTGTCGTTGTCTCGAGGGAATCGTCGAAGACGGTGCGACTTGTCCTATGGATGGAGACACGTATCGGGTGTTTCGTACGATATATTACATATATATAACGTTGGGACATTGGGATTGGTCTGGATGCAAAGACCATACTTTTGCTTATAGTAAAACACGAAGAAGTTAAAATCGATATTTTTCACACCTTGACTTTTTTCCACGCATTATATCAAATCTATTTTAACTTCCACGTGTTTCGCCACAGGCAAAAGTACGGTCTTTGCATCCAGAGCGACGTGTCAGATCTGAACGTGTTGGAACGATCATCCACTTCACAGCTCACGAAAAAAATCATCTACTAGCGACGAAAGTTGTCTTTCGAACGACAACGTGGATGATTACGTTTTGGAAGAATAAAATTTTATCGAAAATGAAACGAAGCTTCCGATTGAACTGCTTTTCCAGCTTAATTCGAGCATTCGTAGAGCCTCGAATCCCTGTCAGCAGCATCTCGTTAGAACCGGACCAAGTTTCTAATTTACACTGTATCAAACTCGCTACCTAATCGTAATACGAACAAGGTACCTTCGCCAACTCCAAAGTAGGTGCACGTGCTCTTTGGTCTCCGATGCATACGGTATACCCCGGTGGCGTAGATCTCAGGATGCCTCGACTTATCTCGAATGTACGAGCTCCGAATTGCTTCGAATATTGATCGGAATCCGTGGGCCCTTCAGGGAGTTGTATACGATGCTTCAATATGAGCGCCGGTCGGTGGATCATTAAACTTGGAACGCGACGTTCTCCATTTATTCCGCGCTGTGGACAAAGTGTCTTCCGATTCTCGCGCACACGGTGTTCCGTAACGCGTAACGAACACACGGAAAAACGCGTGCTTTCCGTTTCTTCCTTTTTCTTAATTTACTACAGTCAGGCCGTGGATTCTAAGCTCGTATTTCGCTAACTTTACCAGACCCGGTGGAATAGCCGGTTTCAAAATTTCATCTAAAATCGTACGTCCCTTGTTACTCCCTCTAACTTTATGTAAATTCTTACGTTATCCGATTAATCGATTTCCCAAATTTTGTCGATACGAGAATTTTTAATTAAATTCTGAAACCGGTCGTTCGACCAGGTCCGATAAAGTTAGCGTTGATCGAAGCTACCTAACCAGAGACTCGTTTCTTTCGCTAAATACCGAAACAACATCATTGCTCGCTTTGAATATCGCGTACGTGTCTTTGTTCGCCTTTAAATTTTTCATACGTGCATAAACATCCGCAGTCTAATTACAACTGTTTGCATACTTTGGTCATTTGCGATGTCAACACACTCGTGGCAAGTATTTAAACGATCATCGCACACAGAGGAAAAATTTCAACAAAATACAATAGACGCGGTATCAGATACCGTGGAGAAGCTCTTCGTTTGTTCTGCTCTCTTTTACGAAACGTTTCCTTCTATCAGGTTGTCCGAAAAGTTTCTTTCGTTTTATGAGAAAATAATGGACGTTTTTTGTTTTATATTATTTTGTCGAATTACGTACGATCCATTTTCTTCTGTCGAGATAAACACCGCGACATTTCACAGACTTGCTTTCACGTTTGTATGAAGATGCATTGTTGTAAAAAAACATGAAAAAGAGACACTTTCTGGACAACCTAATACTTTGCTACGTCTCGCTATCGAAAGGTGTAGAGAGAGAAGAAAGGAAAGATACGATATCCTTCGGATACATAATTCGTTACGAATCGAAAGCAGTCGACACATTTTCAGAAGTAAGTAAAGTAGAGAAACTCCGTTTATACGAACCCATTAACAAAGGAACAAAGTCGGTTCGCATAACCAGGTCGTTCGTATAACAGGAGTCCGCCTATTTCTCCCCACAGTCTATGATTGTTCGTTCACATAATAGGAACTCGCATCCTCCACATAAGAGGATTCCACGAAACGTTTGTTCTTAAATACATAATAATGTGGCGAACTAGTATCGACTGGGAGTACGAGACCGTGTCGCATAATGCGCGCTCCTACTCCATATACATCTTATTATTGGACGTTCGTATCAAGAAATGGAAAGACGCTCGCCGGTAGTTCGTATCAGTATTATTTATTCGGGTATTATTTTATAGCCACAGTTAAAGAAGAAATATCCGAGTTCAGAAACAGATATAATACAAGAGTTAACAACCACCAAAACTCATTAGTTGCCCAATTACTCGACACGACGAATCAGATCCGCAGACTAAGAAGACAATACCCTTCGGATTGAAGCATTAGATTCAACTGGAATCAAACATACTATAAACTCTTATAATCCAAGTTACAGCACCACGCCAAACTAATTTACTTATAATTCTCAATGAGAATTGATTGCAAATAGTCTACCAAATAAAAAAAAAGTATTATTTTATCGAATTACGTATGATACATTTTGTTCCATCAAGATGAAGATTGCAACGTTTCACAGATTAGGTTTCGTGTTTGTATAAAGATGCATCGTTGTGAAAGACGTGTCTGTAAAAGAAAGACACTTTACGGACAACCTAATATAACAGGAGATCAGCTGAAGTTCGGATAAGCGCGGCCGATACTAAATTTCGTTTGTACGAACGAAGTTCTATCTTATATCTATATACGATTTTAGAAAATTGAAAAAGAGAAATTTTGATGAAAGAAGCGAAACAACAGGAGAAAGACACGGCGTATCCTTTGGATCTACGACGCACCGTGATTGGGCATCAGTCGACGCATCTTGAGAAGCAACTTTTCCAAACCAGTAACGATAGACGGAGCTCTTTCAATTTCGTGAAACAATTGTACGCGATCTCCTTCGAGATATCACCTTCAACGACTCTTCACGATCTGGCTTCCGTGACGTCTAATCGATATTTGTCTCCCTTGTTCCAATATCGTCTCGCTTCCTCGGCGACGATCACTAACCATCTCTAAATTGATAGCAGAAATACCCTGAACCAGCTTCGCATTTGGAATTACCTTTGGAGAATATAAAACCGCCAACTTCTTCCCGTCAAGGAGACGAGAGACCAGAAGAGAAAGACACGACATCCCCTGGATCGATAATTCGCCACGATTCCCAACCTGTCGACGGATCCTGAGAAGTAACTTTCCCGATAAGATAACCGGACCTTCTTCAATCGACGCAACGCTTCGCCAAACAACTCGACGATCTCGTTCGAGGCGTCGCTGCGAACGACTCTTCTTCGCAATCCGCCTTCCATCGCGTCTAATCGATATTTGCCTCTTTTATTCTCACCGTGTCGCGGTTCATTGCTCAGCGACGATCCAAAACGTGCAGCTATGCTCGAGCGCAACTTCAGAGAACACCGAAACCTCCAAACTTGCGCGTTTCTTTTCTTCGAAGAAGCGGAACGAGAAGAGTACGACACAGCATCCCTCGGATCGATAATTCGCCGCGATCCGAGAGGAAACTAGGCATCTCGAAAGCCATCGTCAGGGCTAACCATAACAGCGTAGGGTGCACGGTGCAGGCGTATCACGGGGTTGCAGGGAATACGGTGCATCCGGAGGATGACGCAGGGGAGGAAGAGACTTCGTCGCGAGCTTAATGATGTACCGACCAGCGAGACAAGAGGGGAAGTGAGCGCAGGAAAACGTGGCGGGAAATGAGAGCCTGGCAGCCGTTGATATGCATTATGGAACGCTGTATCGTTATTGTTTCCCATTCGTTTCGCCGCTCCCCCGGCTTTCTCCGCTCCGACCCCGCCGACGTCGTCGGCGTTCTGCCTTCGACGGCTCTAAAAGAACTCTTCTCCCGGCGATTGCGCGGCATCGCGTCGCGACTAGCGTGCTCGGGTTTAGGCGGATCCGCGGATCCGACAACAGAGACACGTGTGTTTTGCCTGTTTTCAAGGGGCCGAGGAGGCGGCTGATGGATGCACGGGGGGACAGTGGGATGCGTTGGGATCCGGCGTTTCGAGGGATCGCTACGGATTAATGGATCAAGAAGCGTAAAACGTAGGGCGACTGAAGTTGGGGTAAATTAGAAATTGACAAAGAGTAGCGGGGAAATTGGAAATTGGCCAGGATACAGGGAAAATTTGGAAATCGTAGGCGTCCGAGTGTTAGGCTGTCCGAAAGTTTCTTTCGTTTTATAAAGAAGTAATAGATTCACTGTGAATAATAGATGAATTATGTAGAATCCGTTTTGTTTTATTGGAGGAAAAATGAACGTTCGACAAAATGGTATAAAGGAAGAAACGTTGTGCATCTGTTATTTCCTTATGAAGCGAAAGAAACTTTTGCGACAACCTAACACATTGGGAACTATCGATGGACGATGGTATGGGTAGGTTTGCGTAAGTCTGTAGGAGTTTGGTAAAATTCAAATTTGTAGTTTCACAGGAATTTGAGGAATCGGGTGCTGGTTCTTGCCAGCCACATTCCTTGACCGAAGTAAATCCGAAATCGAGTTTGACCAAGTATCGGATCGTTGCGACGCAGCAGGAGATTTCGGTTGCTTTTACGAGATTTTACATAGCGGAGCAGTTCTACAAGATCCGAAGACAACAATTCTCTTGCTACGAGGTAACCTTCAGAAAATCAATTTCACCCATCTATCTTCCATCTACGTGTAGTATAAAATAAAAATCCCCTGTAAGCGTCCGTATGTTCGGGCTAATCTCGACAACCACCTGAAGAATTTTAATGCGCCCTTCGTGTAACAGCGTCTTAGCATATTAAACGTTGTCGAGACTTCGCCGTTTGGACAATCGACGCCGTTTCACATTCACAAAATCACAAAATCAATTCACAAAATCGTCGGTCTTGTTATTAAAATTGATCGCGTAGGGTGCCGGGCGAAAGCATCTCTATAATTTTACCGTAATACGCGGCGATCGCTACGAATTCCTTTATTCTCAATTTTCTAATTCAGCTCGATATCGTGAGAAAAAATGAGACGATATTCAAACACGTAGCTCGTGCGATATGCCATAGCACGAGGAGCACGAAGCCGAGGGAAGTCGTTTCATCGTTGCATTCTCCGAAGCGTATCATTACGCCGCGCCGGCGACCTGGAGATCGTTTATTCGTACGGCAAGAGACTCGGGCTAACTTATGCGCAATTTTATACGATCCATGCCCCGACGGCAGTCATTTCGCGTCGGGGAGACGGCCACGCGAGGACGAGTTCGTTCGAACGCCATTGAATAGAGAAGTTTTCGCATTGTTCGCCTGCTTTCCCGGTAACCCGCCATGGCATTGCCTGCCTCCATCGAGAACGTAACCGAGAAACGAATTTCCTCCGCACGGTTTCGGAAGGACTCGGCGCACTCACGACGTCATCTTACTTTCAAATCCGATGCCTCAAGTTCGCACACAGGGCAAAGTGGTTTGACAATTTTCTCTAATTTGCTGGTTTCGAAGCTTTCGTAACTATATTTTTCCTTTTTGCTTTTTTCTTTCGCAATTTAGTAACTTGCTTTGGATTAAATTTCAGTTTGCTTTAATTCACCGTGGCTACGAACACTCGCCGATTGATCATTTAGTTACGTTCTTACCAAACTCTGGCTCTTGACCAGTTAGCTGTTGCTCTTTGAGAAACGTGTACCTAAAATGTGTCGTAAGAAGTAAGCGTTGGCGAGTATGTGAGTATGTGCGGTTGTTATAGCGCAGAGTTAAGTAGCAACGTAATGACCGTTTTATTCTTTGATTTTATTAAGACTCGTCGTAAGACAAGATACTGCCATTTCTTCGAGTATACTCGTGAAAAATAGCTAACTGGTCAATTTTTTGGAACCGATACTGTCATTAGGGTTTCTGTGCAAACGTATCTTCTTTGTTTCTACGTGTATACCTGTATCAGGTAACCACCTGTCGTTCTAAACGTACGTATTCTCACTGATGGATTCATCCAGGTATATAAATAAATAAATAAGTAGAAATGATATTTCACGAGTCCATCGTCGCAGACCATTTTATTTATTTCAAAGGGAAACGTTATTAAATATCAAAGACTTAGTTTAATTTCTCACGCGTCGAGTTTGCTAAATAGGCATTTAACTGGGGGTTGGGTTTTTTCCATAACGGCGTATTCGACCAACCCCCGTTTTATCGAAAAACACTTCTGGTATGCGAAAAACTCGGCGCGTTCAACGGTGGGAATTTCATGGAGGAGGCCTGGAGCCCTCGTTATTTGACAAATTTTCGTGTACACGGTCGCTCGACCGATGACGATTAAATAAAATATCATCGACGCGACAGTTTCGTTCGAAGCTTCTGATAATTTCCACGTACGAACCACGCGATCATCGGTTTCCCGTATGAAACGCGATATTTCAAAAATATCGAATTCTCGCATGTCAAATAAAACGAGCCGATAACTTGCACGATCCCTATTTGAATAAATAGAATTTAACGCGAGAAAAGCGACTGCTCTATTTATCCGCAAGTTGCCATTATCCGAGCGCGTTCGTCTCCCTGTCGGTTCGATTATGACAGATTCTACTGCGTTACAGCTAAGCGTGATAACGCGTTATCAATCGTAAGAACTTCAACATAAACCCTATCGTTCGTTAAGCTTTCATCGACGCGTCATCGTCACCTGTTTGTCGCATTGTCACCTTCTTCGTTCGTCCGACGGTTCATCGAACTTGCCCAACGAAGTTGGAACGAATCGGAGTGGAGGAACGGAAACTGATATGAGAAGGTGGAAAGTTTATGTAAGTAGCTAGAGGACGGTGAACCCAAGATCCGGAATGGCGGAGAATCAGATTGCGAGATGACGAACTTGGAAAATGAGAGAAGCAGGGGAATTGGAACGCGATTCTCATCGATCGATTCCCATGAACGATTATCGGCGAATATTGGAATCGCCAAACGAAAATATATCGGATACGTGAAAATCGATAAAAAATTATACGCTAGCGAATTTGCGACATCATTTTCCGAGACTTTTGCTCACGGAAGAACTCGATCGTTCTTTTTCGAACATGAGCGATTCGTTGCGTGACCCTCGGAGGAATAAAAGTCCGCAGGAAAATTACGAACGAACGCGCTACTAGCATCTACTCCCCAAACTCACCAAAAACATATATGATCTCGCCTCTGAAAATATCGAGCAACTTGATCGCGAAGAGAGCGATCGTTCTTCTCGGGGTGAGTGTTCCGTTGCGCGACTTTCGAAGCGATAAACATTTCTCAAAAAACTACGAATGGGTACGCGTGAATACACCGCAACGTATTCTCCAAACCTACCGGGGAAATCTGACTATAGTCTATTCTCCAAACTTGTCAGAAAAATGTGACTATTATCTATTCTCCGAACTTGTTAGAAAAATTTGAGTATTGTCTATTCTCCAAACTTGTCAGAAAAACCTGACTATCACCTACCCTTCAAATTTATCAGAGAAACCTATCACCTATTCTCCGAACTTGTCAGAAAAATGTGAGTATCACCTATTTTCCAAACTTGTCAGAAAAATCTGACTATCACCTACTCTTCAAATTTATCAGAGAAACCTATCACCTATTCTCCGAATTTGTCAGAAAAATGTGAGTATCACCTATTTTCCAAACTTGTCAGAAAAACCTGACTATCACCTACCCTTCAAATTTATCAGAGAAACCTATCACCTATTCTCCGAACTTGTCAGAAAAATGTGAGTATCACCTATTTTCCAAACTTGTCAGAAAAATCTGACCGCCGTCTATGTCCCGAGCAAAGCAGAAGAAGCTGAGTCAGTGTTTCGTAATTTCGGGGAAGAACTCGATCGCGAGAAGAGCGACGGTGCTTTCGGTGGTGAGCGATTCGTGTCAGAGGCGTCGGGACGGCGCGTCTGGTCGTACGTTTCGCGGGCGCCGAGTAATTATCTCGATCTTAATCCTGAGAGAGCAGACGGGGTCGCAATTTCCACGCATTCCTCGACCGTTACATTAAACGGCTTCCGGGTTCTGAATGCCAGCGGCGAGGCCATCCCCTTTCACCGGTGAAAAATTTCTATTTATCCGTGCAGACTGAGAAAACACGCGAAAAGCCGAGAAACCCCAACCACGAGAAAAAAGAAACTCCATCGAAATCCAGCTGAGCTCGATATATATACCAGCGACTATTCAGCCCATGAAACAGACAGCAGAGGAGACGAAAAGGACCCTGTTTACCGCGTTTATCATTTATTCAAGCGGCACCGGCGGCATACCATACGCATTGTTCGTCTTCTTTCAGAGAAATCGATGCTGGCTAAAGAACCGAATGTAAGGATTATTGACACAGATAGGGTGGCTCGCTTTGTGCCGCTGCGTTTGCGAATTATCGCAAGGTATTTGAACGTGTCTGAATAGAAATGAAAGATGCAGACCTCGAATCGCTTTGTCGTAATAGCGGAATACGTGTTAGACGAGAATTGGGCTTTTCGCAAGACCAGTCGACGATCAACTTCGCTCTTTTTGCGCAATTTCAAATCGATCGGAAAGCGTTAAAAATATATTTTCGAAGCTGCCAATCCGATTCTTTATCGCAACAGCGCGATATGGAAGGAGAATCGAGCTTCTGTAATGCTACGCCGACCGACTTCAATTTTTGCGAATGCTTCGGTCGTCACGGGGTTAGGCAATTATCCGAAGGTATCAGAGGCGTTCAAACGAAAACGGAAGATACAGATCCGAGTATTTATCGCGGCGGAGACAGAGTCTACGAACGTTATCGATAGATACGAATTCGTTTGCCGTGGAATCGCGATGCTACGAATTCCGATCTTCGGTGTAACAGCCAGGTATTTCGCAAGCGTCATCCACCAAGATACGAGTTCGTTCGCGAATATTCGCGAAGCAAATGAACGTGTATCCGATGTATTGTACGTAAATCACCGACGAGAATCATCGAGAGAATCGGCTCGTAACTCGCTAATAATTCTTCGCAAAAAGAAAGAAGAAAAAAAGGAGAGTATCACGAGTATCTTGCTCTCCCATAACCGTATAAATTCCCAATAAACTTGCCGCGAGTTGTTCCAAGAAGTCCGTATCATATTATATTTACCGCAGGCTAAACAAGATTTACAACAGCCCGCTCGCAATATCAAGGACTCTATAAAATCCTACGAGAGATATCGCTACCGTTTCGTGAACGCCGTTCGCGCTTTCGCTAAATGTATACCGAGGCTCTTGTAGATCTTGGAAAGGTGGGCGAGGGTGGCGCGAGTCGGGGGCCACTTTATTCAGCCAAAGTTTCCTCCGATACGGTAAATCGGGTTTCTGAGGTGTAGGCGCGAACCCGTAAGGTAGCCTGAATTATTTCAACGCGTGCTTGATTTAAGAGCAACGGGAGCGGTCTGCGAAGTTTAGATTAAGGGCATAAATGAAATCTGAGGCGAGAGGGCGCGACCGCGAGCCTTCGTTTATTCTCTCTTCGTTAATTTGTTGTTCCCAAGTCCGTAACCATTCCGCTTTATCATCGTTAAATTTCCTAAACGAGGAAATACAGCGGCGAATCGTCGCGGACAAGACCGATGGGCCAGACCGAGAGGAGATCCCACGGAACAAGCGTCCTTCGCGTTTCCACCACCGATCTTCGTCAGCGTTAACGTTGCCGACGACGCAAACAGCGTTTAAGAGAAATTCGTAAGTGTACGAACGTGGATACGCTCGGAGTTACCGATGGCGAAGTAGAGGAACGATCGGAAGGGAAACAACGAAACGAATAGAAAACGCGACTGGAGGAAACTCATGGAACCAGAGCACTTACTAGGGACGTAACAGGATATAGAAGACCGTGAATAATGGAAAATACGGAACAAGTTAAAGCGAGTGAGGATAGCACGTGAAAGAGGGTGGAAGAAGGAAAGGTACGAGAGATTAAGGGAAGGAAATGTAGGAGGGGAAGAGTACATGAATTTTAAAATCTCGCTAAAGGCAATAAGAAGGATAGATCAACCGAGACTAACTGGCAAAAGAAAAGGTTCTGCTACAAAGAAAGAGGATACAGGCGAAGAATAGGGAAGGGGGAATGGGGGAACGTGGCTGGTACAAAAACGAAAACATAGGATGCATATTATTAGAATGTTCTTTGTACGAACGAATAAGAGCAGCGAATAAGAATTTGAAGGAAAAAGAAGCAGTGGAAGAGACACCGACGATGGAGATCGAAGACGATGCAAGAGAATTGTTTCACCGCATACAATTGCGCGTCGTCTTCTCGCTCTTTCTTTCACTTGGATTCAACTGATTTTAAGAAAGTTGAAGAACTCCAAGTATCCATATCATTAAGATAAATTATAATATGCGCATCGTTCTCGATGCTTAATGGATCGACAACTTACAAAAGTATACAGTTAGAGGCGAAAGACTCGAGTAAATCTTTCTTCAAATCGACAAAATCACCCGCTATGATCTAACAATAAAAAGAAAAGGACGAAAACCGGTTTAAATATCAAGTAACCAAGACAACAACGCGTTAACACGCGTTTAAGCAACAGAATCTCGCGATTTGTACGCTCTGACAAAGTGAAATCCAGCGTATTGAAGAACGTGCTCTCGACGTCTGACTTATCGCGGGCCATTCTACTGCGGCGGACAATAACTCTGAAGAAATTTCTTTCCTTCCCTCTTGTCGTTCTCCGTTCAATGAGTGCCAGGTGAATTTTTACAAAAGTATTCTTTTTACCGGCAAGACGTTCGTTGCGTAACGACCATATACGGCTCAACCGAGAGAGAAACGTTTCCCGCGCCGTATCGTCAGCGTTGGTGCGCACAGGCGCGAAATTATCGCAACCGGTGGCGCGTGTTCTCGTTTCAATTCCCGCTTCGATACCAATGCGAAATAATTACGACGCCTTTCTTCGTATTTCGCCGATTCAATGTCTTCGTCGCGAACACCCGACCGTTTCCTTTCTCTTCCACGATCGATCGTCATAAATTCCCTTGGAAAATTAAGCGAACAGGAGGAGGAGGAAGTGAAACGCGCGGAAATATCAACGTCACGTGCCGTGATTGGTCTCTTAAATATCAGGCTAACCAGGGTTTACGGCTGAATAAAGGCTGTATACCTGCAAAGTGACACACGCAAAGCTGACAAGCTGTTTTCCTTTTTCGGAACCTTCTTTGATATTGTCTTGCGTTTTCCTCTTTTATTAAACGGGACAAGCGAGCTAATTACTCTTTTATGAATATCGTTCATGGATAGTTGCGATGGATTTTAGCAGCAGAATCTTCCAAATCTTTCTTTGGTACTGTATTAATTCCTTGTTACCTTGCTGTGGTTACATAGTAGAAGTCGAGTGGGCAATTTAAGGTACAATACCAACTTGTTGTATAATGGCACGCGTTATTATAGTATCGTGGACAAATGGCCTAAAAAATATCGGGTTAACAATAAACAATATTGCGAGAAGGCCTAAGTGCCGTTAGTAAGTGGGATAGTCGTGAGTTAAGAGTCGAATGAAGCAGTCGTGAGTTGAGAGGAGCGAGAGGAGTCAAGTTGTGAGGAGTCGAGAGTTGAGCTGCCGAGTTGTTAACTATTACTTGTGAGTTGTGAATTAACTATTTAGTTGTCTTAGTTATAGCACATTACTGTATTTAGTTCACGTTAAATAACCATCGTTTCATGTTTAATCCATCGTAAATAGACCTATCGATCAATAAACTTATCATATAGGATAGAAATCACTGGAAACCCTAATTTCTAATATTTCTAAATCCTAGAAATCCTATTCCTAAATCTAAGAAAGAAATCCTATATTATCGTACCTAATTTAACGAAATGCCATCGAACAACGTATATGTATGCGAGTACGTATATGGTAGACGTAGGAAAGCGTTATCGCTTGCTAGTAAAAACATACTTACCACATATAAAATACATAAAAGAATATACAGTAGGTAGATCGTACGTTGTACGAAGCTTTCCCGAGGTGTCGTGAAAAAGTGCCGTAACTATTGTAAAGTAGGACAACAGAAGCGCGTCGTGTAACATCGCTCTTAAAGATACCTATAGGGCGTGCATAAAACGTAATAGTTCACTCCAACACGAACTTCAACGTAGAACTACACTGCTCTGTCAACTGTTGAAAAAAGAAAGCACCTTCGTAAGCGATAACATCGGTAGATGAACGTAAAATAAAATAATTGCACAGCGTGTAATTTAGAAAATTGACGGATCCGAACTTTGATTGATTCGTCGTTAAAAACTTATTACCTTTAGGCAGGAGAATTTCTAGTCGATTAAAATTAATATATTTGACGGATTAATTAATCATCAATTATATTTGATGCGTACATTCGTCGTCGCTTGTATTCATTTACGTAGTCTATGACTTAATCTCACAAGATATTTCTAAAACTAAATTCCGCGGTTAACTGGTTAAATAAAACGAATGATAATAATAACGTTTCGATTGGACGTACGAGCGACGGAGACCTTGAAACACCGTAAAAGATACACTCGCCGCCTTTTCATCCGACATAAACGAAACAGGTTACTGTTTACCAAAGCTTGGCACTCGGTGCTGCCTACGTGCGCAACTATAAATACTTGAAATTTTCCAGGAAGTTGCCGCTGCTGCTTTGCTCTAGATTTACTGTCCGCTTTCCATTACTTTCCTTTATCCCGCGATGCGCCGCTCGTTCCACGAGGGATTTGTAGACCTTTTGTCAAGATCTTCGCCATTAAATGGACAAATGGCCCCACCTCTCTGGCCGCCTCTTTCTAATCAATACGTATTTTATACGATTCACTTCCGGCGTTGCGATCTCCCAAATATTTATTGCTATTCGAACGGATTCGATACCTTTTACCGTTTTTTCGGGGTTAAGAAGTATGTTACGGACCCAGGCGTTTCTCTCGCCCCGACACAGCACTTTGGAAACTCGTTCACGATCCAACCGATATCGGTGAACTGAAATTTTACAAATTTTATAAATTGTACGAATTACAGGCGATTCGCGTAACCTTGTTAAAAAAATGATAATAATAATTTAGTTTTAAAAAAATAAGCGTTCTTAGAATTGTGTTTCCAAGATGAAGTTTAAAATCGACGAGTTTCCAAGTGCGCTACTTTTCTGCTAAATCGACGATTTTTCTTTCGACTCTGCTGCAACGAAACTTCGTTTTCAACTGCGAGAGAAATTTTTGTATCTGTCGGGCATCTTGCAGGAGAAACACGATGCATCGAAATGTATAGAACGGTCAGATAATTAATAAATAATTAATAGAGTAATACAATTAACGAGTAACTCGTGTTACGATCGTTGCGTGTACAACGCGAAAGAGGTTCTATGCTATTTCTGTATCGTTACTGCAAATCCATTATACTCGCGTACTAAAAATTATCGACGAGTTACTCTTCGATAAAATTACGTGGAAATCGGTGTGTTCAACGTGGAGGCTCGGGTTTGCATTGAAAATGGCACGTGGATCAAGCGCGAGCGCAATTAAACACGGCAAACAAATCGTGGAAGTCAGCGAATATTTGTCTCGAAAACGATCTCAGCTCGTTAAATCACGCGAAAACTGCTGCTCCACATGGATTTTCAATTAACATGCACATGCGAGAAGCGCACATAGCGCGCAAAGAAGCTTAAAAGATTAAGCTTACGGTATAATACACGACGCAATTAATTTGCATACCTCACCCATACCCTTTCTATCGTACGAACTATTTCATCCACGTACGTATAGGTACAGCGACGTGCAAAAGTTTAGGATAGATTTTTCCCTCGATCTTGGAACGCAAGCTGAAACATGTGTCCGGCTAAAAACGTCTGCACACCGTTCTGTATCAATTCGAACGAAAACGAATGAAAATATCGATTAAACCTGGAAATATCGAACGATTATGAACGTTGATAAACTTACGTCATATGGACGAAGATAGAAATGTGGAGTAGCTGCAAGGTCAAAGTCGCGGCGCAGTGTTTCCACTAAAAATGGAAATTTATTTCCAGCTGCTACGGATACGAAAACGTGAAATATTCTCGAAGGAAAGACGCGTGCGACGAGGAGAAAACACGTTGCCGATAATCGATAGATAGAGCAACGCCATTGGGGAAGAGACGTGGAAAATCCTTGACCATCGATGTTTACGATATTTCCACGGTGATCGTTTACAGCAAGCTATTTTGCAACGCGATGTCGTCTTATTGCACATTGTGATGAACTTCTCGCCAATGATCTTGCTTATGGTAAAAGAAAATAATGGATTATTCTATTTATTAACAAACTTGGCCATAGTCAGCGAAGGATAGTCGAATGGAAAGATAACTACGAGACAAAGTAACGAGTTGGATATTTTTAAATTAACGCAAGTATTGATTGTATGAAAATTTATGATACATAAAATTACGAAATTGTATATATGGTGAACAAAATAACTTATCAACGCTACAAAGTTCCTTCTGCGTGTTTTAATATCGTAACGTAATTAAAACGTCACCGAGGATAATTTTCATTAGAAATCTTGTTTCATCTAACTCAATTGACAATTATCATTTGAATCACTGCCAAAATTCAGAGAGTAAGAATACGAAATATATGATCGAATAAGTAGCAACTATTGCAGTATCGAATGAAAGCAAAGACCTAATAGTAGCTGTGCCAGTCGGTTCGTGAAACCGGCGTTTCCAAGTGCGAATTTACACGCAAAAAAGAAATACAATCAGTACTCGTTTGTCCGCGAATCGTCCACATTTGTCCAAACAAAATTTTCATTTCTCCGCCTATAAAAAAAAAAAAACGTTATCGTCAAATGACAATATTTATCATCAGCACCAGCATGAACACTTTTCATTGATTCGTAAACGAGATATGATTGTCCACGATTTATGCACATTTGTCCGACAGCAATTTTCGTTCGTCGAGTTTTCAAAAGAAAAAGTCATCAGCGAATGAAAATTCCAAAAAATTCTGCGCCTGGTGAACATTTGTATTGATTTTGAAGCCGAACAAGATTGGACGGGCAAGCGTGGACAGCCATATGCTATATCAGAAATCAATGAAAAAGTTTCTGGCTATTTTATTAAATTTGGTGATAGCTATCTTTGAAAAATCGTCCAACGAACATTTTCGTCGGACAAGCCGTGGACGAATCGATGAAAATTGTTCATGGGGCCGGCAATGACGCTGATCTTTCAATTTCCCTTTCCCCGAGGGATCGATCGACCTAAAATTTTCATTAGACAAACACGGACAAATCGCGATCAAACGAATACCGTCGATGTTTTCTACAAATTCGCGCTTGCGTGTGTTCAATTTCACAGTGTCTGCGAAGCTAAACACGCGCGAGTGTTAACTTGTCAGAAAAACAACCATCCAACCAAAAAAGAAAGAAAAGAAGAAAATAAGCATTGAAACACAATACTTTGGTACGGTAGCTCCATCGAGAAGATTCTCGTCCATCGTTGAATGGTTGAAAGGGTAAGAAAAAAGGACGATGCTCGTCACGCGACGCGCCAAGAAAATAATCGGTGTGTACCGGCGTAACCGACAGGATAATTGCACGTACGTAAACGTATGCGAAAGGTATTTCACCGTGCGGGATTTCTGGTTGAGAGGGCAGACCTCCTCTCCGTTGGGTCCGCCACGAAAAACCATAAAATTAGAGGTCGAAAATTGCGGTGCACCGCAACGACGAAAGATCCGCTCTGCTGCTACCATTTAACCATCTCGTATATAGAAGTATCTAGGGATATTGGCGAACGACGAAAAGCACTATGGTCGTTGGTGCCGTGTTTAGCAGCGGGCCGCAAGTACTTGCGAATCGTTTTGCAATTTTCTTCGATGGAGAACCGAATATGGCTTCGCTATGAAAAAAAATGTAAGAATTATTCAATTTATTTTTACGATGTTCTCTAAAATATCGTTCTTTGCTTTATATAAGTTAAACGTATAGGGTTGGAAATGTACAATGAACAATTGGATAATATAATATAAGCAAATGGATGAAAAAAAGGATCTTGGAAAATTATCTTTTTGGAAGGGCGATAGGATAGGCATATCTGAATTAAACGAAGTAATTAAAATTCCAAGTTGATACGTACGAGGTAGAATTTTATAATACACGCAGCGAAACGTCCGAGAGATAGAAATTTTTAATTCGTAAAAATATCCGCCAGTTTGATTCTCAGACAGATTTAACTCGATTAAAAAGCTTCTTGTTTGACAAAGATTTTAATCTAATTAAAGAATTTCAGTTTCGTACCATGGGATTTGATTAATACCATCGATAATCTCTGTGTTACGATACGATATTTCTTAATATCTTCCTAGAGAAGACGTTTCCCTTCGAGACGTTCACTATACACGTTTCGAGGTCGAAGCTAGTCTTACGAAAAATGACTGAACTTGCGATGCAGTTAAATCTGACAACTAGAGAACTAACTTAACGTCAAATACGAAATTACGTCGCGTTCTAAGAACAACTGACTTTAGATTCATCATTGATTACTCTTCACGAACATTGTACATAAACTCTTTGGAGCTTTCAACCCCTGCTTCTTAATATTCTGCACAAGTTATCATTACTCCTAGAAGATTACAACTCCCAAATACAATTTCCGGCATTTAATATAAACTTGGAGAGCTCGCGGACGCCGAGTAGAAGAAATTAAACAGGAGATTCCACGAACGTGAGGGAAGCTTGTAACGAAGTTGAAACAAAGTCGAAACTTTCGACGATCGAGAGCGAGAGTCTACGCGATTCACCATTGGCTCGCGATCGTTTCGTTTCGAGAGACAAGTCGTGGATTCTCGTGTTTCCCAGGTGTATATGCATACCTGAGCGTGAATGTCGCGGACCGAACCTGGCGACGTCGCTGGGTATCGCGTTTCGACGTAACGTAAGAAGCGTGAAAACGAAACCGGACGTTACACTTGCGGAGTAGAAACCATTGTTGTATGACATAACCACAGACCGGGTATATCGTCGGGTAAAAGTATTGGGACACTTGCAATTTTCTCTGAAATGTTGAACGATTTTTATAATAGCTTGTATAATAATAAAATATTTTCGTATATATTTTTATATTATTCATATAGAAATAGATAAATAAAGTAGTTATTACAGAGTATTCGGTAGAAAAGATTGTTTAATTTAAAAGAAACATTACCTTTTATCGTGCTCTACCTCCCTAAAAGGAATATCTTTACGAATAAAAAGGAGAACCTAATTAGAAACAAACCAAAGTTTTATGTTAAAAGTTTGCAATATAAGCTATCGATAACGCACGAACAGTCAAATATACGATCAAAGGAAGAGACGAGCGAGGCTATTTCGAAAATGTGTTTATCTTTATCGTAAAGGTTAAATAAACGCGCAGTAATGAAATGAAGTTGGTAGAGGGATACATGTAAATGCTTACAAACTCGCAACGATATGCAGTTAATAGCTTAACGACGTGCTTTAAGCGTCCGAGGTTACGTCCTAATGCCACAACTTTCGACAGTACAATAACATTCCACATGGCATAGGTATACCATGCGACTCGGTTGGCAGCAGGTGGTACAAGCTTGCTGAAAATATTTTCCTGTACATTTGCGCATGCAAGTTTAATTCGATGCGACGAACAAAAACGCACTAATGTAGCTTCCAGAAATTATTTAATTCTACTATAACTACGTATAAACGATTAAACAAACGGATAGTAATTAAAGAAAACTGATATGAGTATACAAACTTACGAAATAGCAGAACGTCGTATCGGTTGTCGATCGCCCGTGACATCAAACGGTATTGTTGTTCTTTTGATGTTATCCACGCGTCAGCCAACAATCTGCACGGAAGATTAATGATTGAAAATGATTAAAATCAATAATGTTAAAATGGCATAAATCCAGTATTAAAAGTTGCCAACGAAAGCTATCGATAACCGAGTGATATACAGTACGACTAACGGAAGAATTGTAAACTAACCTCCAAAAACTGTTTAACTTTATTATACTTAATAAACTCGATTAACAATGCTTAATAAACGATTAGATAAACGTGTATTAACGAATCAATGCCAATAATAGCGTATAAATACTTACGAAAGAGCAATGAAAGTACGTAACACACGGTAATAGGCACAGCGAAGCGCATCGAGCAAGGTTACACGTCCAAACACGACGATTTTCGATAGAAGAATGATACCCCATGTCGCAGATACGTTTAGTAAAGTGGTGGGGAGGTGACACGAGCTGGCACGCGACATTTGCGCGCGCTAATTTAATCTGTTCAAATAAAGTGGAATATTTTGTAATCATACGTTGTACGAATATACAAATACAGTCTTATAATTAGTTTACGTATCGTTATTAATTATAACATAGAATTTGTTAAACAATAAACAGTAAGGTAACAATTCTTAAGGTAACTAGTATTATATTTGATTTTTAGATAATTTTATAATATGACTTTTATCTTCGAAATACCGGTAGAACGAGAATGACCTTAACCGAATATTTCATATCGTTCCTATGCCGATTCTAATTTCTCGAATACACCTTTACCCCGTAATCGACTATAACTGCAGAATGAGAAAAAGCGAAAGCCACGAAGAACTCAATTCCACGTACGTATTTCGCGACTCCGGTATCTCCAAAACCCTTACTTTTCTATCTTATCTACCGCGCGAGTTTCATCGCGTAGAGTGAAAGAGAATAAAACAGAGGTACAAAGCGCGTAGTGTACCGAATCGCAACAATCGTTCCAACTTCCCGACGACCGCGCGGGGAAATTAAATCAAGCCTCGCGACGAACCTGATAAATTTCGTTGGTCCAGCGAGGGGGATATTTTTCTCCGACCCCCTGCTGGCGGTCGACAGGCCCATTCAATACGTCGAATGCCGAGGCTCGCTCGCTCGAGGTTCTTATCTCGTCGCGGTCCCATGGATACGGTTTGAACGGCACGTGATGTTATGGGGAAAATTGTGATCCTCGTCCGAAGGCACCGAAGGGTCCGGTAGATTCTCGTTATGGAAACCTCGGAAACCTGGCGGCACCATTCTACGGATATACACGGTGGAGGAGGGATGCATATGTACGGGTGCGAGCGGTTCGCATTGATCGCCTCTGGCATCGGTTTCTTCGATTACGCTGAAACGTTCCGAGAAAAAGTATATCCTGTATCGTTAAACCGCTACGTTCGCCGGGAATGGCGAAGCTTTTTCGCAGAGATTGGAATTGGGTTGAACGCTCGACTGGTTAAACTTTCTTGTCCCCTTTCTTTTCAGATTTTAATCGCACGTCTATTAGTCGGGTATTGGCAACAATCATGCTACGATCTCTGGCAGGAGGAATTTTTGGTTCGTGCGTCATACTACGGTAGGTACATTTTAGTCAGTAGTTTCGTTCCTTCTAGGCATCCGGGAGCTCGATAGAGGGAATCTGTTGCGACAAACTGCAATTGGCTTGAATGCGAAAACGATTTCTTCTTCTTCTTATCTGTCCTTAAACGTTGATGTCCGCTTCCTGTTCGACAGACAAAAAGTATGTAATTAGCGTCGAACGCTTGGAAAGATAAATTTCTTGCTTGCGTAAGTTCATTTACCGTATCGAAGTACCAACGTGAACGATCGTGAATTCCAAGATAAATTCTATAAAATAATCTTCTACCTTTCGATTCGTATTAATCGGTATAGTCTTCGAGCGTCTAATACCTCTGTGTATGATCTCTCTGTGTAATTAATAAACTCTGCTAGCGTACGTAAATATCGTTACAGCCATACACGCCTCGCAATTACGTCAAATGAACGAACAACATGGAAATTTGAATCCTCTAAATAGAATGGAAATTTTCAATAACCAGAAGTCGTACTATCTAGATGATATTCAACGTATCGATTTCTCAGTTAAATTAGGATAACCCTGACGATTTGGAGATACGAATAAGGGGTTGTAAGTAAGAAGCAGCATGGCCGAAGAACAGGTACCGTTTGATTGAGCGTATCGGGTCGGCTAGGTGGGTAACGATAACGGTTACCGTTATGGTCTATTCAATGGTTCTCCCCAACCAAGTGTTACACTGTTACAGTATTCCACGTGGTTCCTTCGTCGGGGATCGTTATTGCACCAGCAGGAATTTCCCTCTTGGCGTATAGTTACACGTGTTACGATTCACGAGGGCCTGAGTCTCATGGGTGGTACCAACTCTTCGCTGGCATTCTCCAACTTAGTATACAGAGCGCGAAAATTCTTATTTACGAGCTTCGATGCGGCTCCAATCGCGTTTCGACGTTCCACGCTCTGCTTTTTAGAACCTCGGATCTCATTTGCGGGAAATCATTGCAGGTAAAAATGTACACGACGAATGTAACGCGATCTGTAAAAATATTACGCAAAGGACCAGAATATTTATCAGATGAAACGAACGTCTGTCTTTCGTTGCATTTGCGTTAGGTTGTCTCAAGAGTTTCTTTCGTTTTCTAAGGAAATAATAGATACGCAATATTTTTTGTTTTACATTGTTTTATCGTGTACTACTTTGTTCTATTGAGATAAAGAGCGCAACATTTGACGGATTAGGTTTCACGATTGTAAAAGAAAGACGCTTTCGGAACGACCTAATAGCGATATAATATTCTACGTTGCCGTGTTATCGCGTTACCAAGGAAATATTAGAAATATGATTAAAATAGAGTAACTAGATTTCTCCCAACCCGACGCCAACTCCAACTAACGCCACAAACCGTTTCACAGGAAGTAACACGGGTGTAATGGAATTCTAGCGGTTTTATTACAAATTCAACATCGTTCAAAAATCAAGAAAAAAGAACATCGTATTTTCACGATGCAACGAGGATCGTCGTTAACGAGGAGAGATTTTTCTCTGTTTCACAGAGGGAAACGGCGCGGGCATACGGTGGTAGAGACTATGAAAGGGGTTTGGAAAGTTGTACGAATTAAAGAAATGAAGCGGTGCTGGCTGACGTTGGCCAAAGAGAATGCAATTATGAACTTTATTTTATGCCTTCGTGGTCGGTGTGCTACGCTACGCAATTAACCCTTTGCGTTCGCCGGATAACCGGACTGAAAGTTTACCGTCGACGCGGATATTTCATACGGAAAACTTTCCGTTGTGGAATTACGTATTATTAGCAAATGCAAAAAAACTCCTCGCGATCCACTCTTTGTTACAGAAATCACTGGCTTGATTGCGTTCTTCGTCGCGTCCACGTCAGCGACGCGACGGAGCAAGAACCATCCTATTTCGACGTTTCACCTGGATGCAGTTGTCCGATACAAATTGTACAAATGACTTTCAAACTTTTCTTCTGTCCATTCTACGAAAAAGAAGTCAATCATTAACATTCTACCCGTCTTATCAATGAAATATTAGCGTGTGTTCGATTTATAAACGTTCTTTTACCAGAAATCCTGTCTTGTTATGTCTCTTGAACTTTCCTCTTGTCCAATGTACTGAAAAAAGGTCAACTGATATTTTGTCAATCTTTAACCACGTCTAATGTCTAAGAATCACGACCGAGCGAAGAAAAACGGACAGGAACCCTATCCCTTGAAAGCAGACTGGATATTTTGTTCGCAGGAGACGGACGTCCCTTATAGAGCCGGTCATATCCCCGGCAGCAGCGCGCGACAATCTCCGTTCAAGGAGGCTACCGAACAGGATATTGCTGACGTGTTGCTCGACTTTAAAGTCCAACGTCCGCGGTCGATAGCTGCCGCATTGTCGGAGACGCCGGAAGAATGGTGGATAAGGGCGCGGAACGCTATAGGGCTTCAATCGGCCACGCAACTGTTAACCTTTTAGATGCAGCGTGTTTTCACTGCAAAGAAAGATGCGTTCACTTTGGCTGAACGTTGAAGCGATAGTATAGAAAAAAAAACATGATTTCTGGTCGGTAGACATTAACAGATGGTTGAATATACGTTCGTGTCATTGATGAAATTGATAAAATATCGAGTGATTTTTTCTTTTTCTACTAGAGTGGATGAGAAGAAAGTTTAGAGGACAATGAGTATAAAGAAGCATGATTTCTGATTACTAAACGTTAACAGATAGTTGAATTATGCGCATTAATATCGTTATTGATGAGACTGATAAAGTATTGGTTCGTTTTTCTTTTTTTAATAGAGTGGACAAAGGGAGAGTTTGAAATGCAAGTAGCGTAAAATTCGTTATTACACAAAGGCAACAACGTACGTACGCTTCGTTCACTGATGAGGAAAAGAGATTACAATTACGTACACGCCAGACTGCGAAGACCCACTAAATATTACAATGAGCAGACAGCGGATTTTTATGCATTTTTACGTTTTTACGAACGTAACTACGGGAAAGGAAGCTAAACAAAAATTTGTTTCGTCTGCCAAATATTATAACACATATTTTATATTTTCAAGTATTCGTCGGTCGTACAGAGACTCGAGGCCGTTAAAATTATTATTTCTAGCACGAAAACGACTACAACTAACTTTTTTCTCAATTTAGAATGTCAATTATTTAGAAATATCGAATGATCTTAATTCTAATGATCAGAGACTGTTTTCCTCGCGCCACCCGTTCGACCAAGCAGGTGGTAACTCCATAACTTTGAACCATCCAGTACACGTGCTTCATCGCCAAAGGGTTAAGAACCTTGACGAGTCGGAGTGCCACTCGAGTCGACGAGATTAGGGAAAACGCGTTTCTATCGACCAGCCCTTTGTCGTCTGTTCGCCGTCGACGACTTTCGTTCAACTTTCCGTTCGTTTATCGGCGATCGAAGGACCGCCCGGTGATACGATTCCTTTCCAATGGAAGTTTCGCCTTCGACGAGGCCACTTTGTAAATTGGCTACGAACCGCCTCCACCGTACGAAACTCGCGAGTGTACCGGCTGTGGCCCGGGCGCCAGAGGAAAGTGGTTGATTTTGTCGGATAGAGCCGATACTCGCAACAAGTTGCAATAACAAAACGAGTAACTCGACCGGATGGACTTGGTGTTTTTCCTCGAGGATGGCCAGCTAGATTTGTTTTTCTCGTTTCTCTGTACGGCTGTTCGCGCGGCTCGGTAGGAGCGAAGCGGAACTTTAAGATTCTTTTAGTTCGTCGGAGTGAATTTTGGAGCTTTTTAACGGGAAAGGAGGAAGGTTAATAGACAGGTTTCTTAGTTTAGTTTGAATCAGTTTCTTTCTAACTCACAGTACATTTTCTTTAGAAGACACGTACTTGTTTTATGTAAACGCGTTTATACGTTTTCAAGGGTGGATTTATCAAGTTTAAGAGAATTATTTTTTTGTATTATATAGCAACATTATCTTTCTATTTTTCAGTTGTATATTTTCAAAGGCTTACCTTTTTATTCTATTTTTTTGCTATTTCTTCTGCTACCATTAATTACCGTTAGTGTTGTGGCAATCAATTACAATCACTTCATCTACCTAAAAGCTTACACAGTAACGTGCTTCTGTTTGCTTTCCACGACGCCATTCTTCCCCACTGGTAATCTCCTATTGCGCTTTTACCACATCTTATTCTATCCTTTCCTCTATAATCATTAATTACTATTCGTTATACTAATATTAATTATCTTAATATTAAAAAAGATTCTCTAGTCACGATTTCATCATTAACCGTAGATAACAATCTTTCGTCATAACCGTCCCTGAGTTAAATCGAGATTTCTACAACGATTTTCCCTCTGGAAACGAAAAGGAAGAAATTATAGCCACCCGAGACTACAATCTCCCGTTATAAAATACAACGAAAAGAATATTATAACCGTGATAAATTATTATACACCCGAAGCTACTATCTTTCGCTCTAATCATCTCCAAGTCCGGGACAGAAAATCCGATTGTGTCGGGTTAACCGGAACGGATCTTCGCGGGCGGAGAACGAGATCTGCACGGAATCTCACGTTCGCTGATCGCTGAGACGTATTCAGGAACGTGTCGCGTTATCGAAACGCGCTAAGTGAATCTCGGGTATAGCCGACCGTTGCTCCGCGGGAGATACAAGCATGTCTGTTGGCGAAGAGGTAGAAATTGCCACCGGGGACCGGCGTGCACGCGAAAGCAATCTATTCTCCGAGCCATGGGAATATCCGCCGTCCCCTGCCTTTCGCAGATCTTCCTCGTCGCCTTTCTCTACTAACCATATACGTACGTATACATATAGCACGAGCGAGTCTTGAATCGCGGTACAACGATCGCGTATGCATCCCGTGACGTCCGTTCGATTCCGGATGTCTCCTCTTCTCTATGAAATCTCCACCTGCGAAGTTCGAGTTGGCTGGATTGGACGGCTGAAATTACGCAGTCGAAAAGACGAGCAAATAAAGATACAACGCGGCTGCAAGAAGCAATGGCGCATACTCTTATCCTCTAACGAAGTGGCTTTCTTCGCAACAGGTTTCACATTTCCTTTTCGCGATATTCAATTTTCCCAGTCAGACGCTACGAAATAATGGGGAACTTACCTAAGCGAAGTGCCTAAACGCGTGGATAGTGGGGATATCGAGGGGTGACAAAAAGAAAAGAATCGAATCCGATCGACAGTTAGGTTCGAACCAGGAAGCGATAAAGTCGAGTTGTAACAGAGCAGCGAGATTGACTAGCGAAACCGAGAGCGATACGCGACGCGATCAAAAGAAGGCTCTTGTTAATAAATATATCGTTGACTTAAACACCGAGTGATTATTTAACGCACCACACCCAATAACACTTCAATTATTATCATTTATTATGCAATTCTAAGCCCTTGGACTTATTTATTATATTATATACTATATATATTACAGCGATTTGGCCTACTTGGTAAAGCACGTCACGGAATGGGAAGTACATTACGAAGTAGACCAAATCGCATACTCTTTCGCTGCATATTATATTCTTCTGGCCTCACCTATGTTCTTTGCGCGTCACTTCCGTACTCCATGTCTACTCTTATCGCTGACATCCTCCTGTACTTGTATCGTTAATTACGAGGTTTAAACCAACTTGTATGGCGATATAGCGATATACCGGGCTGTATCGGACGAACGACATCTCCGCTACTTTACGGTCGCACCATCGCATCGCGCGTAACGGTTCACGATATTCGCGAATCCTATTTCGGTCCATCTGCTCTGCTCGGTAAGTGTAGCTTCCATCCCCAGGCACGGTATTTTCAGTTTAACCGAAGGCGCTCAAGTATCTGGAAAAATGAGAACGATACGAAAAAATATGCGAGATGGAACTCGTCGCCCGTATCGAGGCTTTCCGTGCTTTCGCGTATCTGACCTCGCGTTCCGGCCTTGAAACGTGCCGCGAAGGTGACGTTAAAATTTCCAAACGGCTGGCTCCCATATGTTTCACACGTACATGAAGCTCTCTCGATAAAACGCTTCGGTTCCATTCAATCGGAAACGTTTTCGACGAGTGTACTCGTCGCCGCTTACTTTACGCGACGCATTTTAGGTGCACAATTTTCAAAGCGGTCGCAACAGCCGACTGGTTAATTTTGTCCGCACAATTCCCCGCCTCGCGTTTCTGAATTTTCCTCGCGCAGAAAATTCGATCGCTCTCCGTAATTATTCGTACAATTTCCCCGTTGGCCAACCAAATCCTTCAATCGCTGCGTCACAACGTCGTCTGAATCTCATAGACCGGCATCGAGCCGCGTTCTGGCACATGTCCCGATCACGTTCCTCGCGAGACCAGCCCCAAGTGTCCGCCAGGCTAGCTGTTCACCTTGCAAGAAAGATCCACGGGTTCAATTCCGGTAGATTGGCCGCTTCGTTCGAACGGCCAGCAACCGTACCCTGATGTTCGCGGCCCCTTTTCTTCGTACCCTTCTTTCCATCCCTATCCTCGTCGCAGCCGTGCTGTTTTCTCTCCCTCGCTGCGCTTAGAGCGTTTTCGACGGAACCTCTGACCCTTCCCAGAGGACCCGCTACTATTACGAGTACTGACGCGCTTCGAAGCGTGACCTACCTGTCAACTAGTACTCGTCCTCGTTACACGCTTCCCTTTCTAGCTGAAACACGGCGTCTTTTTGCGTTCAGCGGCGAAATGAAATTAGCCGGCCGGCTGCTCGCTTGCCGCGAGCGTTGTTCCAAGGGAGCGGCAAATTTGGAAAACGCTGGAATTCCAGTTCCTTCGAGGGAGTTGAGGCTGCTTGGAATCAGACGATTGTGAGGTGAATCGAGATAGTGTTAGCGGCAAGGATCGCTTGGACGTCGTTACGATACAAGAAGAAATAAATTAAATCAGAATTAAAGCAGCTATGCTAGCGGCTACGGATGAGAGAGATCGAGGCGAACGTCAAACTGACAGTCGCCAATGTATACAACTGGTACGGCGCGGGAAGATTTAAAAGAACACGCCCTGATAAAGAGGCAAAGAAACGAACAACAGAGAGAGATGACTCGAACGTTGCCAATAAAGTCGTCTCGGTGGAAAAACCGTGCTATCTTCTACAAATAGGAGAGCGCCGCTCAAAGCAAGTTGTCGTTTCGGTTAATTGTTAGTCAACCGCACCGTAAATGGAGAACAAAACGAATACTGCAGCGCTAAGCAACGTATTCCGGTGTATTGTAGTTCCTTTTCTCTCGGTATTGTCAGAGTTCCAAGACTTTCCCTGTACAACAAAAGTTACTTCCCATAGACTTTTCCTTATTTTTCAGGTAATTGGGTGATCCTTTTGCGTCATTCCTACGCTACCAGGTACACGTAAATGGCTATCGGTTTTTTAAATCTTCACAATCTTTTTGCTACGATTAAAATCCTTTGAAGGGAGGAAGGAAGTTAGGGGAATGGACAGGTAAGAGAAACAAACAGCCTACCAAGGAGCAAACTAAACTTTGACGAACCAATTCACCGTTCACAAAGAATCGTTCAACGAAAATTTCATATGCTGCGAGACGATTATTAATAATATTTTTGTCGCATCAAATGTAAAAGATGGGCCCGCGTGGCCGACGCACAGACCAAGAAAACATCGATCGTTTCACTCGTGATATTCATCGTGACAGACGTACTCATTCAGCGATTCTATTCCATCAAAATGTTTTTACTAATTATTACATCTATTGGTTGGCAACTAAATGATTGCGGATTTTGTCATTAGATGGTATTGACAAAATCCGCAATCACTTAGTTGCCAACCCAATATACACTCAGGCCTTGCAATCTACCAAGCAGGCCGATATTGGACGACAGACTTTCGTCCGCTGCGAATTACAACTTTCTTACCTCTGCAGATTAACTTATTAACCCCCCATTAACTTATTTACATTATTTACCTTGTTTCTGTAAAAATTCAACAACGATTCGTTTCTTTTACAAATTACTCTTTCCAAATTTAATTTTCACCACGTGTAACCTGAGTTACACTACAAAAACGTAGAGTGTACTTACTGTACGACTTTCCCCTAGCAATTTATCCGACGTGCGGTACTGGCGAATCGTTAATTACGTGGAAAGAAGAGAAAAAAGAAAAGATACGAAGCTGGCAATTGGAGAAGAAGCGTACAATATGTCCAAGACTGCAATGTAGCCACGTTTTAGGGAATCTTATCGTGTTCCACCGTTGTTTACGAAAGTTGGTAAAAGGGGTTCGGACTAAATTGATCGAGTATGACGATAGAAAAATTTCGTCTGGCAAACTCGCTCCGGTAGACCCGTCTCGTTACGAATTCGAGCCAGTCGTTTGGCCTTCGGAGGTGCGTGATATCGGGCGTCGAAGGTCGAGAGGCGACAGCCTCGGCGAAAAAACTTCCGTCGCGTCGCGAAAACTTTTTTAACCTCGTCGTGGCAGGGTAACGACGTTTGCCGATCGTTCCTTCCGTTCTTCTAGTCCCTTCTGTTGGCTCCACGGTTAAGGGAACTTTAATAAAAACGACGCATCCCCGTGACGGATCGTCAAACGATCGAGACGGAAAACGAAAGTTTAACGCACCACGCCACCTCTCCGGAATTCTAATTGCTTCCACCGATTGATTTATCGACTGCTCGCGCGAGATTGATATCGTTTCCTCGACATTTCAATTGAAGGCGCGTCTCTGCGATCCTTCCCAGCCTCAACACATTTTACTAATGAAAATATCTTGTTTTACTCGAGATACCCTGTCAAGTATCGGGTAAAGTCGATGTTCTTTCGACTACGTCTTTGACAACGGCGCTCCGTTGTAGCCGCTAAACGAGCGAATTCAACGACCTGCGGTAGCGGACAGAAGAAAGTTAAAATACAACTGGCGCGAACCGGTGTCATAAAGTATCGTACTTTAGTTTTGTTCCTTTAGCTTTAGGTGGAATTTGCGTCAGTCGTCTAGTTGCCGCGATTCGAGCAACGTCGTAAGAGACAGGCTGAAACGATGCAAACGGTAAATTTGTCAGACACGTTCTGCCTACAAACTTGGTCAACCAGTGTCTGCCACCGGCCATAACTACTCTGATATTATGCGAACACTGAATCTCACGAGCTTGGAACGTAGGAGCATCGCCGCTGATTTCATTTACTTTCGCGGAACACTCAACGGATATGTTTACTATTCAACGATTCCCGCTGACGTTAACAACCGTATGCACCTGAGGGGATGTCGTCGAGTATCCTCCTACGTTCTCGCTTCGAGTGTTTATTCCTGCCCGTTTGAATACACCGATATCGTCGCTAAATTATCTAACCCAGTTAACAAGTTCACCGATACTTTACGTTTGTTTCGCCATTCCGTGTCATTTTAAACGTAACATTCGTTTAATATACCGTGACGGACTTGACCACTGCAATAACATTAGGTCATCCGGAAAGTTTCTTTCTTTATCGAATTACGTATGATCCATTTTGTTTTTGCAAGATAAAAGTCACAACGTTCGACGGATTAGGTTTCATGTTTGTATAAAGATGCGTCGTTGTAAAAGACGGATCTGTAAAAGAAAGACACTTTTCGGACGTATCCCATATGAAATGTTTACATCAAATGAATAAATTGTTTAGAATTGTGGATCTTAATTGCCGAAATAAAAGCAAAGGAACACTAAGGTTCATCTGTTTTTCGAAAAGCCGCGCACACGCATACTTCCACTCATATTCATATACGTGTGTCACTATTACGCGACCAATCTAGTGTAGCACACAAAATTGTACATATCTCGATATAAATAAACAACCGAATAAAAAGTGCCACAATTTTAGAAAATAAGCGACTCAACACAATACGTACTAACCTACTCTAAAATACTGTGACCATCGGCAACGCGATGGAAGATATCTGACGCAAAAGTTACCAGACAAATTACTTAGAAGCCACAAATTTATTTTCGTCCGCCACTGCGCAAGGTGATCTTAAACGTCGAAACGAATCTCGAATATACGATATATGTATACACGCATGCTCGAGTCGCGATCCTAACCTTGGAAACGTGGTCAACCCTCTTGCACCTTCCACCCTCCTGGCCACCGACAGAAATCGACAGGGGAAAGTTGGAACGTTCCGGGACTCGTGGAATCTGAGCAACTTCAACCTGGCAAGATAAACGCAGGAATCCGTGGACATGGATTGCGCCTGGGGACTCGATTTCAGGGCTTCGGAAAGCCCCGCGACTGCCTCGGAGACCGACCCCGTTGCAACCACTGTGTGCGGTTCATTTGAGCGAGTTACGCGATTAGCTTTCGCGAACCCTTCACGGCTGCTCGTTTAATCTGACAAACGCTGGACGACGTTCAACGTCGATCCTCCGCCGTCTCTGCGGACTTCCGCTTGCGCTTCTTATTGGGACAATTAGCGACTGCGCCTCCTTGGATCGGAAGCACTTACCGGTCGGAGGAAAGACGCTGGATCTTGGGGAATTCGTTTAAGCCAGCGGTTCTCAGCGCCAGTATCTCTCGAGGATTTTCTAGATTTTCCAGACTCTTCGGAATGATTTCGATTGGACTTGGAAATGATTGCAACGGAAGGTCGTATAACTTTTACCGTAAAACAGGTCGGTGGTGATTCTCTTCTTTTCATTTTCGATGGGGCAAGTTGTAATTACCGCGGAAATGACGTTTTTGCTTCGACTTAAGGCTGATACGCACGGTACCGTGGATTAATCGTAGAGCGAACGCTGTTCGTTTAGAGTTTTCGGAACGTTAAAAGGAAAATTGGTAAAATCGCTTGTACATTTTCGTATTGACAAAGCAGACCAAGGATAGAGACTTAGGTAGTGGTGAAGTAGAAATTAAGCGGAATAGGTGAAGAGAACGAGCGGTTGGTTAACGAAGAAGCGAGTTGAAAAAGTACGAGATAAAAGTACGAGAAAATGAATCTAAAAGGAACTGTGATAGTCAAAAGCATTTCTAGGATTTTACGAATGCGAAATTAAATAGACGATAATAGTAAATAATTTCATATTACGATGTAAAAGGGGAGCGAAGATACCGAAGAAACGGAAACGTTCTTCTTTCTAAGTCTGCAGAAAGTTTCATTTCCTTTTAAACTTACTAGCGCGTAATAAATTACGCGTACAACATACACGATAGGCTGTCATTGGTTTGCTGGTTTCCAGCGATCTAATAAGTCTAGCAAGACCGTGAATTAATAGCGTTAATACGTTGCAACAATCTGTGCTTGGATCAGATGTAAATTTATTACAAGATATAAGAAAGGATGGGTAAGTTGCTTATGCATATTTATCACGTTGCAAGCTTGCAAACTGGATAATGGGAAGAATTGCGCAGTTCAATTAGAACGTCGATTTGTAAAACGGAAGAGGTAACTTCGAAAAGCAACAACAGGGGAAACTTGATAGTCGTTGCGGCTGCGAATAATTCGCGCTCATTTTTCACTCCAACTTGGCGCGTAATGGTCGATGGAAGTTTGTTAAACAAACGTTTAGGAAGAGAAATCCGTGTCGTTACGAAGGGATATCAAGTTGGAATATCGTCGGCTATTTGTTATTTCGAAAGGAATGCTCGAACATTCCTCGATGAATCAGAAATGTTTGTATTTCTGTAATTTATCTCGCGCCATTTGCGAAATTTAAATTCCTTTCCTTTTATCCACTTTATCCTTTTTATTTATAAAAATAATTCTAGCAACAGTTGAATTAAACGTTCTACCACGTTCGAATCTGCTGTAACCCAACCGTCGTCTTTCTTCGCATTAATCTTCTCGTACAAACCTTTCTTCAACGAAAGCAGAGATTTTAGTTCGGTTAATTTCAACGTAATATTACGTAGAATTATCGCGAAATTCGTTGACGAGTTCACGCAATCGTAACATTGCGTAATCGGCGAACAGACTTTTAACCGAACATAATCGTAAGATTAAAAAGAGACATCTTTTCGTGTTAGGAGGTATTGAGAATTTTGCATCTTAATCGCCGAAATAATAGTACAGGAACACTAAATTTACATTTAGAATTTATATTAGAATAGTTATATATCTATTTGATAAAGGATTTCAAAGATATTCATCGATACACACTTGCACGCGTCTCACCACGTTCTTCCATACCAGACTGTTAACCGAACAGTTTACATTCCTTTGTTTTCGAGACGCCACGCATACACATACTTCCACACACTGATATTCACATACAAGTATCACTACTACGCAGCTAATCTAGTCTAGCACATAAAATTATACATATCTCGATAGAAGGTTTGCAAGTTTTAGCATTTGCTATATTATAATTGTGTAAATATTAATTATAAGCGTTTACAAGTATGCGTTGTACAAAAAGATTTATCTGGAAACTTGTCCAACGATGATTCCGATCGCGAATTATCCGAATTCTATCGAATTACGAGCTGTCTTTGAAACAACATCAGTTTAACGTATCTAGGAAAAAGCTTAGAGGCACGTTCCCTGGAAAAATGTCTTGCGTAAACTTAATTGCAGAAGAAAAGATTCCGAACACGCCGGCACTGTTATTCTTGCCGAAACATCGTCACGTGCTTCGCCTTAAAATTAAATGCCACCCCGATCTTAATACGACGAAAGTAAGCAAAAGTAGAACACACAGAATACGGAACAGCTTAAACAGAGGTTCCACCGGGCCGATCACGCATTCTCGTCTAACAAGCGCGAGTTTAGGCCGAGGTTAGGCGAAACTTCTCGTTCGTCAATCCGTGGCCAGAGACCACAAAGAGCATTTGTTAACGAAGCCGCATTTGCCGAAGGCATCCGTACGGCTTAACTCGTTCGTCGGTCGACCATTCTCGATTCAAGACCAAATGTACCGACACGGAGATTCACTTAGCGAGTTTAATCACTCGGGATTAACCGTTTTGCAGATATGCAAATGTAATCGAATACGTCGCTTCTCGTTCTTACTTGTGGCGTTTTAATACCTGGCTATTAAACGGCAATTAAATGCCACATTGTTCAGAAGTCACGTTGAGAAAATGGGTAAATATATCGCGTTCATATTAACTCCACGATTTTCAAACATATTTTTACTTCTACCTTTACACACGTTGGTCCTTTCTCTTCGGATTAGGACCAACCATTAATTGCATTCACGCTCGTGGTCTACGTTTTCAATCGGCAAGCTTAACATCTCTCGTATTTAAAAGCTACGCCAAAGCTTTGACCTCGGAGCTTATCTCTTGTGTTCCTTATTCCCTGCGCCTTCAAAAATCACATCCTCGTAGCGCCCAAAACTTCCACAACGCACAGAAACAGAAACGCGATGAAGTACGCAATTTTAAGAACGTAAAATACAATAGTGCGAAGCATAATATCTGTACAGAAATATTACACGCTTCTGTAACTCTGAGTTTCTCACAAATAACAGCCAAATCTTCCTCTCTCTCTCTCTCTCTCTCTCTCTATGTATATCTAGTATATCTATATCTAGCATATCTGTCTCGTGCTGTATAACAAAATATTTTAATTTATTTTCAAAACCTGTGCACTGAATTTCAGTAACTTTTACGCGACAAATATTTTCATCACGCTGCTAACGATCATCTATTCCGTGGTACGTAAGTACCACATTTATTCGTCGCTCTTATCAAATATAAATTCAACGTTTCGTAAAATTACCGCGTGTTCCTGTACGCCTCGATCCATAAACTTCCTGCTAATCCGGCAATTTTAAACGCTAGAAATCGTTGGATCGGTAACGCGCGCGTGTTAACCGATCTTCTGTCCGTATCTCCGTTCGCACGTTGGATGAAAAACACGCGGCTATCCCCTGTGGTAAAAAGCGACCGCGAATTAAGTACGTCCTTGAAGGGTCCATGACCAGTGTCGAGTATATAAATTCGAGCTGGTTCGAGTCGAAATTTTGCGGGCGCCGCGCTTCATCGCCACCGATCGAATTAAAGTGGCCGCCGATACGGGGACAACGAAGTGGAACGCCGTTGAATATTCATCCAGCCTGGATTCACTTCGCTCACCGCGGGGTTGCCACGAGGAAACCGGCTTCCGACCGATCATCGGGACGGCTTTTTCATCGAAACATCCAGCCAGGCCCGTCTTATTGCTGCCACTTTTGCGGTGTAATTGGCCCGCGCGACGCCACCGATCCAATAAACATCGCGTTGCGTTTACCTTCGCCTCGTTCCTTTCGCGCGTGCAATTTCCATTCTACGGAATTTTCATTCCACTAGACGACGTATCGACTGAATTTTTGAAATTAATCTTAATCCTTCGTTCGTCCGTGGCAGGTTTCTCGCACGAGATTTATTCGTACAACGCGTACAGGAAAATGGAATTTTCATAGGCGCAGATAGCGGCTAGACGCTCGCGTGTGTGTATTATGTAAAACATTCGGAAACTTCAGCGACACTGCGACGAGACGCGACTGTCATAATTATACCGGTAAAATGTGAATCCGATCTGGCAATGTGCGTGTATATATAGGGTGTTCACGTTATTAGTGTTGCCGGCGTAGCTTTTTCCGTGAACGGAAGCCAAGTAGAAGCGAGGGAAAGATGAAAGGGGAAAAAGATGAATGGCTGGAAGTGAACTGCGTATTCGCGATAATATTTTTCTCGCAAGTGTAAAATTGCACGTGCATCTTGCACGAGAACTTCTCTCTCTCTTTTTTGCGTATATCAACCTACCTCCTTTTTTACGTATACATCGAATGCTCCCGTCATTTCACCACGATGTATTACGATAATACGATGGAAAATTGACCGGTTTAAAAGACTTATCTCAGCTTTAATTTCGCAGGATTTATTATTGTGCGAGACGAAGAAAACGTAAATACAAAGAGTTACGTTGCGTCACACGTCTCCTTGTACGTCGTACGATATTCTACGAAATTAAAATATCTTCCGATCAGTTTTCCATCGTGTCACTCCGATACTCTTTTTCGTAGAACGAGAACATTCGACGTATACAAAGAAAAGGTAGGTTTTCATCTAAAAAAGGTGGCGCGACCGTAAAAAGTGTACGTGGATTTTTGCACATGCGAAAATGATGTTATCGTGAATACGTGTAGCTGACTTTGAACTATTCATCTCTTCCCTGATCCTCGTCGTTCGCGGCAAGAACGTTGGAAAGTAATAGCCTGAATACTCTGTATAAATAGGTACGTAGAAGTTACTGCAAATACGCATTTGGCGAAGAATTAATACACATTCTGAATCCCATGAACTATCGTCTTAGACAGGTAACAAACGAAGCTCGTTAATATGCCAGATAATTGCTTGTTTGCACGCTGTTGTCATCTCCGCGAGATATATATTAGGTTGTCCGGAAAGTTTCTTTCCTTTCATAAGGCGATAATAGATGAACAAGAATTTCTCTTTTATATTATTTTATTGAATTAGGTATAATCCATTCCATCGCATTTCTATTATTATGTTCGTGCATAATTCAATAAACTAATATAAATGTTGAGGTTATTAGATGTACGAATAGAAGAACGCGTGGACAAAATCGTAAAGTAGAAAATATATTTTAATACAAAAGTGTAAGTACAAGTAGGAATATAATTTGAGCTGGGTCAAATCCGCACGCTACCAGTATTACCCTATAAGTGGAAACCCCGAAGCCATCGTCGCCTGTGTACTGTCTATGGTCCGCCTTCTATCGTTTATACGATACATGTCGATGGCTTTAGTGAAAACTAAACTTGAGAAAACTAAAAACACCAGATTTCCTAGATGTGGCGACCACTTCAACAATAAAACACATTATTTCCTAATAAAATGGGAGAAACATTTCGGACAACCTAATACGTACACGCATGCTTGCGCTAAATATCTTGTAGCTTCTGTACAGGTTTGCAGATTAGTTTGCAACTACATCAACGTAATCACGCTAGTCCAATGTTATTAGAATGCTAATGAAGTTTGGAAACGTGTTCGCAAGTGTTCGAATCTTATCGCCGACTATTTTACAAAATCCAACAAGTTGATAGATCTGCCAACGTTTAAAGTCTCTCTGATCGACTCTTTAACGCTCGTAACGAGCAAACGATGTGGCAGGGCGACGAAGAAAGGAACAATCATTTGCCGAGAAACATGCAGAAGCGTTGAATTTTTCAGCTCGACGCGTAACGAGATTGTCCGCGTGTCAGAGAGCCTGCAGACACTTTGCGAGTTTCGCCACGCTTTTACCACGCGACTCGCTTTAAACGTCGTCGTCGTCGTCGTCGTCGCGATACGCCAGAGCAATCGCGATCCCGTGGCCTGTCGAACTGCTGCACAGCCACCAGTCAGAAAGCGTCTAGCTTCGCTCGCTCGTGCTTTACTCGCCCCGCTCGAATCCATTTAGCGGCAACCCTTGTCTAAACTCGCCATCTACGCTCGCCTCTCGTCGAGATCTGCCGACCAGATTATGCCGGCCTCCCGCAACGGTGAATCGACGCATTCCGCGTCCGAGGAATAACATCAGAGCCCGGCGATTCCGTCGACCGAAATTAATTTGTCATCCTGAAGGAAAGTTTCCATGCAAAAAGTTTGGATTTTTGGTAGAGCAGAGGTTCTAACGCTCTTTCGATAATTCTTTAATATTCCACACGTTCGGCAGACGTGTCGATCTGAGTACGATTTTTTAAATTTGCTATTGTTATACAGGATGTCTCTTCTAACTTTATCGTCCGGAATATGTCGCTTCGTTCGTCGACTTGCTGCTGAAACGTCTTTTAACCCTTTGCACTCGTATGTCGAGTTCCATTCGACATTCTTCCGTGTCCACCTTTTTTGGCGAAACGTGCGAAAGAAAAGCAGGATTGCATTTTTGAAATTGCTTCAAGATGTATCATACGTAATTCGATAAAATAATATAAAACGGAAAATGTTGTTTATTTTATTTCCTTATGAAACGAAAGAAACTTTTCGGACCACCTAATACAATGAAATTGAAAAATTGACAAAAAAGATGTAGCAAGTACCGAATGGAAGTTTATTATATATTAGCTTTTTTTTGAAACTGCAACAAAAGGAAACTAGAAATATAATATAATATATAGAAATAAAGATAGGATGATAGAAATTGGAAAATAGAATAAAAGGAAGGAAGGAAGGAAGAAAGAAAGAGTTTGGAAAGAAAGTTTCAACTCGGAAGGAAGTACGGTACGATCTGAACAATTCTGGAAATTAATACTGATCGTTATTACGCGAATGAATACTGCGCGTTGGAAAGCGCAGCGTAAGCTCGGAAGGTATTTAACCTTACATCAGGAAATTACTCGTAATAGCGGACATAACGCCGAAAAATGTTATCGTTGTTCGCACGCGAATACGATTTTTCGTTGCGTTATCTGGCTGGAAAAATAAAACTCTAAAAAATAAAGAACTAACACATTTCCTTTTCGTCCACTTTGTACGCATTAATTACGCGAGCTTCGTGCTGTAGCGGCTTTTACCAAATACTTGCGTGCGCTAAACTGAAAAATGTTCACCCGAAACAACGTTTAACCATATCGTTGAAACGTGTTTAAAAACATTCTACGCCTGCTAAGCGCGGATTTTATGTTTCGTTCGCATGATCCAACGCTTCTTTATTCCAAATCTTCTAATCCTCAACAGAAATTTTACGTTTTCCAACGACTCTGCTGGGGAAAATGATCGTAACTTATCTCGTTTATCACATCTGTATACGTTGCTGTTACTTATTCGCTGGAGCCCGGATTTTTATCCGCTTCTGACAAATTTGTAGCTGGTCAAAAATCAGGCGACGCGCGTAATATACGAAAATGTATAAAATATTCAAAGTAAGGTACTCGTCGTAAATTTAGCATTGTAGCAAGCGAAACAAATTACCATGCAACTTCCATTTCCTCGGTCCTTTTCGCGAAAACGTGAAATCGCACGGAGAAGTCCACGGTCTACTTATCGCTTATCTACACGGAGTAGCCAGGCTCTCACAACCCGAAAAAAAAAAAAAAAAAAAAAGGAAAAGAGAAAGACATCTACCGCTCTTGACGATACGAGAAATTGGCAACGATCGAAAATAGAATCTATTAACTGCGTTTCTATTTCGTTTCACCTTGGTATCTAAATGGATCATCTCGAGATGGAGAATCAGCTATCTTTGAATAAGCAGAGTGAAGGTAAATAAGCGGCGAGTCTTCCACCGTTTCCTTCGTATTTCATACTTTTGTCGCAACTTGCTGAGAAAGCTTTAAACGACCTACGTTTACGTAACATTTTCCTCTTATCAACGATAGACTCGTACCTACGATACATCGACAACGTTCAGGCGTTAAAACCCAGGACACCCCTGTATACACCGGAGCCTGGAAACGGAGGGAAAATCGCGTTGTTTAATTAGAACACCGGATCGCTAATAGGTTCTACGAACAAAGACACAAATAATAATTGAAACGGGCGATTTTCTCGGTTCATTTCGATATTACAGACTCGAACGGCTGGACAAGCGCCGTTATATCCGATGATTATTTCGACTTGTCGAAACGAAAGGGAGAAATTCAAATAGCGCAACAACGTTAAACGCGTTCTTAAACGAGTTAGATACTATTGCCGTGTTACTTGCAGCAATTGCGGGATATTCAGAAAGTTGTTTCATTTCGTTTTAACCATCGGAAATGTCCTTTAATATCCGTTAAAACGGCGGTGAAAACAAAGTCGAAGATAGAATCTAATATACGGCTTTGTAACTTGTTACGCAATCTCGTTTTAGAAAATGGCCCCACCCCGTCCGCCTGTGTATTTACGTTGTACGATTTTCAGCGCGCGGTTTAATCGATTTCACCGGGGCTGCACCGCCGCCCACGCGAAACCTGAAGTTTAATGCTGACGCACGAACAAATTCCACTTTGCGAGGCGAAATCGCACGGAGCATCTGGAATTCGTCCGATAACAAATATTGATTCGATACTTTTCGTGGCTGCCTTTGCTTCTACGCCGGTCTAAAAACGTCACGATTCTCCAACGTCAAAGCATTCTCTCCTTTCGTCGAAGCACGGTGATTTTACGCGATGCTCGTAGTCGCGGCGATTCCGCTTGGCGATCGGATCGGCGATATCGGTGACTGCGGTATGAAATTGCGGAAAGAATTGGAGAAATTAGAACGAGAGATACGAAGTTTGTAACGAAACATCTCGTCTGTCGAAGATACAGATCGCGAGTTCTCAAGCTTATCAGAGAATTACGAAAATCTACTTCGAGCTTGTATGCAATTTGAGAAATTTTTTAATTTACCAGAGACTACTCGTTGCTATTTGGCAAATTTCGACGATTACTTGGCTCGATTTTAGGAATTCGAAAGTCGTCTGCAAGTGGGAAATATTCAGGAGATCGTCAAGATGCACGGAATCGGCGACTAAAATACGCGGAAGCGATAGATTGCTCGTTACTCGCGAAAATTCGACTACTTCGATGCTATTCTCCAAACTTTCGATCGCAACATCGATCGAGATCTACGAAATGGTCGGACAAAATTATCGAGATACCTGAGAAGTTCTTAGATCTCGAAGATACACGGAAGCGACAGATCGCTCGTTAATTCGCGCGAAGATTCTATCGCTTCGGCGCTATTCTCCAGACTGAAAGGCTTTCGTTTAAATAGAAAATCGCTGGCAGATAGAGGGAAATATTCCGAAGGAAATATGTAACGAGGTATAGAATCGTGTGGCAAAATTGCCAAGTATTCGACGAAAGACACGGGGGAAAGAACCGGGTAGACTCCTTTCCCATAAAACGATCGGTCGATTAAACGGTTAATGAGCGGACGAGCGCGCGCTTACGCGCATAAATTTCCATCTGGAGGGTTGGAGATGGCGGTATACAGGGGACACGGACGCCGTGTGCATATTTTAAGAGCTGCGAAGACGTATATCAAAATGACGCCCACGCTTGTAATAACATAATCGGATGACCGTCGCATTAAATCCGACAGCCGTGATATAAATCACGATAAATCGCCGCGTTTTAATGACACCGTGGATGCTCGCAAACACAGTCCCCAGGAGCGCTCTACTTTAAATCATTCTCGGTGACTGTTTCTCTCTCGCGTTCGTACATACCGCGTTCAGAAAGAAATATACTGTTGAGAATTTTGGATCTTAATAGCCGAAATAATAGTATAGGAACGTTAAATTTACACTTAGAATTTATATTAGAATAGTTATATATCTATTTGATAAAGGATTTCAAAGATATTCATCGATACACACTCGCACGCGTCTCACCACTTTCTTCCATACCACACTGTTAACCGAACAGTTTACATTCCTTTGTTTTCGAGACGCCGCGCACACATATACTTCCGCACACTGATATTCACGTGAGGTGGCTGTGTATGTGTGAAATGGGGTATTGTATTAGTTGCTGCTGGTTGTAGATGATGTCGCTTGCTGTTGGGGTACTGCAGTATTTTTCTCCCTATTTAAGAATCGTGGAAGAAAAATCGGACTTCGGTCGCCGGGATTCGATCCCGGGGAATCCGAACGTTCGTAACCTAAGGCGCTAACCACTGCGCTACCGTCGTCCGTTGCTAGTTAGTCTCGAGTGGCGGTATTTGTGTTGTCGAGTGCCGCCACACACGTACAAGTATCACTACTACGCAGCTAACCTAGTCTAGCACATAAAATTATACATATCTCGATATATATCAACGACGATATACTAAATCAAGGACTTAAAATCGATCAGAGACCTCTTGTACGATCGCAGTGCCGCGGATCAAATTTTAATTAGCGTCTAAAATTAACCGCACTCTGGTCGACCTTCTATTGGGTTGGCAACTAAGCGATTGCGGATTTTGTCATCAGGTGGTATTGACAAAATCCGCAATCACTTAGTTGCCAAGCCAATATTACCTCGACAATCACCGAGTGTCCCTTTAGTCATACATACACATATAGTATATACGCAAATAGTCATATAACATTTTTCCTATTCCTTCAAAAGTTCAATTTTCCGACACGAAGCCGCTCCTGTCGTCCTTTTTGTCCGTCACGTATTCGATTAATTTCCTAATTTGTTCTCCTCACCGATTCCACGAATTCGTCGTTCGATATACAGCGTAGTTTTGTTAGAAAAGTAAATTCGACCGAATGCGAAACTGAAACGAAACGAGATCGTACGAACGCGAAAATCCTTAAGATGGAGAATCAAGAGATATCGTGCGTAAATGTTATGATACAGCACGTCGGAGACAGGTAACCTTTGGCTAGCGAAAGATTTACGTTTGTAGACGATCGCGAGCAGCCATCGATGAGTATCGTGTGCATCGGGGTTACCAACTCCGACGGAGGACAGCTGCGGCCAATAAAATCCATGGGGACGTTATTTAGATAAGCAAAGAGATGCTACCGTGTAGAAAAACTGGAGAAAAAAGCCTATGATGCAACGTGTTTTACGTTATCATCGGCAACCAACAGGCAATTTGATTCTTCGACCGTGTTTCATTGGGATATTTCTGAAAGTACTTTTGTAGATCCTCCTGAGAGTTTTATCAACGAGAGCATATTTCAGACAGAATGCAGGTGTTCAAATAATAAAGAAAGTACGCAAGTATTTCGGGACGAATAATTAATCGAGACCGTAAAAAGTATGGTCGTCGAGAGATCTCAAGGGGAATTGGAAAGTTTTTAACGGTGAGAAGTTTTTCGGGTTTACGTGCCGTAGAAACAACAACGGAACGCGTCTCCTTTGTTACGTTTTCTATAGATTTCAACGTATGTTTCGCGATACGGTTATAGAGATCGTCTATCGTGATTTGGAGGATGCTGCGGTAATTAAGCAGACTTTAATGAGTTCGGAATGACGATAAAATTTTATCGTTATTGATAAGTACAGGGTGTTACGCGTGACTTGTGTTTTATCGTCGGTGGCATAATAATACGGTTGAGGAGGAAGCTGCGCGTTTGAAAAGAGCGATATTTCATTTTCTATCTTTTATCTGTTTCTTAACACGATCGTGCGCACGTTTCTTAACGTGTTCGAAACGAAGAATTTCCGAGCAGCTAAGAATCTTCTTTAGACTCGCGTCCGTAGAAAAATCTTCACAATATCATCCGATAATCAGAACATATCGGTATAGATCTTTTATATTAACATCTCTGTTTCACATAATCCCTCTTCTTATCTGAATTAATTACATGGTTTGTCACCTTTGAAATCTTTTCTTCCGAAAACTCTGTCTTTGAAATATCTGATCATCTATCCATGGCAATTCTACTTATTCTACTACTTTGCCTGATTTCTTACATCGATATATCGTGATCTTCAAACGGAAACACGTCGTGTAACTCGAGGAATTTAAAACTATTCTCCTTGCAAATAATTTTCAATCGAATCGTTTACTTTTGAATATTATAATTATTTGGCGATTTGTATCATCCCTGTATCGCCCCTAAAATTCTCAAACAGCTCTCGTCTTCGTTTCATGCAAGTTTCATGCAATTCGTGGAAACTTGGAAACTCGCCGATTTTCACCCGCGATTCCCTCCAAAACTTAAAATTAGTTTCCCTTATAAAATACTATTTGTTTCTCGACATTATCATTGCACGCTGCGCGCAATAAGCTCTGCATACGCAGCTTTATTTACAGGTACGTTGAAAACTCAGTAAAGAGCTTCGGCCGGACAGTAGCATTAACGATAAATACCAGTAATCTCCGATAATAATTTTAATTGCCTAAATCGGAATACAACTTTCTACGATAAAACACCTGCCCATCCAATTCCTCGTTACTACCATTTCATAATTCATTCGTCGCTGTTCCATCCCCGAAATTTCCTTCTGAAAACAACAAGGAAATAAAAAAATGAAAAGAAAAGGAGAGCAATAAACCAGTTCTCTCCGCAGGAAAGGAACCGCCAAGAAATTTCGTAACTCCTAACGATCGTTACCGCCAATTCGTAATTCGTACCCTCCGCCTGGTCGTCCTTGAAATTCTCGAAATTACGTGCGTCCAAGAAATGACTTATCCAAAGAAGCTAAAACAATGCGTCGTTGAGAGTGTACAGTTCACCGGGGGAAACCCGGGAGCAAACTGGAAACCTCCCGTCTCATCTGTAATTCCCTCAAAAACTGGGCGATTTACGCCGAAGTACCGGCGCACCAGGTTCCGAGTACCAGTTTTTCCCCGCGCGACGGCCAGCCGTGCTCCGCTCGACCGATTAATTAAATCCGATTAAATTACACGCCGGTTACAAGGTTCGCGAGACGAATCCCAGAAAATTTGCTGCCGCGTGCGCTCTTCCGATTTCTTCCGTTTCTTCTTTCTTTTTTCTACGGCGCGACGCACGAGGTGAAACACGCCGCTTCCGGGAACGTTCACCGACCGCGGCCACGGTTTCCGGCGTGAAACGCACGCGACCGTGATGCGTCGTCTACTCGCGTAATAACGCGCTCAAAGGCGAATTCCCGTGGTTCCCGTGGCCATTGCCGACCGTTGGAAATTCGTTTACTGCCGCGTGCGCGTCGCCCGCGGACGAAAATGAGACGCGATTTATGCCAGGCTACACGGCCGGCTAGCGTTTGTGACCTGTGTAAGCTGAAGGTAATACAAAAGCTTGTGGCACGTTGCATGGTGCAGCGAGATTAGCGAGCTTTACGAGCAAGCCCGAGTGAATTTAGGACGATTCGCTGTTGTTTTTGGCGCTGTGCTCGTGCGAACTGTGAAATTATCTTCCTTTTATCCTGGGTTGTTTCTGAACAGATGGATTTTGTTATTTGGCTGTTTCAACGAGAGAAACGGAGGACGATAGGTGTTCTGGTATTTGCTTCTGTTAATTGTCGAACGTTCGATGATGTTTCGTACGTAGATGTTGTCGTCACTGTGCGCGATCCGTACATTTCAGAATCTTTAAATTTCCCATAAATATGTGAAGCATCGACTATCGATGAATTTTCATTTGGATTCTAAAATTATCCAGTTTTTTCTCCAACACCTCCAATATTGTACTAAGTTGTTCGTGCCATGTTATTTTATTGAATTACCTATGATCCATTTTATATTTTGTTCTGTTACTACAAAATGGATCATGGACAATTAACATATGAAAAATAAAACGAAAGAAACTTTTGGAACAACCTAATAATACGTATATACGTAGCATAATATCATGTGAGAAATACCGCGATATGAAATAAACAGGGTAATCAGAGGGAAGATGCGAAGCAATCGTAGAGCTGGTTCTACACTGGTCCAGGAGCGTCCTGGTCCAGTGATTCGGTCCGACATCGGATCGTAACTGGAACAGCGTAAACATTCGTTTCGGCACAGTGTCGTCGTTCGCGGAAAATCTACTTTTTCTGATCCATTGCCAGTACGGACAACAGCTTTCGAAAACGGTTCGTAAAAGACTGGAACAACGTAGCCATCGTTCGATCTACAGTCGAACCATCGAAACGTAATTACTTGATCCAGCCAAACTGGACTAACGTAAAACCAGCTTATCTCCGAGTCTACCCGGTATATGTTGGTGCAATCGTATCTACGAGTTCTATCGTTACGCCAATTGCTAAAGAGAATCACTTGGCATTTGTTTCGACGAATACGACGTAGATAGGTCGAAGAAGTTAGGCCGCGACGTCCGTAAATATTTTCCTGTCGCTTGATATCTCGTATCGCGAGAAGAAAAAAAGAAAGCGTTATCAACAGCGGCGGCCTGTTGACTGAAAGAAGATATTTCTCTTGTTTATTCTGGCTTTTGCATAAACGATTGGCGTACAATCCTTGCTCCTTGACGAGCTTGGCATCTTCCTGCAACTCGTGCCACTATGGTAAGTTTCAAATTACTTGTTTCAGTAAACAATGCGTATTTGATGTTTATCGGTAAACAATACGTGAGAAAATCGAACAGAGGACAATAGGCAAAGGGTGATCTTGGATCTGCTGTCAGCGTTCAAGGATAGAGCTACAAGTGCAAATGAAAAAGGACGCGTGAATTTTTGGATTTGGAAATGGTATCGCAATGAGATTACAACGTCCGAGCAATAGGTTCTTTACGTTGCAAATGTATACCAACGTAACGAAATGCATAGGAATAAGATGACAGATCAGGGAAATTAGTATACGAGGAGAATCCTTGTTTTCACGAGCTAAACATCTAGTTTTTGTTGATCTAGTAGAGTTCGCGTTTCGAACATACAGTGTACGATTTAGGCGACGAATAAAGTTTCGCGCGTATGAAATTCTGTACAAATTTAATAAGAAGCCTTTCTACGAGAATCGTCCTGGAGTCTGGAAATTCAGCAAATCCATCCCTCTCTGTTGCAAACTAGAACACGAAGTAGTCACGTTTGTGTATATTAAAATCATTGGTTTTGTAAGATTTGTCTCAAGCTCCTTAGCTCGAAAGAAGCAAAACTTTCTCTCAGAAAATTCGCCAACTCCGTTCGAACAACGCGACTTGTAACCAGCTGAAACTACAATGACGAAACATAAAGAGAAAGTTGCGATGATGCCTGCTGGTAGCTCTATGATTCATCGAATTTGCCTTAATACCGCCCACGCTAATCGCGTATGCGCGAGTATATTTGGCACTTTTTAAAGGTAAAACGAGCTCGTGACACGGGCACACCTCGGATCTGCTGATCTTTCCGCGTGTACCGATCACCGCGAGAAAGGCAGAGTGTTTGCGATGTTGGACGAAACGGTTCCGGTTACCTGGGCCACGTTCTCCGCAATGGTGTTCGAACGTTCACGGCCCGGTCACGCCTAGGAGCATTGAATAACGTTTGAACGGACCATGACTGACACCATGACTGAATTGTTAATGTAATCCAGGCCGGCGGCGTATACTTTCGATTTTAACCGCAGATAACTTTATTGGTATCCGCGGTAATCTGCAGCGCGAAGACTACAAAGGCTTGGCGATAGCGAAACGAACTAATTCACGGTCTGTGATCTTGTTCCACTGTCTGATATTCTCGTCTGTTTATCGCGAGAAACGATGTCGCGATAATTTCGAGATAACTTTAACGATAATTTCACAAGCGAACAATTTCAGGTCGCGAATGTTGGTAGTTTTATCATTTTGTTCTAGACATTTGTTGAATTACGTGACAGTTCTTGGCTGTGTATTAATTAACTTGCGACTGTGGAATTCGTTTTGAACGACAAGAAAGACATGCGCGACGATATATCCTTAGAATAGTATTATTGGGTTGGCAACTAAGTGATTTTGTCATTAGGTGGTATTGATAGAATCCGCAATCACTTAGTTGTCAATCCAATAGAGTAGAAATATTATTAGAACTGTTGGAAATATTAATACCGATAGAAATATCATTAGAGTGCGATGTATGAAAAGGAACAAGCGTAGGGTAGGTTTGCGTTTAAGCTTCATTTGGGTTCAAATTGTGATCTACGTTGAGCTTACTTTTGCTTTTAATTCTAATTTAGTGCGATTATAAGGACAGGAAGGTAGGTTTTGTGGCGAGTATATTGGTGTGTAAGATACGACAAGATAAGATATCGCTAATGGAGGCGTAACCGGAAGACGTCAAAAGCCGGAAGGTACGGATCACAAATAAATAAAAAATATTCGTTGAATTTTTGTGGAACAGAAAATTCATTGGAAATAGGATAAAAATTAAGATAAATTTGATAGAAAATAAAACATTTTGCTATAACGTTAGCGTTGCTAGTTGTTTGCCACGGCAAAGGTTTTTATTAAAATAATCATTCGTTTTTGTATTACTGAAAGAAATCCATATTTTTTTTTAACAACGAGGAATTGAATTTATTCAAATTTAATTCCGTAACATGATACGATAATAAGATAAACACAAAGGAAGAACGAGTATAATAAATGACCGCTGAAATAAGAATAATCTAGTTCCTCGTTTCTTCTATCTTTGAAATCTTTTGTCCTTTTCCTTTTGCTTTCACTTGTATCGTGCTACTTTCCTTCGCTTTATGATTCATTCGTTTCCAACTTTGCCCGGTTCAACATGATTATTCTCTTCAAGATTATCATCTTCCGCGTATAAAATTTATTCCTTATAATAAATCCAGTTCCCATTCAAGAACTACAAAGCGTTCCATGCGACTGTATTAAGTCGTAGCCATAAAATCTCCTATTAGGAAAATATATCGATATATTTGTCAACTTTTCTTGCGAAGCACAGCGCCACGAATTTACCATATCCCTTCGCAAAATTAAAGCTAAAACATTCTGTAAACCGACTCCTTTAGGCTCAACTAACTTAAAATATAATACAGAAAATAAAACGGAGAATGCATAAAAACGTACATCGGCTCGTATTTCAAGCGAACATATACGTATCACCATATTTAAAAAAAAAAAAAAAAAAAAACAGAGCTGTTCTTGAAATATTCGGAACGCCACCACTTCCGGGACAAACACGCGACGTACCACGCGATGCATCACGCAAAGCCACTTCAATCTGTCCCATAAGAACAAAAAATCCATAAACTTCGTTCTCTACTTTTTGCCAGTTTAAGTCTACCTTAAAACCTGGCTTAACCTAGTCGCACGTGCACATTAAACGTCCGCTGCGCGTATTAAAACAACAAAGCAAATCTTCTACGTTATCCAAATTCTCCTGAAAAATTTTTCGCGCCAAGAACGATTTCTTGGAAGCAATAAGAGAAACCGGATGCATTTCACGAGCGGAATTATTATTAATCACGTTCGATCGATCTTCGTCGTGCTTTCCTGGTCGGATGCCGGCGGATGACCGCATAGCGTAAAATCGAGTCGATGACAGCATCGTGTCGCGAAAGAATAACAAGCTGAAATTATTTAAAATTCGCCGCTCCGAAGCGGAACCTGTTCGTGACTCATCGTAACAAGATGCGAGGGTAATAAAGCTGCGCCTCTATCAGCGCGGCGGAAATTAGAATGCAAGCCGCGTCGCAGATGGTCTCACCTTGCCGATTGTTTCTGGAACAAGTCATAATTTATCGTCCACCGGATCGTCTAACCCAAATCGTTCGCTCGCGCCTTCTCTCTGTACCCGTTAGATTCCTCCGAAGAAGGTCGATCGTTAGTTAAATGCTGGTACGAGCCGCCGATTTTTATATTTCATTCTGCATGTGGCAGCTATTGCTGATACAATGATATGGAAAAAGGCAAAATTCAGTTACCTTTTACGCGTCACACGATAGATTGCTCTAATTCGGGCGACGATGTTCGCGTTGTGGCGAAACTGTTGCAATGTTTGACGGTGTTTTATATTTTATGCAAAAGTAGAGTATATAAAATATATCGTCGTTTCGGTGCGACGACGGCGAAGCAACCGCGAAAAGGTGATCTTCCGGCAGACGAAGAGAAAGCAATTTCATTGAGCAAAATCTCGTTAATGAAATAACGAGGGGAATGTTTCGTAATGTTGCGATACACGACATCGTTGTTCCATTCTACAGTTACTTTGAAGTATGTCTTAGTCGCAAATGATACTCGTGTGTCGTTATTGCTACGAAATGCGATAATAATCCAGCGGCCAGGCATGTTGGGGACGTTGGGAAACTTTTACAATGGAACGATTAGATACGGCTGAGGTACTATACTAGTAACGCGTTTGTCTCGAAATTCACAAATCGCAGTTACGTCGTTATAGCTGTGGAACGGCCATGTATTATTGTGACAAAGGATCCAGCACTTTCTTATACGTGTAGAGTTTCAAAGGGTAAAATACCGCTAATTAAATTTCAAAAAAAGAAAAAAAAAGGTGTACAAATGGAAACTCGAATCTACTTAAAAGGTTTAAGATTCAGCTTAGCGTAAACCCATTGATGATCCGAAAGCTTCCGAAAAATTTGGGAACGTGGTACGATGACGGAGAATGTAAACAAGATTACGGGAAGGATACGCGAAAGAACCGAAGCTGCGTGACTAATCCACCACGCGGTGAAGATAAAAGTGGTCGTAACAATAAAGAGTAGTAACACCGGTTGCAAATAGCAAATGGCCAAGGTGATAATAGGAAGCCGAGAACCGGCTGTGCCTGGTGATAATGTCGGAAATGAAAAGAAGCTAAAAATAACGAATCGACAAACTAATTAGAGGAAACGATAATTGGAACGATAATTGAAACATCCAACATCGATTATCGCGCTAATGATTATCCGCTGTTGAGATATAGATTTGATAAAAAATGGAAAATTCTAGACACAAAGACAGAAGAAGAAGGGAAGCGATATAAGAACGATAGAAAATAATATAGAAATCGCAAGAGATAAAAAATCGTTCGATAGAAGACGATAGAGTGCAGAAATTTTTCTCATCTCTATCGTTTTCGTTGGGGCTTTGTACGTTTTACAATTCTGCGTGTCAACTGAATCACAAAACTTGCAGCGTAATAAGTTCAAAAGTTCGTGAAACTCGTGAAAGATAATTCGCGTCGGAAAAATAAATTCGTCAAATTGTTAACGAGACAATCTCTGTTCAATAATGGCTGGCATTTCACGATCGCGAAGATCCGAGAAGATCGGAACAGAGCAAGTCTTGCCCTTAGTTATCGCCAGGCTCACTGTCGAACTGGTTTCACGCAGTTTCAGGCAGTATAATTACAGCACACATCTCAGGTGGTCTTAATAAATGAATACCGTAATAAATGGCCGCGTGTGTCTCGCCTAGCAAGAACGGAAGGTCCCGTATCGAAGGTGTACCTTTTTTTTTATTCTCCCTTTTTCCCAACTTTGTTAAAAAAGGATGGTATGCCCGATAATTGCACAATATCATTTTTATCCCTACTGGGTCCGAGAAACGTAGTGCTAACTCTATCGTTTATGCGTGCCGGATTAACCGACCGCTTTATGCGATCGCGCAGGATTTACTGTTAAACGATCGCTATATTTTCCGCCGCGTAAACATTCACTTTTTATCCGCTGCGCTCCTACGATCGCATTGCGGCTTCCGGTAGAACGTGCCTCGAATATATTATTGAGAATGGAGAACGATTAATTCGATGCGACGGCAGATCATTTGCCAGAAGTAGAATCCTACCGAGGCTCGTGTTTTTGCATGAATAGTGGAAAAACGAAAGATCGAAGCGTACAATTCTACGTTTTTCTTTTTCTTTTTTTATAAATGAGGATAATCAATATGAATGTAAAAATGTTGAAATTCTGTTATAATTATTCTCCGATACGGACGAGTATTAACGAGTGAAAGAGGAAGGGTCGAAGAGGCAATTCTTCTTTTCCCTTTTCTTTCTTTATAAACACGTGTAATCAGTGTAATCGCGATCGTGAAGCTCTAGATCAGTATAGAACTACGTACGATTTATTAAATATTGTTTTTGTAGGGCAGCGAAAGAAGAGCGGATTAAATTCTACAATTTGACTTGCGTCTCTTACGATAGATATGATACTCTGTCGGACGCTGTTGTCGAGCCAAATGAACTCTATTGTTTGGTCGACGGAAGCAGATTTTGACGAAGGTATGGATTTCGCGAGATTTGTAAAACAAGGAGGATCAAACGTGTATAATTTTGCTTTTTTCATTCTTTTAGATACGTGCAATCGTTGTTAAAATTCTAAATGAATATAACGGAAGGATATTTGCTTGGTAAAAATAGAATTTTTATAAGGACGTTGTTTCTATCTATAGAGTGGTATAAAATGGTAGAATTTTGAAGAGGTATCTGCATAAATAAATTATTTATCAGAATGAAAAAGAAGCTGCGCGTGGCTTCAGGTAAAATAATAACATTTTTAGTACGTTTGATTTACTACTTATCTATTTACTTACTTATCTAAATTAAGTTGTAAGAAGATAAAATTGGAGTGAAAAATGAACATGGAGAAGAAAATCTTCGGATTATTTCGAAGCTAGTTTCTCCGTTTGCGCACGGATTATGTCTGCCGCGCTGATTTACTTTTCGAATCCGTGTTACAATATTTACGCAGGTTTGTTAGGTGTGTAAATAAAAGAAACTTCGTTACGAAGGAATCGTAGAACTACGGTGTAGAAGAACGTGTTCCCGGCCTTTTTTTCAAGTGAAACTAGGTTAATTGAGGAGAATAATTGAATTTGGTCCGGCAAAAGACTGAAAGGATCGCCCGATAACTAAATTTTTCTACCTCCATCGAATAGTCGTTCCATAAACTGTTTACGAGTGCAATCAAACAACTGCAGCTCCTCTAAACCAATTTTCCATCTATGCATCGCTCTTTATCTTTGCCACATCTCAGAGAGAAAGAAAGAAAAACATTTCCTATCTCGCAAAAAATACTTTCTCCTGCTGCAGTAAAGAAGAATGTCTATTAAAAATAAATCGAACTCGCACACTTAATTGAATGTCACTCGACTAGGCAAACGGATTAACCTTTAACTTTTAAACTATAAATTACGATCTCCAGTGAAGTCACCTTGACCCTTGGTTAAAAAAAGAATCTGCGAAAGTTCATCACATTTTACACGGGCTCTATTATATAAGATAAAACAATAGAAAAAGCAGAATCCCTTGCACATTCCGACCAGTCATTCTCCGGGTCGACAGTGGTAGGATCGACATTCGCAGCTCTTTCAGCGCAGCCTACATTTGCATAGTCGTTGGTCTCGCGAGAGGGTGAATCCTTGGCGCAGTTTACGTCACTGACGTCGGATTCGTCGCGAGAGACTCGGTCGGCTAATCCTCGGTCAGGCTTTACCCTCTTCGAAGCGCCGTAGATTCCAAGGGGAAGCCCTGTGCTTTCAATACGTTTCGCCATGGTATTTATTCCTCTTTCCTGGAAAACTCGAGAAAAAGCTCGAGGAACGACGAAAACACGCGTGTGCCACCGTGAACATAACGACCCAGTTTATGACTCGAATTCAACCGCGTGAAAGAAAGGAACGGTCCAACTTAAACGACGTAGGTAAGAGCGAGATGGATAACGAAAGAGAGAGAGAACAACGTAGGGGAATCGTTAGCGAACAAGGACGTTGTGGATGGATCAGGGTTGCCAGCGACAGGAATAGAAATAGGGAAAGGACGCGGAAGGAACGAGGATAAAACGATAGAATGAGTAGGAGGGAGAAGGTTTTGAAGCAGAACACCCGTAGGACAGCTGAGACCCCGGGATGAAGGTAGGAGAGGGTCGAATGGGAAGCTGGTGGTAGGGAGAGTAGCGTGATAGGGGAAGAGTCCTACATGGTTCAAACGGAGAAGGAAAGAGGAGAGCGCGAGTAGCGGGGTTAGGTCGGTAGAAGCAGCGGGGGGCGGTCGGTGGTGGGGGCAATAAACACGCCGGCGCCTCAGTATCGTCGCGTCCATCGAGGGAGTCGGTTCGCGACGAGCACGGTTTCTCCTCTTGATACGGAACAAAAGCTCGACCGGGGTCGATCGCGATTCTCTACGACGAAAATTCGGTTCGGTTCGCGGCAAGGTCACTCGTTGCATAATCCGTTTTTCACATCGTTGGACGCGTAACCGTTCATTCGTACAGCCATGATAATACCGTGTTCCTTCGACGACGAGAGCTAGCCTTGCCCTTGAAACGCCAGCCGGAGTTTCGAGTGGCCGACACAGCGTAACGCGCACGACGACGTTCCACCAGCTGTGCGCCGGAATCGCGGCCCGCGTGTGTGTTGTGTTCGACGTTTTTCTCTTGTTTCTTTCTCTCTATTCGCGTTAGTCCCCCTCTTATTTCCTATCGTTCGCCGTTCTCCGTGATTATCGTGACGAAGGAAGATCCCGTCGAAAATATAGTCCTGTGTTCCTTCCTTCCTTTCTTCCTTCTATGCGTTTATCCCTGTTCGGTTTTGTTTTGGTGTTTATTGGTGAGAATCTACCGGGACGATAGGAACAAAGGGACGGAGCGAACGGCTGTGAAAGAGCAACGCAGACGAACAGAGTGTGAGAGAGACATCGTGGTGTATCGATTGAGAGTGGAGCTTGCAGTTGACGTAAGTCGATGAATTTTGTCCTTTGCGAGTAATGATCCAAGCGATGACGTACGTGTATGTCTACGTCTATGTATACGTGTATGTATGTACCTGTACGTATTTACGTGTGTTACGTACGACGCGTCTTTCCTCGGAAGCGTATTATATTTTACGTAAGTCACGTAGCTCTACGCGCGCGGTGAACTGGTTTTCTTCTCTCTCTTGTCCTGCCGCGTTTCGAGAGCTTGAAATAGTCCGACGCCAGAGAGAAGTTCACTGCCTCCGCTCGATTGTGTCATTGAGGTTAGACGACGCGACGATGCGATTTCTTCGCGATCCGTGAGACGCGCGCGATTGTCTCGAAGAAGTCTCGACTGGGCAGCCGTTGTGCGTCTCTATGGCTCTCTGTGTGCGTGGGATTTAAGAGTCGCGTCAAAAACGATGGTTGTCAATTTTTTTGAATGAGCCCTTTGAGATTAAACTGATACCGAGAGATACTTTTGTTCAGTGGACATTCAATTTTCTCTACTAACGAAGTATCGAATATATGGTGTAATCTTTGTCATTGTCATGCATGTTATTTATGATATCACACGGATTTGATACTATAAAAATGAAAACCTGATAGAAAAACGCTTGATTGGAAACTAAGGTTATGAATAGATACTATTCGTAGCCACCGTATGTATGTATATGCAACGAAATTTGAAATTGTCGACCTCGTAATTACCGTTGCCGTTTTTTATGCAAAATATTTCTAAATTTTACCGATTTGAGACGAATATTCTTTATGGAAGAGTGATTAAAAGTTTCGGTAATAAAAGGAATCGAATGAAAAAGACACTTCTTCGAGTTATTAAAGCCTCCGTTAAAAGAGGTAAACTTTCGGCAAATTTTCGAAAGTTTAATGGAAACTCACTGGGAACATGGTAGTCGTTTGTGAAGAAGTTGAATGAAGTGTTATGTGAATAGACCATCTGGTCCGAGGAAAACGTGCGGGTTTCGTATATCCGACGCGGAGACAGCATTTTGAAAGCCATATTAATTTCTTCCTCGGACACCATTTTTTTCGCAACCTATTCGCTGTTCCTCCATTGTATCCAAATTGAAATCGCTCAAAAATTTTATAACCATTTGTTAGTCGATACGGTACGACGACGGGAAGTGTAATGAAAAAAACATGAGAATATATATTCTTTCAGGAACACCTACCCGTATACAATGATTGAAATCACGTGAGAAAACACTCGAGTACTTGTATTGCAATCACATAAGCGTTATAAAGAAAGTATGAAAATAATTAAAAGGCTGATAACATAACGAGAACTTGTCATCTTTTCTTTTTTTCTTATGTATTCTTTTAATAACCATTTATCTTTTTAAATTATCACACGCTTTAATAATAAGAAACGAGAATTCAATATGGTGGAATCGATATTGTCGACGACTAACCTTAATTTCCTTTGCGATTACATGCCGTGGAAAGTCGTAGAAAGTTCACACTTGCATTTGCGATGAAAACAATCCGTGCTGATTTCTTTGACGCAACGATAACAGTAAATTCGGAGAAGACGTTACGATATTGTTTACGCGAATTACTTGGTCGATGATAGTTTGAGAAAGAAACGGTTGAAACGAGTCGCCACTTAGAAAGAGTCGCCGGCCGCCGGTCGTTGGCATCTTTTGCACATATAATCGATCTCTCGTTTCGTGCAACCATTCGATTCGACGCGACGTTCAATCGTAGTTTGAATTTATTGTCAAGTAATTAGCCGTTAGCCGTAGAACCGGATACGTTTCCCGTTTTAATTCGTTTCGCTGTCCTTATCTTAAGCGCTCGAATTACATTATATTTGTTACAAGTACATAAATAAGTACACGGGTCTGAAGTAGTGTGTACCGACGATCGGAAATCGTTGACCTTAACGGTGATTAAACGCGATCGGAACGTAAAGCATTTTAATTAACATTTTCTTCCGTGAACAACCGATCCTTTCGCAATGGGATGCTTTTACGAGTGTGTTTCATTCGAACAAAAGGATTTACGAAGTGGTCTTCGCTATATTGGTTCGTACATAACCTTATTTTATATGATATATCGTGACTAACGGTAGTTTATAAAACTTGCAATATCTTTCAACGTTGTAACTTTATCTGGCTGCGTTTTATGTACGTTTAACACTTTAATGCTCGAATTATTAACAAAAGATTATATAGTCGTATAATATAATAATAATAGTGAATCATACGCTGGCTCGTTTGAATACATACTATAGAAACACTTTTGCGTATATGCACATATATCGTACGTGTTACATAAAATATTTTGAAATTTCATTAACGCTGTAATGAAACACGATTGTCATGATTATATTGATAACATTTGGAACCAATGAACAAAATTATTATTATTATAAATATAATGTAATAAACATGGATCTATTAAGATATTTATGATTACAAATCTCCTTCAAAATGGATACATTTAGTATGTAATATATGTACATATTGTACGAAGCATTAAGAGGTTAAGTCTGTCATAAACGTTCGGAACGGTTAATTACTTCTATGTAATTACCAACAAATTGCATCTAGAATTATCGTCTATCGACGGACGATCGATACCGACGAAAATCGATTTGTCATGTAAGCGCAGGTTAAGGATCATTTTACGCAATCTAATCTATAATACTTTGCCTAAAGAAAGGAATATTTAAATGTTATTTCTATTACGTATGTTGTATAACCTTTTTCTAGATATTTTTTATTCGTCTTGTTCGTTTGACACTAACCTACGTTACGCTTCTTTTCTCATTAAATTAAATCAACCTGTGAGTCAACGTCGTGACATCATCTTGCGTAACGTATTCTTCATCGACATGCGCTTAAATTTAAATGACAGATCGATTGCGTCGTTCATTATCCAAGAACAGTTACATGGAATAGTGGAACGAATTAGAACGAATCAAGCTTTGTAAAAGGAAAATTGCAGTTCCCCATTTACTAACTTAACGTTAACGTTGAAAATGAACCATTTGAAGGCGTGCTACAATGGTGTACATTAAGATTGCCCGTATACTAACTTCGTTAATTAGTCGTTAACCACAATCATTCCGCTAATTATTCTCATACAAATACTAGATAATGGCGGGGTATAATAATATATACAGAGCGCTGCGCAATTACAGCTACTAACTTTAATTAGCTGGCAGAATGTGCTTACTCGGTTATAACTGAAATCGTTTTTTCACACGACTTTTCCTCTTCGATTGTTCTACGTCTATATAGAAAGTATGAATAATGGCAAATAAAAAAAAATGTACGGGGTGTTTGCTTTATCGTTGTGCACAATTTTTCAGACGTTTACCAATGCCATACGAACAATTATTAATCAATATTTATCTCTGTTGAATGGATAACGAATGATACACTTTACTAAAATATTCCGTACGAATATTGTGCATATAGTTCTATACTTGAAAATACTTTATATTCGATATAGAGAGGAAGCATTTTTTAAATGGTTTCCTCATCGACACGGATGACATTTTTTTACCGCATCGTTGCAAATAATCGAAGAATGATATTCATGGCATAATTAAATATCGACAGCTTCGATCCTTCTTCAAACGTTAATTTCATAAAAATATCAATTCTCGAATGTATAAAAATTCGACGCTCGAACGTTCACATTTCCGAACGATTAATTTCCCCGCTGTCCACCGTTCTCCCTCGAACTCTGCAATTCCCGCTTGTTCAATTAAATCTCCGATACCACAATTATCGGCCCGTTGGCCGCTTTCAATAGCAAAACAGCGGCGAAATGCCCTCGTCCTTAATGGCATATCGTTAAATTTTCCTACAAAATTTGCAAATGGAATACCGTCTCGCCTTCGTGTATTCTACCCGCATAGAGACAGGGCATGTCGAGACGTTATGTAACCTTCTGTGGAAATACTTGAGGAAACTTAGCAGTCACCGCGTATAGCGTTTCCGGAAAATGTGGTCCGGTCGCAAATGAAGTTGCGCCACTTGGAATAGTTGGACAAAACTCTCGGCTGTGTACCAGGATTGACCCATACCCCAAGGGGTGTTGGCAGAGCCTGTAAGACAGGTAGTGACGTCATCCAGCCAGCTGCTTCTCGCTTTTCTCTCTTACCTTGAAGCTTCTTTCCGTGTGTGTTTTTTCTAGTCGTTCTGAATCGGCTAAATGGTTCCAGAAATCTTCCACTCTGTTATTTTTACGAATGCCAGAAGGACTGCCGAAGGATAAAAGTAAAGTCTGTGAAACGCTATTTTGTTTGGTTTTAAGGGTAGAACGTAAGGGGAGAGTTTAATATTTAGACTTATTAGAGAAGGATAAGTAGAATAGCATAGGTTGGTTAATCTTAGTTCGAATACATTTTCTAGAAACCGTATGTTCTTTTTCATAGTACGTTGTATGTCTATTACATTGATATCGTACGTCACAACGTACATTAACGTAATTTAATGTTGTTTCGAATTTATTATAAGAAAGATCGTGAATTCGTATCTTCGATTATTTTTCTTTACTCGCTTCTATTTACACAAGTAGATTTTTAATTTTCTTTCAAAACTACGTAAAATACTAGCCAGTAAAATACTCGTTTAAGGACAGGATACGAATATTAAATAAGAGAGAACTGGTGTATATTTCTGGTCTATTAAAATGAACGACAGGAATTTAAACGCGTGCATACACGGAGCGAGAATATAACTGAAAAAGTGATTTGAAGAAGATGGAGCTGGTGGGAGTCATCGGAGAAAATCGCAGCACAGATTAGCCGGACACTTTCCTCGAATTAAACAGCCCTCGGTTTCGCTTGGAACGAGCAAGGACGTTCCGTGCAATTTCTCTCGGCGGACATACACGCGCATCCAGGTGTTCCAATTCGCCCATGCAAATATATTCCTCTGTCCCCCGGGCCTCCCCCTCTATTTATCTCGTTTACCCGGCCGCTTCTCTCCCGACGGTGTCCCGAACTCGTCGTGACACGGTGTAAATGGAAGGATCGCGTTGTCGTTTCCGGGGAACGTGGCCGTCTCCTCCTGGAATTCCCTCGAAGGGAACCCTTGTAACCTCCGCAACAGATCCTATACTCGTTCCACGAAGATTCCAGGCAACGTGCAAGACGTTTCGGCCTCGTTCAGCCATTTGCTTTTTCTCCCGAACCGCTTTTTCCTATAAATATGGATCGTAGTAACGCGGATGAGCGTACGGAGTTTGTTTTGGGTTTAAGAAGATTATTTTCCTTGTCGTTCGTATCCCTGCTGCGTTCTTTACATCGTTTTTTACTTAATCGTGTTTTTCCAGCGCTGAGAAATTTCTTGGGTTTAAGAAAAACACGAAAGAGTCGCCGTTGACATGGATAGGGCGTTTCGTTGCAAATTTCGTGGCCAAGTCTTTCTTTTCGTTGAAACGTTCTTCGAAACGAGAGTACAGTTGGCCTAGAAACTTGTAGCAGATCCAAGGATATCGACGATCTTGTCGAGATAAAAGTAAATAAACGCGATCTTTGAATCTTGGCGAGTCTTTCGCGACGAAACAAAACGAGTAAACCAGTCGGAAGAATCCAGCGAAAACACGACTATTTTTCTTGTTGCCGACATTCCTTGCGTTCGTATTCATAACATCGTGCGTAACAGAACACGTATTATATCTTCTGCCTTTTCTATTCGATCAATTTTCACCCTTTCACGCTCCATTCTTATTATCAATTCGGTATTCGACTCTTAAATTATCGTTTGCTTGTCAGCCGTGATAAGTTACGTTCGTATTGGCTTCCTCTCTCTTTCAAATCCAGTTCTGTCCCCCACTTAGGCAGCGAAACGTGTACAGGGTATCTCGTAGCAGGTGATGATTCCTCGTTGAAAAATGAGGAAATGTAGGGTTGAGTGGATGTGGTAAGGATCGAGGAAGGAACCGTGGAATGGTAACCTCCGAGGATCGGATGCTCGAGCGGTGACGTGGCTGCTTTGACCCATGGAAAAGGAATTTTCTGCCGCGGTTGCGTTTATTTTTTCCTTGGTATATCCCGAAGCATTAAACTGACGTTTATAACGCTAATAATGTGTGTTACTTCTTCCTATCTCTCTTTCTCTCTCTCCCTCTCTCTCTTTCTTTAGCCCTGTGGCATAAAAAGGACTTGTCACATTTACAAATTTATCTCGTACGATTCGCCGATCGATCATTGTAAATCCATCAAAATGACTGGCTTGCGGTCATTATAAATATACCAGCTCCTCTGACAAATTACTGTAATTTTGAGTTTTATCTAAATAGGAATATAATTATATTAATCGATTTGCTGGAAGAAGCGATAGAACAAAGAAAATCACATCTTTCAAGGATAAATAGATAATAGTTTGGAATAGAAAGTCAAAAGTTATCGATTATTCGTTCAATAGCGAACACATTTTGCCTTTTACAATTCAATGCTTTTTAACAGAGTGCTGATAGTCTTTGGAGTTTGAGGAAGTTGAAGATGTTGAATAGCTTGAATTGCGACATTGTCGCAAAATAGCGTAATTTTATCGAACAATTATTATACTGCCAGCAAGTTAATCGATCATTGCATGAAATTATCGTCTGATAATTGTCAGGTGATGATCTCTTTTAGCAAGTTACGCTATTCCTTTATTGGAACGAGCTTATAGAAAATCGTGGTAAATTGTAAAATCACTCGAGGAGGCGTTGGTATGGTGGAAAATTTACGAGCGAGCGGAAAAAAGGCCCGGAATATATAACGATACCGATAACTCTATTCCACGAATTTCAGCTGCAGCACTGTAAAAATGAAAAACTGATACACAGCGCTACATTTCATTGCCGGACAGTTTCTCGTTAATTGCGTTAACTTAATCTTTACGCGGGTTCAGTAAATATGAGTTACCGTTTCCATTGGAAATTTTCACGTTTCCAATATTTTTGATAAATGCGACAGCTACTCTATCACTGGATAAAATTCAAACGTTAAACGTGTTTACTAGATCGAGGCATGGTGATTTATAAAAGTTGCCCATACGTGACACTGAATTACAGAAACATTCGCGAATTCAAACGATTAATAAATTCTTCGACGATACGAACTTTCCAACGTTTATATTTTATACGATGTAACAATGATGCTTTCGATTGATGTACCCGCTCAATGAACAACAATACGAATTGATATCTTGTTCGATACATCGTTTATCGAAAAATAATAATTTCACGTAATACGAAAGTAAAGGTATAAATCGAAGTCTTAGCGATATATCGTTTATCAAAGAATAATAATTCAACAGAATTCACGCGTTATCAACTGAAAATTAATATACTCAAATAAAATATAATAATGCTATTTAGTGTTACTTAATTAATTGTATAATTATTTGTTAATACAATTACTACTTTTCTTTTTCATCTTCTTCTTCCAATTCACGCGCGTACGACCGTAAAAAAGTTGCAATGTGCATTTACTACGTGTAAAGAAATTCGGTTGGAAAAGCTGCGATCGAGTGCACGTGTACTCGATTATGGAACTCGAAGCTCGGGTCATCGATTTGCCTCATATTTTTTGCGCGTGCGATATTGTGCTGAACACGAATTTCGTGAGAAGATCGTATTCGAAGTTTTGTATTTCCCACATACTGCACACGAGCAATTTACTCCATTCGTTGATTCGGGACATTATTGTACATAGGTCGGAGCGAGCGAACAAAATTTTAGATCGATGGAAACCACTCTTTCAGCTGCTCCATTGTTGATTTTATACTGCACATTGATTTTACAATTTTTCGCTTCAATGTGCTGCGCTTCCTTTCCTTTCTAAATATATTTCTACCGTGTACAGTCGAGCGATTATATTTCCTTTATCGTAGTTGCTTATAAATACGTTCTTTTGAAACATTTAATCGAATGTCAGATAAAACTCGCCGATTTTATCATCGCACGTGTAGATAAAATTAATGAATTTTATCTGTATTGCGAAATTTGGAAAAAAACCTGTGAAAACGTTGGAGGGATTTCCATAAAAAATTTTAATGGAAATTATTCTCTTGGAATATGAAATTGCACACCGTATACACCAATCTTCATCTACATCTTTTCTCGTTAAATTCATTACTAGTCCCATCCCAATTTAATCTCTTTCGACAGCGTTTGAAGAACACGGGTGAAAAACTCGAATGGAAATCGTCCTCTCCAGCTTTTATCCTTTTACCCAAACATAAAATTACATGGCGTGAGAACAATTTTCACTAAATTAAATCCAAATGCTTTTAAAAACACTGGTTAAAAACATTTATACAAATTCATATTTTTGAAAGACAAATAAAAGACTAAAACCTATAAGCAGAGACTTGTTTCACTCACTATAATACACCGTAACAGATGCTAAATTCTCTATACTATATATACTTTCGTACATTATTCGCAATATTTGCGTGAATCTTTGCGCTTTGAGATTTGTCCTACTCGCGTTTTACTTCAAATCCACATTCTTGCAAATAAAGATAAGAAAGGATCAATCTGAAGAACCATCCACCAATGAATCGAATCCGTGCAAAATAAAACTCGTCCTTCCAAGAACCAAGAACCATTGTCGAAAGGGGCGAAGGCTTTATTCTCTCGTTGGAGACGAGGCCAGACGTCGCATTGTGTCCCTCGTTGATCCGACTCGCTTCGACCAAGGAACCCAGCTTTCTGCGAAAGGTTGCAAGCCGAAAGAACGAGCGTAACGTTCGACGTTACCGGACCATCGAACACCGTGGACGATTCTCACCGCGTTGCCAACGAGCTCCGGCAAAGTTTCGTCCCTAGGAAACTGTCTCGTCTCTGTGGCGACGATCGGCGTTTCGCGTCGTTGACCCGAGGCCGGTCGTATCTGGCCTGGCGAGGCCAGCTATACCTAACTATACCGCACGATATGCAAACAACTGCTCGCTAACATGAAGTTATTACTCGTGTACGGAGATTGCAGATGGCTGCCGCCGATTCCTCGGCCACTTTCCCTCCTTCGTTCGTTGTCGTACACGTTTCTGTACGATCGAGGAATGCCTCCTCCGGGCTGCTTCGAGAAGCCGCTCGTGGCTCTTGTACGACCGACGGACGGTTTCTCTTGTCCTCGTGATTTATTGAGTTGGAAACTAAGTGATTGCGGATTTTGTCAGTACCACCTAATGAGAAAATCCGCAATCACTTAGTTGCCAACCCAATAGCAGAGTCGAAGGGTTCAAGAGGGAAAAAAGGGATTTTAACGAATTTTTGGGTTTAATATTCTCTCGTATGGGTCCGTGCGCGTGCTCTTCGTCGGCGGTTAGGTCGTATCGATTCGCATTTAACATTTTCTGATAGTTTCTGATAGATTCCAGCAGTTGGAAGAAGCGGAGGCAACGTATTTTTTATTTTTCGCTGTCCAACGCGTTACGTGGCAGGTATATCGAAGATTGAAAGTAAAAGTTGAAAATGACGCAGAATAAAACGGAGAATAGAGTGGCGTGTTATTTTGATACGAGAAGAGCTATAGGAGAAAAAGTGGAGTTGCGTTCATCGTATGAATTTGAGTCGACGAATCGACTAGATCACGTTAGGCTGCGATAAAGAGATAAACGTGGGACGCGAATTAGGCTTCATGGAACGATCACGATTCTTCTTGATTTGATTCATTTACCGCTCGTACGTAGTGAAATTTTGTTACTTAATTCTACAGAGAATTCTTTGGAGAAATTTATCGAACGGGACTGAAGTACGATAAAAATAATATCTACGCTATAAAAATCAGAATGAAAGGTACACGAATAGATAAATAATGCAATGAGAGAAAAATGCTTGCCATCCATTTTCCAGTAAATCATTTCACGATCGAATCCCCTAAATTGCGCTATAAAATTCCATAAATTCTGTAAATCTACAAAATTTCTATGAAAAATTCCATTCCGCTGCGCCTCTGGTATCCATCAAATTTTTCATTCTTCGGAACAATCACGCACGCGGAAACGACTTCGTAGAAAGAAACGCTTGAATTCCATCGAATAATACTCGATGTTAATGAATAAACAGGAGGAACGACGGCGACGAAGTCGCGAAAAACGCGGATCCGATAGGAATCGATGGAAGAGTTCGACGGCGTAAATCGAAAACCGTGAGAGAGGCAACGATCCCTCTCTGGCCGAAGCCAAGCAGGAATGTTTTCTCTCGCATTCCACGAGTTTCGTGGATCGTCCGAACCGACGAATTTAATATTGGCACGCGCGAATATGCCAGACCCGCCGCGAAGAATATTCCTGGCCATGGGATGCTTTTTTCCGCATGAAATCGCAACCAAGGAAACCTTCTCCATTTTATCCTCGTTTGCTTGCTCCTTCCTCTATTTATTATCCTTAAACGTGTTTAGTTTTTTATCTTCTATTTTTCTACAATTTCTTTCCTTTCTCTCTCTCCCTCTTTCTCTCTCTCTCTCTGTCCTTCTTTTTCGATAGAGTTTCTTTGGATTTTCTTTCATCGTACTGTTTGAACCGCGTGGTTTGCTTTCTTTAGGCGTTTCATTTCGTGTCATCCACTTACCTTCTTCTGCTTCTCTGTTCTTTTCATTACGCTTCATCGTCTCTTACAGTTCTCCTATATTTCTCTACTCTTCGTTTTACGCCTCTTTACACTTTGCCTCTGTTCTTCTCTCTACAGTTTACGGACGTTTCGATCCTCGCTCCGTCTCTTGTTCTCTAATTTCCACATCCCTTAAACACTCTACGCCAGTTAAATTCGGCGAAATAAATATCGCGCGATTAATCTTGCACATTGCACGCTCGCTGTTCTTCCTGCGATCTTCGTAATTCCCACGCGTGTGTACGACGCATTTCGGAGGATGTTTGGTAGCGAACGCTTGACGAATCCTCTCGATCTGTTTTCGCGAACCGAGGTGCACCGGAATTTCAACGATTCTCTGTCATGCTAGTTTTATATACCTTTTGTCTTTTTTTCGTTTACCGGCTGGTAAACCGATGGGAATTGCGCGAACAGAACATCGTCGTGAAAATTTCATCGCAACGAATACCATTTGTTCTTGCGCGCAATAAAGAGAGCTCGTGTAAATTTTACGTGTAACGTACGAACGCCATCCTTCGTTTCTTGTCTTCATCCTACGAAAAAAAAAAATCGTCGTATGCTGGATCGGATCGCTGAGGAATTGGGAATTTTACGCGATTTCCTAAGAATATTTTATCCAACTACCGAATGTTTTACCGAGCGATGGTGGAAGATTAATCTCAATCGACGATGGAAATGTATCGGAAATTTGTTAGGAAAGGAATATTTCTTTGGCATATTTTATTTGGATATCGTATATCCAACGTATTTCCATTTATACGACAAAATATTTCTCGCATACATATTTTATTTCCGAGCGTAGTAGCGTCTATCGAAGGAATATAGATTTTCACGCGTTTCACTTTGACGATCCTCCCGGTCTTTCATCATTTTCTGCATATTTTCTACTGGAAATAAAGAACGATATTAAATTTCACAGCGCGAAATGTACTAAAACCTAAAGTTTCTTCGATCGTTAGTCCCTGGAACACGACATTTCGCGTTTCTTAAAGCTGCAAACGAGGACAAGGAGACGGAAACGAGACCTGCAAGATCTTTTAGGCTTTTGCAGGCTGGTTCACTCGGCGGTTGGAGTATGTTCTTTTTTCTAGACAAGTGTCTCGACGTTTCGCCATTACAACGGACTTTAACAAAGCCCTGGAGAAACACTGACACTGACACTGGCGCTAATCCGCGCTTTACAATAGCCGTCCATTTAAGAATATTTACTTTCGTATTCGAAAATTCTCGTCGTCGATCGCGGATAGACGTCGGGCTGGAATATTTTACGAGCATAGAACGTTGAAAAATTGCTTTCCTTAACAAATTTCCCTGTCCCGTCCAATTGATTTTTACTCTTGCCTACGAGCTCGCTTTGTGCGTCTGTCATCGACGTTTCGCGGTTGACGAACGTCAGCAGCACTTCCGGCTACGATCGAGAGATCCGACGAGATGTTTGTCGGGCGATTGACCTCGCAAATAGGAAAATCCATCATCCCTCTGTTCCATTCGTTCCTTCTATGAACGTAGGAGAAGCTTGGACAAGGGAAAATCTGCGGCGCTTTTGTTCCGACGGAGAACAGCAAGATTCGTTGGATCGCTGCTAGGGAATTTTGCACGGCTTATGGAAGGATAATTGCTTTGCTTTAATTCCCCGGAGATTGGATTTTTCTCTTAACAGCCGCGCGATACGCGCAGCTACGAGCTATTATTAGCTTGTCCGAAAAGTTTCTTTCGTTTCATAGGGCGATAATGGATGAACAAGAATCTCTGTTTATTATTAAACTGGGTATGATCTATTTCGTTCTATTTTTATTATTATGTTCGTGCATAATTCGATAAACTAATATAAAAGAAAAATCATTGCGCGTCTATTATTTCCTTATGAAACGAAAGAAACATTTCGGACAACCTAATATAACTTCGTTTTTCACGATTTCAAGGGACAAGGTAGCGAAAGAGCGACTCGACGATTCGACGAGTAAATTTGAAAGTTTAGATATTCGGAAACTTTGCGTACATTTCGACTAATTCAGTTAGCGACGTTATCAAGTAGGCGACGACGGATGTACTCGTCGAACGCGGAGTACGCGTGGTTGTTGTAACATAGAATTGAATGAACGTTTCGCTTTTTAATTTTATCAGCGACAGGACTCGTCGTAACGCAAAATATTGTCATTTGTTCGTTGGAAACTCGTCGGACGAGCGCAAGGACCGTATTACGCGAGACGATATCCAGAGTGAAGGATCGATGGATGGAATTAAACGAAAGCGAATAACCTCTGCTGTTAACCCGTTAAATCAAATACCTGTTGCCTGATAAACGACCTAAAACTTGCACTTGTATCGAAATTTCCTCTCGTCCATATCCCGCGCTATTGTACATGTATAATCACCGATCCAGCGGAAAACTCGTTATCGATCACGTTGTGGAGCAATGATTTGTCTAGGCAGAATCGAATGCCTATGATCGAAGAATCGATGATCGGCCGTCGCTATATGACATCGTCAGCGATGCTCGATACGTCCGTCATCGAGGCGAGCATCGCAGGTTATTGACATTGAAGGAAGCGAATCGATAGCCGGAGAGCGCCTCGATGTCTAGTCACGGAAGTAGAATACTGATTGCTAGCATAAAGCCTATTGTGCCGGTGGTGCGCGGCCCGTTTAAATATAGAGTGGCAGTACTCCAAGTGGAAGAAAGACAGAGAAAGAGAGAGAGAGAGAGAGGAGGACCCAGAGTTAGTCTTCCTTTCGTTCCTGAGGAGCGAGGCGAGCAGCGACGTAGTCGAAGGTGCCTCGAGCGACGAAACCTTTTGACAGAGACAGCGAACTATGGAGACGCGATTCCCTAGTTATCGATGACGGTCGTCTGTCCTCTCTCACTCTTTCTCTCTCTTCCTCTCTTCGGTTTCTATAGCCAGAGGATCGAGAACACGATCCTGCGATTGCCTCTTCAACCGAATTTCCCTAGCTTCGCTCTGGTAACAGCAGTCGACGAGGTGACACAGCGGTCGATGATGACGTCCGGAGCGAAGTTCTGGCAGGCTGACTGATATGATCGAGTGGAGCGAGTGTAGTCGTATTCGAATTTGGTAGTCTGGATGGGAAGTCGGATTTAATTATCTGGATTTGAGGGCTCCGGTTCTACAGTCGTCGATGATGTTGCGTTTGGTTTTCCATCGACGGCAGAGTTACACGACGTAAGAGGTTGCTGAAGAACGTGGACCAATGGGTGCTGGTAGGTTAGCCGCTGCTACGTTTCCACATGAATTGCAATGTTTGAACGGGAATACGCTTTAATTACCTGAATTTAAGTATTTGATTCGTACGGACAATGATTGGATAGAAGGGAGGAAATGCGATTGCGTTTGGTTTCCCATCGAGGGCACAGCCGAACGATCTAAAAAGCTGCAGAAAGTAGAGAAATTGGTGTTAGGTTGACTTTCCATGTGTATTGGAATGTTCGAATTGGAATTTGGATTTAATTATCTCGATCTAATTTAAGCTTATTCGATAGGGTTCGGTGGAGGGACGCGATTGTGTTTGGTTTTTTAACGAGGGCAGAATTAGGCGACGTAGATGTTGATGAACTGTCGACGAACGGGTTCGTGGCACGTTTCAATTTCAATTCGAATGTCTGAATTGGCAATTGGTTCCGATGGCTTCGATCGAAGCACCGCGAGCTTCGATATTTCCATTGGAATTCAATTGTTCGAATTTAGATATTCGAACGCGAATTGGAATTTTTCTACTTAAAGTATCAAACAATGCAAGTGTTGTTTCAAGCTTGAACCTTTAGATTTCAGCGTTTAATTAGCATATTCGAGTTGGATTATCGAGAGGTGAGCTGCGTGGGCTTCTGAATTGCAATTCCAAATTCTACGTATACCTGAATTTGAACGTTTGAGCTCGAATTTGAATATTTCGATTCGAATTCGCAATTGCACTCTGTTACAATTACCTTCTTTGAAATTGTAATCGTATGTTTGCACTTTAACTTGAACATTTGAAACTATTTCGCCGATCAAATATTAATGTTAAAAGAAAAAAGAAAGAAAGCTGTCGTATCTGACTTTGAAAGAAATTTCGAAACGACTGAAATAACCAGTCGCTTTTTCTCCGTACTTCGACTCATCGTAGAAAGTAAAAGAGATCGTTGTACAAAGAGCAACGGCCCGAATAAACGCCAACACGTAAGTAGCAGGTTTTTCCTTCCAGAGAAAAAGTCGTAGACGACCAAAGAATATACTGTTATTATAAAACGATTACTTGGATTAATTTACGACAGAAGGAGCGACGTTTGACGGGCGAACAGGGGAAAAAAGATTAGGGTGCAGCAGGTATTTTAAAAATCGACAGTCATTATTAGAAGCATGATGAGCCATGTTGACGCAAGTACCGTTATGGTAACCGGTGCCACGCAGAAATCGACCTGGGTGCATCCTACACGCCTCTGTGTACAATTTACACACGTATATGTACCTAGACACACAGGGTATACATGGCCCGAAGTTTACCTTTATTATCGAATCAACGTATTCGTCACGATCGCCAACTATCGCTCTGGATCCCGATCGTCTTTCTATCGATCTACAGATCGATCGACGACCAAGTACCACGTTGTTCGAGACGATTCCAATGTTTCTTCTTCCATCCTTTTTCTAGTTACTTCTCATCGTTACAGATGGTCGAGTCTTTTCAATTTTCCACTCTTCTTGCACGAAGTAACTCGAAGATCCAAGTATCACAGATTGGAGTAATTATCGTAATCTATGGCTGAGTCGAGAAACTTAGCTTTAAACGAAAAGATTCAAAGCATACTTTTTCCAACAGCTACATTCAAACACAAATTTATTGGCATTAACTTCGATAAGTTATACGATAAGTATAAGTATCTTCTCGTTGTACGATATTACGATACCGCTGGAAAATTGCGCGAAACTCTTTCGATCCGCGTAATCTTGGCATCCGGGGCAATCGAATAAAAGGAATCGTTTGGAAAAAATAGAAAAATTACGATCGAGCGTTACTCGCGTTAAGGCTTATCGACTATCTTATCGATAGATTGCAGACGTTTACGAATTTATGAAGATTATATAGATAAAAATGCACAAAAGTACATGTACGTGTAAACATAAAGCATAAAACTGCGTTAAGTCGTTAGTTGACCTAGCGATAAGTGTATTTGTCGTTGGTGAAAATCCTCTCGAATTACGGTGCATATTGTGTCTTCGTACTTGTTAGTGCGCGTTAATTCGTCGCTGTTATTGATAATCGATCGAGTGAAATTTTTCCTACAGCCTGCGAGAAAGTTCGGCTCAGTTTCACCAATTTAAAAATCATTTCCATTCAGATTCGCTATTATTCTTTTGTCACGGCGGTTATAATTACTCGTTCGAAAGCAGTTGCCCATTATTTCCAACAATCTCGGTATAATCATAGTGCGAGTTAATTTCGATCAAGTAAAAGTCAGCTCGTGTTACTTAAACTTTTCCTTCCCTTGAATCCGAAGTAAATTAAACTTGTTAGCGGCCTTTGTTCGATCAACTTGCTCGAAACAGGCGAGTTCGGCCACCGTCTCGTCGCCGGTAGCACGAGCTTTCCTCGATTCGATGTTCGAGAATCGAGCTCGACCAAGCAAAGATGCATCCGCGGTATAGTCTGTGGCACTATGCCAGTTTATTATTGATTCTCTCTTCTTCGTTCCAGCGTCTCTGTACCATGCTATACACTTGCTAGCTCTCCTACCGAAGAACGGCCGCTCTTTCTCTCCGTTGTACGCAATTTCTTAAACGTTCCTTCCATTTTCTCTCTCGGCTCTTCCCTCTCCCTTCCAGAAATTCTATTCTCAACAAGATAAAATACAAATTCCATGGTTCGATCGTATTGTTCGATGTCTTTGTCGTTAGACTTTGTATTTTATATTTTGCTCCATTAATATTTGTATTTCTTAGCGTAGTTTCTCGTAAATTTGTTTAATGGTAGAATTTTTGCTGGCATTTTCTCCCTTTAGAATCTCGCCAGCTTCTACGACTGATTTCGAGCGCTTGTCTCGCAACTTATTTGAAAGCAAACACGTCTGTTTACTTTACGTACGAGGACCGTACGAAATAGAACGCAGCGATAGATAAATCGCGTTTCCTGTTTTACAAGGAAACAATTTTTTAAATCCACCGCGCTGTCGGTCAACGTCACATCGCTAAAATCACGATAATGGTATCTCGTTACGATTGGTAATGAAATTTTCAGACGCTTTCCCCCCACGATACAGCGGTAAAAAGTTTTTCTATACGAGAAAACTTCCCGTTCGATTAGTTTCGCGAGCCACTGCAGATGTTTCAACAACGCGAATTTGAAAGTTGCATCGATTTTACGATTATCGTTGGTCTACGCAGAGGCAACCGGAAGGAAAAAGTGGATCGCTGAGCCACTAGATAGAAATACCATGCTCGATGTTAATGCAGCGTTCGAGTCTATGGAACGAGAGCCACTTACAATTTCTACGAGCAACGAAACAAGCTCCCTTTCACGGTCGACCACGTTAATTGAAAACAAGCAACGCAGAAGCCTTTGCTCGATACGATAGATCGTCAGAACGTAAACGTTGGATTGATTAAATACAAGCCATTTCTCCTCGTTCACCGATCAATGCCATTCAAACGATAAAATTCGCCCGATAAAACGCCGCCGCAATAACCGCGAACGAATACGTAAACAGAGGATACGAGGAACGAGACAAACGCGCTACTTGGACTAATCGCTGAACGTACGTGTAGTTGTATTACGTCTAAGACAACTGCCTTTCAGATTTGAAATTTACAAGATTCGGCGCAAAGTGCAACGCGTTTTATCAAAAAACACGATCGAAACACGAAAAATCGTAATAGAAGATGCGAGGTGGAAGTTGCGGTTGAGACGAAGCTTCGTTACTCGATAAACATCTCCTTTCGTCGAATTAGATATATTAATATAACGCGTTATATATGGAAGATTTAATATTCACGAAAACACATTAGAGAAAAATCGTCAAAGAAGAGTTATCGCCAAAATACTTAGAAGGGAGGATAAAGTGGAAGGACAGAAAAGTATTAACAAGATTCAGATGTGGAAACGAGACCAAAGCAAGGGAATACTGGAAAGAAGAGGGCGAAGAAAGATTGCAGACCATGTAAAAAGAAAGAAGAAGACCCGAGACATGTAATAGAAGAATGCGAAATAACGGGAGGACCAAAGGACACAGAAAAAGTACTAAATGAGACTGGAGAAGGACTAACAGAACTAAAAGCAATAATAGAGAAGAGGAGGGCGATAGAAGACGGGGAGGAACGACAATAAGGAAGCACAGCAAGGAGGCAAAAGCCCGAAAGTTTTAGAGACAGAATAATTAAGGGAGTGCAATACAATAGAGTGGATAAGAGGGGAGGTAGATATATATAGGAAGCGAAATAGGTAAAAGAGATGTGAAACCGAAAGCTCGTGCAAAGCCGAAAGGTACGGATTAAGCAATAATAAAATAATAATAAAATATTCACGAGAATGATATTTTTTCCTCTTGAAGGCTGTATGTGGTTCACGAGGGTATTAGGTTGTCCGGAAAGTTTCTTTCGTTTCAGAAGGTGGTGATAGATGAACAGGAATTTCTGTTTTATATTATTTTATTGAATTAGGCATGATTCATTTATAAAACATTTCGGACAACCTAATACGTACGCGGTACACTGCGAGCTTCTTTTCAACAAATCTGCCCTATTGAGAACGTGTACGAAGCGAAAACTCCGTACGATACATAGCACGGATCCGTAAATTTCCTGCTACATTCTGCGAATCGTTTCTGCTTCGGCTGTTATCGATATTCTAACGCAAATATTCGCTTGATGCTCCATCGTATAATGTTCGTAATGCTATCGGTCGGATCACTTATCCTAATAGATGCGCACACGTGTACATTCGCACAGACATTCTACGCTTTTATCGTAAAACCTGGTGGAAGCATTGTTGGTTGACTGGCACATTTACGTAGGAACTTGAAACAGCGAGCTGTTAATTCGCGAAACGGTTAATTTTAAAGTTAAATTATCATTCGCTTATTTCTGTTTTATCGTTAAATATAGCGTTACGCAACCGTCTTGTTTTCTACGTTTAGTCGATGGAAACCTGCCTGACATTTACAACATTCCCATAACACATACGCATGAATCGCGTGGTATACAAAGCGTAGCTTATTCCGATCGCTCTGTCCGCTTCGACTCGTCGCATGACGTCATTCTAATTACCGAAGTTACGACTGGCTCGCGAGAAATTCCAGTCGAGGCGTTCGTGGTCGCCTGTTCGACGTACAAGCCGCGTCTTCCAATTTCCCCTGAATTTTTCAAGAGAAGGAACGTGGCCTCCAGGGTTGCTTTAAAACGGACGAAGGCTGGTTTAAGCCTCTTTACACGTTGCCAAGGTAGAGTTTCAACGCGGTGTCGTGGCGAATGTTCGCGAACCCGGGATGAAGCCATTTAAATTTGGTAAACGAACGAGCAACAGAAGAAGCTGGGATGGGGCACGAAGGAGGCACGAAGGCTGTCCGAAATTCGTATCGTAGATTTTTCCATTGAATCGAATTAAACTTCGATTAAATTCCGACTCTGTGTAGAGTTTCGAAAATTTCGTTTGAAATTGTACGTACGCTGTTGTTCCGTTTGTTCGTCCAACTGTATGCAGATTCTTGCAGCAACGAGAACTGCCAATGGAAGAATTTACGTAAAGTTAGACTTTCAATAAAATTTCGAAACCAGTCATTTGACCGGGTCTGGCACGGTTAGCGTTAAATTACGTTAAAAACTCCAAGATCGGATAATCGAGACTCAGATTGCTAGGATTCGCATCGGCCCAACGATACCGGTGAACAGTTGAAATCCGCAACTATCGGCAGCGGTGCTGAAAAATCGTGAAAATCAGCGCGAAATCGACCCTTGGGAATTCTTCGCAGCCGGAAACCTGCAATCCTCCATCCATCCGTTTCGAACAGAATTCAGCTAAATGGAATCGAATCGGTCGATAGATTTTACAATATCCCAAACCACGTGGCACTTTATCACGGGTAGCGGCGAGAGATATATCGGCGATCAGGACGACAGGATCGGCGGATAGGCATCGAGAGCCGTTTCCCTGAAATTTAAACGCGTCCCCGTGAAAATTCAACGAGATATCGGGCATACGTTGCGTGTACGACTCGTGACCAAGTTCTAGCTGCCAAATACGGGGGCAATTTGCGCGTGGAAATTCGTTGGAACGGTTGAATATCGTTCGCTCGTCTGGCCGCGTGTTGACCAGTGAAAGAGGAGGAGGGGACGAGTAGAAATGAAAAAATAGAAATGCGAGGGAAAGAGGGGAAGGCAAACGATCGTGCAAATAATGTCGCGCGAACGGCTGTCGAAATCGCCTCGACGTGGAATTTTTTTCGTCCTTGCTACCCCTCCTCTGTCTCTTTCTACGATGTTTTCTATTTTTTTGTGATCTTCCTTTGCCTTTTTTTCTCGCTGGCGCGTATTGTTTGTTAGGAATTGTGCTCGATGGTTGGTCGCGAAATTCGCCGATAGAATTGAAAATTTCATACGAGCCGCGCGACGCGCCGTTTCATTGTCGGCGTATCATCGGTTTCAGCGGAATTCGCCGTGAATTCGAAACGAATTCAGACGTAAACGACCGATGTAAATTATCATCGAACTCGTCGGACGGCTCGGCTCTTTTTACCCCGCGATATCAATAGCTGAATTTTTCGAATTCTGTTTTTTTTTCCCCTTTTTTTCGTTTACGTTCTTTATGTCGCCGCCGTTTGCGGGAAATTTTCGAGCATCGTAAATCGTTTTAGAACACTACGCGACGCACGTTTTTACGAATATTTGCAGACAACGTTTCTGGCAACGTAGAAATATTCGCAGATACGATGAAACATTTTCCGTATCGATGCAGGTAAAGTAATGAAAATTATTATAATCGTGTTATTAATTCCCCTGCCGTATTTGTTACGCGCTATTTAAATGGAAATAATCGCAACGACTTGTCGAATGAAGGAGAATTAACAGCGCGATGATTACAAATCTAGTTAAATATTTGGCAGGAAGTACGGACGATACGTAATTTTCTGATTATTTAAATAAATCGGATTAGTCCTGCCCGATGTGAATAACAATAAAATCAAACGAATAATAATAATAATTTGTTACGACAACAGAGATACGAACGTATCAAGCAACGCATTATCCAATTATTGTCTTCATTTCTGTTAATATAAGAATTTACATAAAGTTGGACGAACGAAAGAAATAACAATGAATTTTCAAATAATAATCTAATTTTGAAATCGGTATAAATTTTGAAATAAGTGTTAAATTTCGTTATACGATATATAAAATTTTAAAATCTAGTAAACGTATACTCGCTGTTTATTCTCGAAACAGGATACGGATACGTAGAAAATGCTTTTGTAATCGGTGAGTTTTATTATCGTAGCGAAATGCTAATTGACGGGAACGTTTAGCAAGGGCGATCGAATCTCGCGTATCAGGCGAATATTTCGTAAAGCGACGCGAATCGGCAGCTAATAAATCGTTAGCGTGTCGTTTTGTACGTTGGTTACGCGACTGCGTTACACAGTCCAACGTTGGATGCGGAACGCGCGTCGAACGATTTTTGAAGCTTTGGAGTTCCAGCGCGGTGCGCTTCATCGTCAGAGAATTTCGTCGCCAATTGGAAATTTGCGCAGTGACCTTTGAAATATTTCCACGGATTATTCTTGGCAAAGAGATTTTCATTCGAAAGTGGCAGATATCGAAGTGGGAACGTTTCGAATTTCTGTAAATCATCGGACCAGATCGCTGGGTAAGTGGAAATTTGAAAATTTAGCGAACTCGGAGGATCCGCGCTGACCTTCGAAGATATTCGATCGAAATTAAAAACGCGGCGTTACGAGGTAGAAAAGTAGAAACTGGCTGCGCGCGTGCAATCAGAAGATTTGAGAAATTGTGGATTAAACGTTCGGGATATTTGGAATTGAGAATTTCGAAAATTCTGAAATTAAGATAGCTTGGGAAACGTTGAACGAGAATAGCAAAATTGCCAACTACTCGATCAGAAAGTTGCATTAGTAGATGCATTAGGAAGCTGGAATATCGGAATTGGAATAAAACTGAGAATTTTTGAATATTTAAAATTGGAGGAATGAAAGAATAATTCTCTTCGTTTGTTCCTTCGTAAATAATGATTATCGATGTTCAACTTTTTATAACGTTTTAGTTTTCTGCTCGATAATGCGTCTCGTTTCGCCAAGATTCCCGCGAGAAGGTTAAATTACGGAAATTAATTAACGAGCAGTATTTCTCTCTGGAGATTGTAGCGGTGGTTGGTACAGATAACAAGGCGATGCAAATTGTTATAAAAATTCATTAACGAGGCACGTTTCTCACGACGAGGAGTACGCGGCTAGAAAATGTAGAGTATCTCGGATTTTCCTTCTCGCTTTAAAACTCTCCAGAAGACTCAATCTTCACCTTAATACGATTCTTTTCTATTATAGCGTCGTTGTCTTATCTCTTTTTATCGCAATTAATCGTGTAGATTTTTCTCTTTTTTTTTTTTATTATTAACGTATACCTGCATTAACGATGCATTAACCTGCATTATCAACGATTAAACGAACAAGAAGAAAAATAAGATTTATATCCTACTTTTTATATCCATTCGTATCGCGCAAAAATTGCAACGTTCGAATATTATGAATAATGCAGACTCGTAGATGCCAAATTTCAATTTAATTATTTAATTCCGGATTAAAGTTAAAATCTACAAATTCAAATATTCAGACGTACAAGCTCAAATATTGAAATTCGCACATTCGCACGTACGCTCAACTACGATCTAATATATTTGCAACTACGAGCCTGCGTGACTCCACGATTGCTCAAAAGCCACGTTGTGCTCTTCGCAACGTTCCCTCGCGCATTATCAACCAGCTACTTTATTCCTCCAAAACTTTGAAAGCTTCACGTTCGCCCACAAGATGGTCGTCGAAAGGAATAAAAATGCCACGCTTCTGCGATAAACGCACTTACGTCGAATTCCAAGGCCACCAGAGCTCAACCCAACAAACCCTGTAGCGCATCGCCCGTCTAGAAACGACCGTGAACGCGATTTCCACCTCGCATTCCAGCTCGTCGAGAGCAGGCAACCGCTTCTCCTGACTTGCTCGGAAATTCGCTGGCCGAAATTAAAAGGCAAGTTCCGGTCACGACTTCCGCCAGCCAACCGCCCTTTTCTCTCGCCGATTCCGCACCAGTTCCGATCTTGGAGTTCGATTCCCTCGTATCCCCGGCTAACTCGATTAGCTCGGCTCGTAGGGGTCGCTGGAAACGATTTTGCAGAACGGTACGTCTCGCGCGCTCCGCAAATATTTGGATCCGGAGGACCGGTTAGTTCGTTAATTCGCACTCCGGGGAACGAAGGATAATTGAATCGTTCCAGTTACCAGAAATATCCTCGCCCCCTCGTCCTTCGTTACTCCCCGTTAACGCGTCGATGAATTCGAATAACGAGAGGACGCGCGGAATGTATATTCCGGCCGGGCTGGAGTTGCGGACGGTGCGTACGAGCTTCAGGCGGTTCGTGCGAGTTTGATTACGCGGCAAATGTGTTAGGTTGTCCGGAAAGTGTCTTTCTTTCGCAAACGTGTTTTTTACAATGCACCTTCGTACAAACGTGAAACCAAGTTTGCGAAATGTCGCGATGTTTACCTAAACAGAACAAAATGCATCGTACGTAATTCGACGAAATAAAATAAAACAAAAGAACGTTGTGCGCCTATTATTTCCTCATATAACTTTTCGGATAACCTAATAGAATAACTCGAAGTGTAACGCGATGAATAAAACGTTTGTTTATCGTTACCGCGTGACATGGCGGAAGAAACTCTGGTCGATTTCATTCGTCAAGATCGTGGGCGATAGATGCGGATAAACGTGGAACTGGAAAGATAATTTGACACGAAACGCTCTGTTTGGTCGAACGTAGTACGAGATTCGTAGCAAACTGACCGATACACGTCGGTAGTCAACTCCAAGAACAAAATTGCGAATGATAAAACGCGGGCGATTGGAGGAGTAGAGGAAGCTTTGAAATATCTGAGAAGAGCAAATGAAAAAAGTTGATTAATATCGGTTAGAACTGTGGATCTTAATCGCCGAAATAAAAGTAAAGGAACACTAACGTTACTCTTAGAATTCATATTAAAATAGTTTTAGATTTATTTGATAAACGATTTCCAGGATCTTCGTCGATATACATTTGCACGCGTCTCGGCACTCTCTTTGTCTCGCCATCTTCCATACCACACTGCCAACGAAACAGTTACATTCATCTGCTTTTCAGACACACACATGCTTCCACAAGCTCATATTCTCGTACGTGAATTCACAAATTCACAAAATTACACATATCTCAATAAATATAGATGTTTCAAGAAACAGAGGATTTATTTTCGTGAATTGCTAATTTCAAGACTTTTAAGGGATAATGTTTCGATCGTCGTTTTCTATATTTGTCTGTTTCACGAGATGTGACCTCCACGACTTGTGGAGATGAAATACACGCGGTATTTTATATTTTATGCTTAGTATATTTGATATTTCGACATATTGGCAGTACGAAGATTTCTGTTTCGAAAATTGGATACCATTACGATTCCATTCTTGTCCTGAATTTACGTAATACCCATTCTTTCTTGTTCGTGGAACACATCTTTCAATTTTCTTCTTGCCCGCTTTTCATCTGCTTTTTCTTATTTCTTGATAAATTGGCTGTTGCTCTGTCCGAGTTTCTTATTCAAACATGAATTCTCGTCGAAACGAATTACCACTGTTTCACGAAGTTTCTCCGTAACATCGAACTTTCTTATTCGTTTTCAACTATTTTCTTCGCAATCGAAATATTTCATCGCGATTTCCCGCGTCGAACATATCGGCCGAGAAAATTTCAAAAATCACATTTACATCGGAAGAATGAAATTTATTATTCACCGCGTTCTTTTCATAATTTTGCATACGTCACCGTGACGCCTTCCTTCTTCCAAAGATTATCCTCTGCGAAACTGCACGATGACTTTATTCAATGTCAATGACGTAGCCTATCGGAGAAAAAAAAATTAATTAAAACCTGTCTGCCTTCTTCTACCAAAAAGCGCAGTTTGATGAAACGTGAGTTACTAACCTCGTAACTTGCTCGTAAAAACGAGGAGATATTATTCTCATAAAAATGGATTTTTATTATTCCGACCTTGTCGCTTTTTTCATTTATATCGAAAATAATTCGCAAAATGTATTGCAAAATAAATTTGCAAGCAAAAAGCTTAGAAGCAGCTGTATCGCTCGGGGAGGGAGATATCGAAAAATTTCTGTTCTGCGTGTTTCGTGGTACCGTTGATTCAGTCTCGATTTTAATTGCAAACTTTGTTACGCTATTTATTAAAAGGAAAAAAAAAAAAAGAAAAGAAAAGAACGTACTTCCTCGAGTAACCGACGATATCACGCGGAAGAGGTAGATTCGACGAGAAGAGGTCGAACTACGTCACTCCAAGCGAATCCTAAAATACACCGAGAGGAAAAGAGTGGCAGAAAGAGAAGGGAAATTGGAGCGGAAAGCAGGCGGAACAAGCAAAATTCCAGAGAAGACGAAAGAAGGAAGTTACGTTACGCTGAAAGAGAGTAAAAGCGGAAAAGAAAAGAAACAGCGACATTCCGAGGCAGAAGCGGGAAAAAAAGAAAACAGCGCTGCGAACAAAAATACAAAATGTAGTGAACGTTGCGTGGTGTTTTCGCGCGCGAATAAAAGGAAGAAAATTCCAAGAAAAAGCGGTATGATACCGAGGAAAATTTAAGACGACGTATAATAGAAAGAGCGGAGAAAATAACGAGGAATTTTGAAAAGTACAAACGAGACAGAAAATGCGAATTGATGAAATTACCTCGAGAAAAAGTGTCTCGTATGAATTTTATAAAAACGTACATTCCACGCGAAATAGAAGACGAACAAAGAAAGTAAATTGCGAGACGATCGAACAGATTGACAATTGTTACTTGGCTTTCAGCGATAAAGGATGGAAAAATATTATCAGGGACCATGTGGGACCTACTTCCAGAAAATTGATCGTACACCTGACAACGATTGAAAAAGTTGATACAAATGTTGTTCACCTGGCTTCCTTGCTGCACATATAACGAATTTTCTATTTTTACGTTGCGCTATCTAATTACCTCTACGCAAGGTGCTCGAAATAATTAATTGTTGAGAATCGTGGATCTTAACAGCTTGACTGCCACGCCGAAATCACACGTTTCGCTCAGAACGACGCGGCAGTATTTTTATTACTCAAAGCACATAATGGCAAAATTTGAAGCTCGATGATCATTTTTTCGAGATCGACGAACACAGTTGCCAACGACAACTCGCCTCTCGATACTTTGTTTTACGTTGGTTTTATGAGACGATCGATCACGCGTCGTGCATCGATCGATCGGTCGCGATACATCGGCTATCGGCCAAAGAGAAACCGATCGACGGGAAAAGCCTTAATTAGCATGGAATCAATTAGCGGCGATTAGCATTCTCTCGAATTAATTAGCACTAATTAACACCTCGTCCACGGTCCACGAATGCCGTGCAAGGAAATCGCGTCTCGTATCGCCTTTGTCACGGTGCCACCGCTTTATTATCATCGGCCTGGCTTTCAACCAGAATCATAATCGTGACAAACGAGCGTATCTTCTCTTTCTACTCTTGTCCCGCAGCGTTGCCGCACATCGCTGTTACAGAGAAACAGTGAAATAGTCCTTGCAGTCGAAATAAAAGTCTTGAAAGAAAGGACAAATTAATGTCATTCATCTCGTCGAGCGAAGACACTCGAGCTTCGTCCAACGAAAAATTTCCACGTCGAATTGTCAATCTTAAACTTCATTCGGGTACTACAAAATCCACGATCGTCCGAAATTTCTTAATCGTAGTCACCGCAAAATAGTTGATCGTATCTTCTGAACACCTAGAAACGTCGGTCAAAAAGAATTACCAAAATTCATCTACCTGTCTTTTCACCAGACGTTCTTCTTACTCCGCGTCTCGAAATAAAGCTCTTAGGAGAAACGACAGATTTCTGAAGCTAAACTGTTTGTAAACATCCTCCATCCAGCGAAAAAATGTCCACGACAGGTCGTCAACCACAGTTCCCTAAACATCTACAAATTTTCATCAAAAATAATGCCAAAATTCTAAAATCTAGCCACCTTTTTCGCTGCTTTGACGTTGTTCTTCCTCCTCATCTTGAAACAAAAAAAAAAAAAAAAAAAAAGAAGGGAAGAAGATAAAATAGAGAAAGAAAGATTCTTTTAAAACCGACTATTCAACTCACCGAGTGACGACGGCCAAACAACGGCCACCAAGTGTCACCCAATGAAGCGTGCGAGGTAGCGAAAAATTGGCGCGTCAAACGGCGCAAATAGAGAAGCTCGCGGAAAATTAGGAGATGGGATGGCGCGCAAGAACGATATTTCACGATGGAACCAGGGCAACGTTAATCATCCTGATCTGTCGTGGAATTAATACGTGCTCCGACTAGCGGAATAAGAGAGAAAAAGCGAAAAACAGAGAGAAGGAGAGGGTGTAGCAGTCGCTCTTATCAGCCCGGAAGCTATTAACCTGGTAAAACTTACTTTTCCTAAAACTGGGTTAATCATCTGTTCCGCGAGCCCAGCTGGATTATCCGATCTTGCCGTCCTAAATTCGAAATTCCGGCGTGCAACGAGCGGCTCTGCTCGCCTGCTCGCTCCGCGCCTGTAATTTGACGTTAATTGGCTGACCGAATGGATTTTCCGATTCTATCGATCGTTCAAACTGTTTCGAGCACGCTTTCGCCAAATAGAACTAGAACTATCTATCAACTGCACGCGACGCTCGACGAATTTCGAATTCCTGATAATTGATAGAACGCCGGCCAATAAACAGGCAGCTTTATTTTCTATTAATACGTATTGTTACGTGTATTTGATGCGCGCAGTGTGAAATGTTAATCGGACGGTTAAATATCGGGCACAAGTTAAACAAATTGCTTTGTGTTTCGCTTATTCCTATTTCCTCTCTTTTTAAATATCGATGGACGATGATTGGCTTTGAAGCGTACGAAACGTGACGGTGTCCGCTTCAATTTCAAACCTAACATTTCTTCCTGATAACGTAGAAAGACAGGATTTACGATCTATTGGAATTTATTAAACGATTAAAGACATTAAAGACAGTCGACGAAGTAGGTCCGATTTGTAATAAGAGAAAAATAATTCACGATTCGCCATTTGTCACTCGAGGATTAAATTTCGAACAAATTTGGTAAGTTGCTCCGAATGCGATGAAAAATTGTTTTGTTCAAGAAGTAGCGTAAATGTTTGCTATATTTGAAGGCTTCGATCGGTGGTTAAAAAAACTTGGAATTTTTCCAAATCCTAGCGAAAACTGAAAACCGAACGCGCGTATACGTTCGACTCGATTACCACTTCGTGGGATATTCTGCTCGATTATTTATTCGAGGCATATGCGATATAAAGTTAGATTCTCAAGGATCCGTCTGCTTGTTTTTTGTAATGCGCCACGATAATCGGTGATGTTAAACCGTGTCGAACGAGGTTGCCTCCTAAATGGATCTACCATTTAATGGACCACTGAGCAACTTTGCTCGCTATTCACGTCGTTGCTGGTTCCATCGGAAGCTGTAAATTCCTGACTAGTGATCGATAATCGTTAGCGTTCACTGTCGTGCAAACATAAGATAGACGTAGAAAAGTAGAATTGTTCTTTTTTTTTTTTTTACTAAAATGTCCCAGTATCCTCGAGAGAATACTCCGATCTATACTTGCAGCTGTTCGAATGAGAAATGAAATTTAGATACATCACGATAGATAGCTTCAACAGCTATAGTCGGACGAAAGTTTATCTCGTGCATCTTGAAACTGCAAGATGGAAAATGGAATAAAATTTATACAGTGCATGTCGTGTCAGAATCGATCGTCGAAATTTGTCGCGCGTCTCACACAGATTATGATAAATCGTTCGACTGGAAGCTAGAAATACGTGTCGGGTACATTGAAAACAGCTTCAGCGGCTATAGTGCAACGAATATTTATCGCGTATCTTGAAACTGGAAGACGGAAGATGAAGGAAAATGTATATAGTACGTATTTTGTCAAAATCGATCGTCGAAATTTGTCGCGTGTCTCATACAGATTATGATGAACTTTTCGACTCGAAGGTTACGCGAAATACGTGTTGGGTACGTTTAAAACAGCTGCTACGGCTACGGTTCAATGGAAATTTATCTTATATCCGGAAATTGGAAAGTTCAATTGCAGAGGTTCGAGTTTTAAACTACGATACTCGGAGTTGGAAGTCTTAAAAAACTGGGATTTAGACGTTAACGCGACGAGTTTCAAGCTTTTAAAATATATTCGGCAGACGCGTGTTCCGCCGATTATCGTAATTCTTCGACGATTTTGTGTAATCGAACAGATACGATTGGCGAGAAGTGTTGAAACTCGCGGAACCCTGAACCCAACGGGCAAACGGCAGAATTTTCGTGCGACTGTACAACGATACTAATCGATACTTGGCCGCTATTTCGTTGAAAAGGGATACCTTTGATCGTTGATTTCGGCCGAATCGCCGGAATATCGGATTATCCGGAGGACGTTGGATGGAGCTGTTAAAATACTTGGCCGTCACGTTCCAGCGGCATCGACGGCTTACGAACGAACGCGCGCGAATAGAAAGGCCGCGCGTGATATAATTTCGCGATCGTACCGCCAATTTGCTCAATGCTAACCGCGTAATTTTAACGTCCTTGTTAAACTACACCACCGCAGGCCTTTTTGTGCCACCGACCATCGTTTACGACCGACAGATCATTTATTTTCGATATGAAATCAATTCGATGCTTGCGCTGGTCTTGTTGCTTGTCGCTAGTTTCACAGAGCGAAAAGTGGATTGAAAAGCGAACAGTCATGATACGAGCGATTGTGATTTTCATGTTGCGCGGTCGAAATATTGACGTATTCGGCAAATTGTCGACATTGATCGGTAATTAATTTTTGTCAAGAGCCCCTAAGAGGCGATACAATTTTGCAAACTCGAGACGAAATACCACTCTACCGTATAAATATTCAGCCATGGATTTTTATATATTCCGTAATATCTTTCTTGCGATTGTTTTATTTCTGATACCAAGTTAGCGATCCATTTATGATAACGAGTTTCAGTGTATCAGTTGTTGGTTTTTATGATTTACAGCGAGTACCCTGGTAGTACACGGAGGAAACGCATCGTCTTGGACAGGCCACCGCATATCAGAGGAAGAGACTGTGCGCGTGTTTAAACGTGAGTTCACTTCAAAAATATCAAATTCCTTTCGTCTCATTGGCGTTTGAACGTTTATTCGTAAACACCTGTCGCTTCGTGAAGTAACATCCGATATATGGACATTTCTCGAACGAAGTTTTAATCAATTTCCAAGTCAAACGTGCAAAAACTGCGCAATTTCTTTATCCTCGGTTTCTTTGTACGAAAAAACCAGGTTAGATGTTGAGATAAATGTCAGATTGGCATGATCACTAGTTCCTACATGCAGAGTTGGTACGACTACTTGCGATCCTCTTCTGTTTTTCCCCGTTCGCCACATTTTTCTTCTTTTTTTTTTTTTCCTGAGTATCCGGTGTGTGAAATGGCTGTACAAGCTGGCGAAATACAGAGCACAGAAAACTAATCTGCGTGAATCGATCAAATATCAAACCCCAAACCTATTTAATAAAATTAGATACGAAGGTAGCAGTGGGCCGCGATAACTTTCCACGAAATTCCATTAGAACCAAAGGTAGATCTCGCGCTCGCACCTGCTGTCCGCAGCGTAAACTCTCGGTTGTAACCTCTGGCTACCCTTGGACCGAGGAAAAAAGGGAAGGATGCACGGCTGGCTGGGAACGAAGGCGAATCGTGGCCCTGGAGAAATGCGAGAGACAGCCGGCGTAAAGAAATAAGAGGAACGCCAAGACGAACGAGCTCGAACGCGTCGCGAACAGATGTTAACGATAAGATTTATGAATTTTTCGAGTTTGCGCTCGGCCTCATCTCGTCCGTTAAACGTTGGACGTTGGACGTTGGACGGTGAACGTCGGACCGCGTTCCGTTTGCCACGCAACCGTTTCGTTTCGTGCCGCTTCGTATGGTTCGTTAACAGGCCATGGCCCAATTATACGCGTGCAACGTGACAATCAAACGAACGTAATTCGAAAGATACAAAGGCGATGTCAAACCGCCGTCTACGTCACAAGGCTGCGCGAGGTTCGTTTCAACGAGGTGGTATTTCCAAGCAAAAAGTCGAGGCGGCCAGCGTAGCAATTGGCATAATTAAGGATACGAAACAACAGGTCCAAACAGCCTTGAACGTAATATCGTTGTCACAAAAGATATTATTTCTCCTCGAGTTCTTAGGTGATACGTGGAAATTGATCGTGTTCGAGGACGATCGCTATCACCGCTCAAGATCTTTTTCAGAAAAAGACAACTAAAGCTCGTTGGCTCAATCCCCGAACCGATCTTTCTCGACTTAATCGGTCGAAAGCGGAAATCTTCTTTCGGCGGATCGTTTGACCCATTGAAAATTCATTAGCGGATTTGAGAAGATATAGCCGCGCTGTACAGGGATTTATGGTTTTATTATTTTCGTTTTGGAAGATTTCCAATTCTTTCATGATCGTGTTTCCGTCTGGTATTTAGCTTAACCAGCTAACTGGCTTCGACTTGTCGACAAAGAGAGAATATTGTCAATAAAGGGAGAATATTGAACGATGCAAGATTATCCTAAATCAGTCAGTTTTGTTCGAGCTATTTTTTAGTTTCCAAACCTGGCGAATCTTATCGTTTTATTTGAAATTTAAAAAGATCGAGTAAATTTATCCAGAGTTTTCATTTCATGTGGCAAAATTGATTTATAGAATACATACTACTTGATTTCACTAATTACTAGAAGCCGAAAATTCTTAAAATTTGAATTTTTCGGCTAGCCATACCAACTTTTGTGCCCAAGTACAAGTCCCTTTATTTTTACCAAAGCATTAAAGACGGTTATAAATTTATCGAAGTCTAAAGGTTCGACGTGTATACTCGTCGTGCGCATCCCGCAAGGAATTCTTAAAACTAAATGCCGCGGTTAACCGGCTAATTTTCAAATCCACGTTTGGATTTTGGCGGGAGCAAATTTGACCAATTAGCGTTTCGGTTCTGTAGAAGCTGTGCGCGAAACCAAATCGTACGTGTAATAATCGTAACGCGTGTACAATTTTAGGAAAAAATGAAAGTTCGAAAAGTGGAACGTGTAGGCGTCGCGTTCGAGGTAGGAGCATGGAATATTGGGAAAAGTAGCGCGTTTCAGATGTACGAGAATGGCAAAGATAGCTGCAATAATACGCCGGAAGGTATAGATAGTTTTAGAAACTGAAACACGTAGTTGGAAGCGTTGCATTCGGCCGGATAGAGTACAAGTTTGGCAAATGTGTAGCGATATGTTCAAAGATGTACAGTTTCGTAAATTGAAACACGCGGTACGTTGGAAACATTTGGGTTCCACAGAACACGGGACGGGAAAATATATTCAAAGTAGATTCGACGAACGAAGCAACGATCCGCGCGATTGACAATTTCGTTAGTCCATGAAATTTACCTTATTTTAATCATTTTGAAAAATCCAATAAAGAACGTGGATCGCGTCGATTCTCGCAAAGCAGTGTAGCTTTGATCATTCTCGGCTCTATCGTGTTTTGTTTTATCTGACGCTAAGAGATATCTTTAATTCGGACAAAGTAGACAAAAGCTCCGCATAATCTCTCGTTTCCATCTTGCGTTTAACATTCTCTCGAAGCGTTCCAACCTGTTTTCGTTGATCGTTAAAACGACAGTAAGATCGAGATATAGAAATTTCTGTTTACGTTTGAACCTTTCGATTCTATCGAACAGAAAGAACGCGATGCTGGAAGAATATGCGTTTAACGTAACGTTGAAACGACAAACCGAAGATATTTTTCTAACGTTAAAAAAAATATGATCTGGTGGAAGATAATCGTAGGGAAAAACGTAGGAGGATTAAATAAAATAGAACGCTATTTGCATAGGGAAAAGGAAAAGAAATAGAAAGAGAACGAGGAGATTAAGAAGATTAAGTAAGAGCGATTTGTTTTCGCGATTAGTTTATCACACCGTGAAGGATCGCGGGCTGTTTCGCCGATTAGCATGATCGTAGGCTAGCCGTGACTCGTTTTATTAAGGTCGAAGGAGAGTCGGCTGCCACTAAAGCTTGATTTACACCGGCGCGCCGGTAACGGTACGGTCATGGTACGTTGTTCGTCGACTCGTGCTTCTGTCACAGTCACCGGTGTACTCGCGATACACCGCCACTCGACTACACCGGCCATTTCTCTCGCCACTCTAATTTCCCTAAGTGTATTCATGCCTGTAGACTCGGTGCGCACCGGTCATCGGATCTCTCGTTAAATATTATTCATCGCGCCTCGCGTCGCTAGCGAGCTGCTACACGCGTTGTTCTGCGCGCTTTTATCCGCCAAATATGCCTGTGCGTTGATTTTTAACGGATTTTGAACGACCTTTAACGGGGATGCGGAAACGTATTGGCGCGGCTGAGGAAATGTACTGGTTGAACGATGTTCAGCGGTGTTCATTGTCGAAGCTTGTATTATTTTCTTCGATATGTAGTTCATCGTTACTGTCGCTATCGGTAGAAATATCGAAACGTCTGAGCAGTATCCTTGTTGATCGAAGTTCGTTTCCATTGTCTGAAGCACCGTCGTCCTCTTCTATCTTGTCAGCTTCAAAATATTAGGTTGTCCGGGAAGTGTCTTCCTTTCGCAAATGTGTTTTCTACAACAGTGCATTTTCATACAATCGTGAAACCAAGTCTGTGAAATGTCGCTCTCAAAATTATCTCAACAGAAGAAAATGGATCGTACGTGATTCGACAAAATAATATGAAACAAAGAACGTTGTGCGTCTATTATTTCCTTACAAAACGAAAGAAACTTTTCGCACAACCTAATAATATTCGTCGTTACTTTGTCCTTTCTGGATCTTTTAAGCATCGCGAATAAGGTATTATAAAACATATAAAATATATAAAGAGCTTGCTGATTCGTCTGGTAAATGCCATTGAAGGATCGAAATTCGTTCTGACTCGACCATCATCCTGCATCGCGAGTTTACGTCAAACGGAAGATAAGACTTCTAAAGATCTACAATTTTCTTTCATTAAAAACATAATACTGTTTAGTTTACTATACCCACGAGTAAATTATCGTTTAGAAAAATAGGAAAATGCGCCAGCCATTTCAAAATAACTGTCCTGGACAAAAGGAACTGTGAACAGGTTCGGGCGGCTATATGCCGACACGCGTCCGCAAAGGGTTAATTTCCCATAAACGAACGAAAGAAATTCCCATTGCGAGTCTATTTCTTTGGCCGCGTGCAAAAAGATGGAAATTTATACGACTCGCAGATCGAGAAGTAACTTTTACGACGGTCTGAATTTTTTAGATTTTCGCCCATAACGAACGATCCTTCTTCGAACGTGAGCACCATAATAAATTTCGCAGATTCTACAGCTCTCTAACGTTGGATGCGTTTCAACCGACGACTACAACGATCCCGAAACAGCTTTGCTTTCGTACTATTTGCGAAGCGAATACAAATTTCGTAGTAATTCGATCTTGTTGAGGTTTTATATGTCCAGTTCTCATCGCGGTTAGGGGCGTGTAACGAATCTTCATTTGGATTAGCCATTGTTGTTGTACAATATAGATGATATTTACCGGTACAAAGATGATTATTACAGAGTTTGACAAGTAACCGTGGCCATTGGACACTCGAGATGCTAATGACAATGATCTTAGGATCAATAACGAATCCACGGTCGACGGGATAGCAAATGCGCTTTCTTCCAAAGTCTGAGTCGAACTGAACTTCAAGTGTAACTCGACTTACTTGTCCACAGTGCAAGTAGAAGTCAACTTACTCGTCTCGGTCCAGGTGGAACTGCGCTTATATACTCTTCTCCGTACCTCTCTGTACCCCTCGGGTCAACTATATTTTTAAGGAGAGCTATACAATTACTCCGTACCTCCGTTAGGTAAAAACGTCCATCCTGTGACCGTGGCTACGTTTAGCGACCCGTTGTGTCACTTCGAGCCCAAGTCTATTGTCATAAATCTCGGGCACGCGTAATCGGATTAAATCATAAACAATTACTTCTAAGTTTTATTATTTAAGCACAGCTACAATGAAAAGTCTAGACTAAAGTATCGGAGATCTTCCCAAAAATTCCAAAAGAAAGGCCCCGATGTCCTTCCATCTCCGACATATATATTAAGTTGGCAACTAAGTGTTTGCGGATTTTGTCATTAGATGGTATTTTAAATTACGCGAAAAAGCGAGTTACACGTTGAGAACTGCAAGTTTACGCGAATGAAAAGAGCATAGGGAACCGTATTATCAACATCCAGCGATATACATTGCGAAGTTTTATTTTCCTGAATACAATACGCGCGCTTATCTACGCGCATACGTTTAATCACAGAGGTGAATGATCATCGGCGCGCAGGGGTTGATAAGAGAAGATTTATTGTACATGTCCGCGCGAAGCGTCGTTGAAAAGTTCAAGTTCTCGTGAATCGAAGAATCTTCCAACCACGTTACCGATATTCGTTATAAATTTGTATTTTTCCAAATGCGATACGAACGCCCGTGTACGTTTAATCGCGAGATGGGTGAACGATCGGCCGATAAAGAAAGGATATCGAGGTATCGTCCAGGAAACATCGAGTTTCCACGAATTAAAAAATCTACCTGGAACCACGTTATCGATATCCACCGATGCGCATTATAACGAATTTCCATTCATCCACAAACGCGATACGACTTGTATCCGTGTGCGTTTAACCGCAGGTTTCAACGATCATAGACGCGCGCCTGCTGATAAGAAAAGCATGGCGGACATTTGCGCGAGGTGCGGCGGGAAATTTCAAGTTTCTACGAGATAAGAAAATCGTAGAAATTATATTATCGATATCCGTGATAAATTTTGATTTTTCTACGCGCGATACAGGTGTCTGTATACGTTTAACAGCGGGGTTGAACGATCGACGCGCGGCGGTCGATAAGAAAAGTAGACGATCGCGCGAAGTATCGGACAGCGCGTGGAGAAGAGACGCGTATTCGCACCCGGATAATAACGCGGCCTCGCCGTGCCTCTTAAACACTGTGCGCTAGATACCGGTGAAAGCATCACGAACCGCTCGCCGCTGGTCATAATATCGTCTTATTTATCGACGTATCTCGCTGCTGCGAGAGCAGAGGCGTGCAATCGTAGCGACTGCATCTAACGCGATCGTTTCGCCAGACAAGAAGCCTCCGATCGTGCCCGATCGACCGGATCTTTCCTTATGCTTTTCTACTTTGTAACAGCTGCAAAAGGTTTAACGATCCTTCTTGCTGTAACGAGCCTCCTCATAGCGTAATTACTCTCCATGAGCCACGACTCTTTACGACACCTTTATGGTCGATGCTTATTAGGATAACAAGCCGAGCGAATATCTCTCGGTTTTTGGTGAAAATCGTCTACGAAACGAGCCGAGTTATCGAGTCATCTTGCCGCGAAATAGCTGCGCGACCCAAACGATCGTCCTAGACTGTACAGTTGTACTTTGTTTGTGGTTTATTCGAATTCGCTGCAATTTTCCGTACTAACATTTTGTGCGCGTTTAAAACAGAAGAATCCGCGACCACGCGATTCTTTCTCGGAAGCTCGTGTCTCAGCGAGAGCGCGGCAAGACGACGGGGTGGCTAACGGAAATCTGGACGAATAGAATCTCAGCTCTTGAACGTTGGAAACGATACTTGGAAGTAAGAATCGTTCTGCCATTTCTCAAGCAAATTCGACGAACGTTCGTCGTATGGATCGCCGCAAGGAGACGCGGAAAGGAAAAACCGAGAGAGCACGGAGATCGATTGGATTGGCATTGAAAAAAGGAGAGAGAAAATAGTTTGGCGGGTAGAGTTGGAGATAAAAATGGTCGTAACTCAAGCGCAGCCAGTATCTTGGAGAGGAAAATGGTCCCTATCGAACGGTTATTTCGACTGTACGGGCTGTAATATGTAAAGAGATTCGACGAGTATCCGGCACGATTTCCTTCTAAAGTGCTGCGTCGATTTAGGAACCGCGAAAACTTGGTCCCGTCCCACACCCGAACAGCTCCCACCTATCGAAAACGAGTAAATTATGCACGAATTATACCCGTCTCGCTGACTTTATATACGAGCCGCACGTACGTTATTTATTGCCACTCTTATCCATAATTATGGCCGTGGGAGCGTGAGCGGGCCTGCAACTCGAGCACCAATGGATCCCGTGGAAAAATATCGTAACCCTTGCTCGATTTAAACCTTTCGTAGTAGAGGGGAGGAAAAAAGAAAGGAAGAAAGAGAATAGGAGAAACTCGATGTATATTAAATAATTACAAGGTGCGTTGTTACACGGTTATTCGCGCAAGTGTATTCGAATAAGTATTCTTTCATAGACTTTTTTCAACGTTGCTTAATTAGAATTTTGTTTGTTTGTGGGTGGAAAAAAGAAAGTAAACGAGGGAGAAATTTTGTTGTGGATAATTCAACGTATACGTAGAAGCGTTAAATAGGAGTATGGTCGTTCATAGGAAGAATAACTCGTAGCTTCGTCCAAATTGTTTAAAAATATTGCGAAGAAATTATATAAGAAATCATCGAGATTTTGATTGTCGTTAATAATCTGTGATTAGAATCTCGATTATTTATCGGACGAAGAAAGAACGAAGAGAATAAGAGAATGTACTGAATGTACATGGAATAATTGTAGGATGTGTCGAACACGGTTGTTCGCAGAGTTAGTCGGATATTTCTTTCCTTGGATTCTTGTCGACATTTCGTATAATCCAGAATTTTATCTGTTCGCGGGAGGAATAGAAAGGAGCGAGGAGGATAGGAGAATTTTGATGTATCGTAGATAACGATAGGGTGTGTTGTACACAGTTGTCCGTAGAAGTATACTCGAATACTTGTTGTATTAAAATTTTGTCAACACTCTGTAGCCAGAATTTTGTCTATTGATAAAAGAGAGAATGAAAGTAAAATAGAAGAAATTGAATGTAGACAGTTGCATCCACACATATATATATAAGCGTGTTAAATACGAGTACGGTTGTTAGAAATATTCGAATGGTCATTTCCCTTGACCTTTTGCTAACATGGCAGGGAAAGATGATAATTGAGCGTTAATCGACCGCTATAAATTACAAGAACATGTCAGAGAGAGCTTGGCTTGAAAGATAGTGAAGGAAGTTGTCGCGAAGACAGTCGTTGCACCAGAAACGTACAGTAACATAATGTATAGCAATTAGTACGAAAATGAAAATGACGCGAGAAATCATCCTCTAGTTGCTTCTCGTGCCACGTTTCAAATCGATTTCCTGGAAAAACTCGCTCCTCTCGATCACCAACCACGCGTCCGAGGATCGCAACTCACGCCGTGTTGGAGAAATCAGAGTCACGACGACCGAACAGGCAAACGAAGGTAAAAAAGAAAGAGTAAAGTAACGAGAGAGAAAAGACAGAGAAAAGGAAGAAGCTCGGTGAAAAGGCTAACGAACTAATTAAACTACTAGCCGGCCGTCGAGGGCTCAAGCCAGCTTCCGTTTGCTCGCCTTTTTCTTTCTCCTCGGCTCTACCTTTTTTTTTCTCTCTTTTTTTTTCATCGAGATCCATCGTTGGACTATGTACACAAGGAATGCGACGGTTAAGGCGAACCGAGCGACGACAGCAGAGGCGGAGAAAACGCATCAGGGATTAATGAGCAGCACTCGGTATCCCTTCGTGTCGCGTTTTTCGAACGAATCGTTCCTACGGGAATAGGACGAGGACGACGCGAATCTCCAACGCGACAATCGTCGTTCGTTTGTTCCGAGTTTCTTTGTCGGCTGAAATTTTGTGCGTTGAGACGCGTCTAGTTGGACGAACGAGATTCACTTCTTTTTCTAACCCGTTAACACGTTCGTAGCTGACGACATTGCTTCTGTATTTCCATTTTTGAGATCTTTCGCTGAATAGCTGGTTGCGCAAGGTCGTTGTACGAGCTCTACGATATCTTTTTCCCATTCGTTCGTAGTTACGGTTATCACCGCGTCGTCCTCTCGTGCACTTGCATCTTCAGCCTCGACGTCCGCGTCCCGTCTATTCTATTCGTTTGCAATTTTTCACTGTACTTTCGAAAAACGACCTAGCTAGCAAAAATGCACGTAACGAGAATTCGCGTAAAATGGGAAAATACGCGATATATGTAAACTACGGTACGCGTTGTCGTATGGACAACATTTAACAGATCTTTGCTTAGCTTCCGCTCTTTTATTTCCGCTTACACGACGAACACGGATTTCCGTAAAATTCTTCCCAACGCGATAAACCATCAACCGATGCCGAACGTCGTATCGAAGTACCCGTTTTTCGCCATCGAGTGAGTAACAGGCGAATACAAACGATCGAGCAACGTTCAACGTGTCATATTTCGGTTGTATGTTACGCGCGTTGTGTTTCGTTGCTATTGTACAACAACACCGTATCTCGCTTTAGCGTTGTCTCTGACGTAAAACAGAAAGGCGATTATCGTTATCCGTCGAGGAACAAGTGATTAGGCGAGTGGCAGATTCGAATCACTGTTCCGGCACAGACCCATTATCTTTACGCCAGTTTGTCTCAGTTTATCTCTGTCCGGAGGATTCTCTAAATGTTTCTAGGCCGTTTGCCAAAAATGTTTCCACCGCATGGAGAGAGCCGAGTATGTAAATATAGCGACACGTGTGCAGGATGTTGATAAATATCGAGGATGTTCCGCGATGATCGATTACGAACAGCTTTCAGAAGGATCCTCCGGAGAACGTGTTCTTAAGAAAACATCTTTTTTCGGCGACAACAAATATCGTATTTCGTAAGATTCCGCTTGAAACGATTCGCCGAGCAAGAGGAACGTTTCTCCGGTAAAACGATCGCAGAATCGGTCTATAAACGATTTGAGAAATTTTTGTTGTTCGATACGATCTTCAATTTTAATTCCGCGAAATAATTTCTGTATAGAGAGAGAGACGCGTGGATAAATTATAAGGTAGACAAATATATTTTAAATACAGAAGTGAAAGATACAAGCATGAAATAATAATTTGAGCTGGTGCAGATCCGCACGCTAGCAGTGTTACTCTATAACTGAAAAACCGCGAAGCCAACGTCGCCTCTCGACTGTTTATGGTCTGCCTTGGTCCCAGTCTTTTGTCTATACGCTGTCGATGGCTTCAGTGCTTTAGAAAGCTAAAAAGACCAGATGTAGGGTTTTCTTAAAAGTGGTGACCTTCAACAATTTCGCTAATTTCCTTGGACAATCGAATAATCGCAGATGCGTCGCTAGGGATCGTTTTGTTGGGAAAAAATTAATACCGAAATATTGGGTTGGAAATGAAGTGATTGCAGATTTTGTCATTAATTGATAATATTATATAGAGTACGCGTGGCTGTTATAATGTTAGAATTCAGTTGCGTTGAGGTTATTAGATGTATGAACAGTGGAACGCGTGGATAAATCGCAAGGTAGAAAATATGTTTTAATACAGAAGTGTAAGTATATAGGAATATAATTTGAGCTGGTCCAAATCCGCACGCTATCAGTGTTAGCCTATAATACTTTCAAGCCCCGAAGCCATCGTGACAACGACCATACCCAAATTCACGCCATTCCATACTATCTAACAGCGGACCGTTTGGTTTTGACTTGGCCTTTGCACGTGGCTCAACATTACATTTTCCTCATTACGTAGGGCAATTAGGATCCGCCCCTTGCCCCTCAACACCTACAAACGCGACCTATAAACACTGCAAACGTTCGACCAAGAAGAGTCTTTTTAGTCTTGAGTCTAGTCTTGTGTACAGTTTGGCCGTGATTTGAGCTTCATTGTAATACTATACTTAATAAAAGCCTACAGAATTATAAAAACACGGTCAAGTTAAGTTACTCCTTTTTTTTATCGTAAATTTTACGTGACACCATCGTTGCCTGTCTACTGTCTATGGTCTGCCTTCGTCCCAGTCTATCGTCTATACGCTGTCGATGGCTTCAGTGCTTGAGAAAACTAAAAACACCAGATGTAGAGTTTCCTCAGAAGTGGCGATGACCACTTCAACGAGTTGTGACGAAACGACTAGTTGATTCTTGAATTTTATTAGCGGCAGGGCTCGTCGTACAGAAAATATTTTCCATAGATGGACGCGCAGAGGCCATACGGTGGATTCGACGGTATAATTCTTAAAATATGCTAATTCGTCTTGGCATTGATCGTACAAAATGATCGATCCATTTATTGGGTTGGAAACTAAGTGATTGCGGATTTTGTCATTAGGTGGTAATGAGAAAATCCGCAATCACTTAGTTGCCAACCCAATACTTCTGTTTGGTTGGGAAGACGAAGAAACACGGACATTACGATCTTCGATATGTTAACGAAAGATATTCAAAGTTGATCGCGTTTTGCGCTTTATTAACTGCCGCGTCTCTTCCGGCGATACTCGTTTCTCGATTTGAAATATTCCTCGGCTTAGATTGGATAAAAAGTTGATGGTTAGTTAAGGTAGTAGTACGTGGAAGGAGGGAGGAGAGTTAAGAAACTCGATATCCTTTTTTCTTTTTTCTTTTTTTCAAGCATCAAGTTAGAATTTTCAATTTTCGCTCGCTCTCTTGCCGCGCTGGTTTCTCAAATATTACTTAAGACAACAAATCGAAAGTTGTTAGTTTGAACAGCAAGATAATTGGAAGCTTGGAAGTTTGTTTTTCAAGAAAATTGAAGTTTATGGCGGGAAAGGAACTCCGAGTTTACGAACTGCTCAAAGGGAAAGAAATTAGATTTACAGGAAGCTGCGTATAACGAAGGGAATGAAATAAAAGTAAACGAAATAAAAATTCAGTTTCAATTTCATCGAAGAATCAAATTGCCATTTGTTGCTAATTGTTGTAATTCTCGATAAGAAGATATCCGTTTATGTGCAACGAAGTGTCGTTAAAACTTTATTTCGAAATTCGAAATTAATTTTCTCATATTTGTTATCCCTGCGAGCAAGAATACGTGCGTTAACGTGAGCAAAACAACAGATCGATATCCGAGAAAAATAGCACGGACAAAGTTTCGGCGAACTGTACCGATTGGCAAAATCATCGACTGGAAAATCTATTTTCGCGAACGATTCCGTTTCAAACCGTGTTTTCACCGATGGAAAAAGTCATTACGAGCAGAACTTTTCCCGTTAATACAATCAAAGTATCAATGGGATTCCAGTTCTCGAAATGTATGCGAAAATTCTAGCAAAGAGAAGAAAAAGATGCCGCTTATTTTAGTTTGGTCGTAGTTAGTTTCGAACTTAATATTCTCTAAATTCTCAGGTGATGTAAAATTCGATTTTCGTATAATACAATACTAAAATACTTTTGGGGAAAAACGAAACAAAATATCTCGATCGGAGTGAAAATTTAATTTTCTAAAAATTTATCGAGCAAGAAGAACTTGTGAAATAGCAAAACTTAAAAAAGTTCTTTCGGCAAGTGAAACAAAATACCATTCGTCGGAATCACGGCGGAAATTTAATTTTCCGAGAATGTATCGCACAATTTTTGCGCGTTTCAATTATACGCGTTCAAGAAGAACTTCCGAAACGGCAGAACGTAAAACAAAATTCGCTGGGAAAGCGAAATATAATGCCATTCGACGAGATACCAATATCTCGACTAGGGGGAAAATTTAATTTTCTAAAAAAATCGTTCTACGATTTTTACGCGGTTCGATTAGTTACGCAACCAGGAGGAATTTCTCGCGCAGCAAAACTTGAAAAAAGTCCTCGGAAAAACGAGACAAAATTTGATCTCAAACCTTTCGCTCGATCGTAGAGAAAATTTCATTTTCTGGAAATATATCTCACCACGTTTTTCCATTTGCCGACTGTACGCGGTCGAAAAGAACTTCTCAGATAACGCGAAACCTGGAAAAGTTGTTTGGAAATGTGCAAGAAAATGTCGCTTATCGTTAAATTTTCGAAAATTTCGTCGCGCAATTTTGTCAGGCTCCGAGTACACGGAAATTGAGAAACGAAGGAAAAATAATTGCGAGCGAAGGGAAAGCCGTAAAAAATTGCCACGAAACAAGAGGAAAACAAATGTAAACGCGTACGGGGTAAAAACAACGGCGAAAGAAGAGAGGTAGCCAAAAGCACGAAGAGACAGCTGGAACAAAAGGGGTGGAAACATTTGCTGGAGGGCTGGGATTCGCCCCCTGTCGAGTATGGAGCGTCCTAATAAACTTTTTATCTGCAACTTGGCGGTTTCCACGAGCAAATTAACAAAAACAAGGAGCAGGTTTGCTGGCCCAGTTTACGGACGAGCGGTCCGCGTTATGTACACGGTGTTCCAGATAGTTGGGAAACAGCTGTACAGATAAAACGCCCACGCGAATCGAAGTACCCTTTGTTGATCGTAGCTACTGCGATCGTTCTCGATATCTCGTTCTCCATTAACTGCATTGTGCGTTTGTCGCGCCAACAATTCTCTTTCTCATTCTGCAAACTACAGAATATACGCGAATCGAGGACGATTGAAAAGCGATTTCATCTTTTGTAAACGCGGAAGATCGATAGAAAAACTATGCGCGTTGCACAGTTGCGCTGTCGACCGTGAAACAAGTTTTAGTCGCATCGAGAAATTTCATGAAAAAAAATATATCGTAAGTTGTGCTTGAGATTTTATTACGAGGGTGTATCGCGCATCGCGGTAGACGTTGGCCTAAATACCATACAACCTAAATACCATAGTTTAGCCAACGGAAACCGATTGAGGAGAATGACGAACGAAGCGAACGAAATTCGAGTACTCGATTTGCTCTTCGTTCCTCGAACGAAAGAAAGGAAAGGATATCCCGTCATCGTCTGATAATAAAATTTTCTCCAAACGCAAGAAAACCATTCCTTGTCATATTTCGTTCGTCGAATTCGCGTAATAATTCTACATACGAGAACACGTTCGGCGTATGTGCCGTCGGTCGTGAAAGTGGCCCGAGTCACGTGTTTTTCGTTTCGAGAAGTTTAAAGTTTTGCGTTTGGCGCGTCGACTGAAACCCTTCGTCTCGAGCCAGTCCGACACGGTTTCGGATCATTGCGATGTAGATAGACGCAACGCGAAATAAAAGATAAATTTTCTTTTTAGATTCTTCACTCAGCCTACTCTCGCAATCATCGGCACGTGTCGTAATTGATAAAAAATCGTACGAAACGGAATATATCGAGACTTACAATGCCGATACAATGCCGCGAATGGTCGAGGAAGACGCAAAAAGATTTCCGCCGAAAGATGTTAAACGCGGTGGAAACGGTAGACGTGGCGCGTTTGGTTCGAGATAGGCGGCGACTCTGGCCGGAAGCGTCATTTCCTCCGGTTTCATAAATAAAAGCCGATAAAACGTTAAGAAACGGCTGGGAGTCTCGTAGAACGTAGAATCGACGTGACCATTTTAATATCGTTATAAATCACGAGCGTTCGCCGTCGATTAGGTGAAAGTAACGTGCCCTAAATGCCTGGCTCGCGAGATCGATCTCGGCGAAATCACTCGTGGGAGAAAATTGCACGGCGATTTAAATTTACGCCAGTATTCCTCCTGGACGAAAAAGGGAATCGTATTTCATTATTTTGTATATTTATGGTTGCACGCGTAACATCGTAATCGCGGTACATTTTGCATTTCTTCAATTTCTTTCACATATTTAGGATTACAGTGGATAGAAGAATTTTTATCGCGTACGTTACGTTAACGTGACAATTTCCATGCCTTTTGCTTATTTATCTTTCCACTTTTTTTTTTTTTATTTTATGATCGTAAAGAAAAAGAGAATCAATGCATTGCACTGCAGCAAAGTTATTTTTCCAATATTCATTTAACCTTAATTCAGAGTCCTTAATTTAAGATTCTATCGGACAGCAGAATTTTTATCGCATTTTAATACCGACGTGTTTTATCTCATTTTAGTTGCATTGAAATTATATACGCGCCCTGTATATTTTCTTTATTTTAATTCCTTTATAATTTAAGATTCTAGCGGTTTCTCCTCTGTCGCGTTACGTTACACCTTTGTTGCTATGTTGTATCGCAACTTACATTTACCTTATTCCCTTCTCATTATATCGAAATTATGATAGCAGCGGATAGTGTCTTTTGTAATTTTTCCACGCTAGAAAATCCTGCTGGACAGACGAATAAATTTCCCTTGTTTTCTCGCCTGTGTTACCACGCAGCTTACCCGCAAAAGGAATCTTATCGGTAAAGAAAGCCGCCGAAATATTTCCTTCTCGCTGTCCAACGATATTTCTCTTGGCCGAAACAGAAAGAAAGATAAAGGACAAAGGATAGGATCGTGGAGAAAGAGGAAAGATGCTCGGAATCGTTGGTAATGGAGCGCGCCAAACAATCAGCTGGCAGGATATTTTCTTTCAATTACGCGCAGTTATCGATGCTTCTTCTCGCTAAAGTCCAATCTATAAGAAACGTCTTTCTTCTGCTCTGTCGAATGGGACGTTGGTCGAATCGGGTCGTATCTTATCGAGCCGGAGCGACAAGCCGCTCTTTGAGCATCAACCACTGCCAGAAACGGAGTATCGATCTGCAACATCTGCGACATCCACGTTCGACCACTCAGGAATTATTCAGTTCACGAGCCGATTCTTTTTATTTCTTCGGCGGCGAACCGTCGTTTGATCAATGCGGATGAATATGTTGCCACTTTAGTTGTCTAGCTTCCGCGATCAAGTTCTAGGTTTCCACATATTCGCTCGAATCGAAAGACTCGTGGAATCGCGATTTCCCTTTCAAGTCGAGATCTTACGACGATAAGCTGATCCATTAGGTCGTTCAGAAAATATTACTTTCCTTTTATATTTATATTATAAGGAAATAACAAATGCGCAGCATTTTTTGTTTCAATGTAAACGAAACGTATCCTACGACAGCTAGAGGACGACTGCAGATAAAGACTACATCGTTCGAGAGATTAGGTTTGCACAATGTTTGCGCAAACATTGGCAGATAAAGCAGCTGCGTGCAGATAGCGAAAGACGCTTTTGGGACAATACCTGGTCGAAATTTTTCGACGTTTCGACCAACGCAAACGAGATAAGCGTTGTCGAACGTTTAGGTGGCCTTTAGTCTCTTCGATGGAATTTCGTGAAACCGCAATTTCACTTGGAGTTAAGTGGAAAATTTGTGGAATTTGTCTTCGAGACACGGACTAATCCGAAGGTTTCCTCGTCTATCGTTCGAAGAGTTATTTTTCCATCTTACGATGATCGCCGAGGTTTTATCTGTTTCTTCGTCGAGATTACAACAGGGAACCGAGGAACGCGTTTCCTGTTGTTTCACGTACTACGTTTGGAAACTTTTTCACCTTTACGGATCTTTGGTGCGTCCCGAGCGTATTTAGAAGTTAGCAGTCGGCTTGTTAATTATTTGGCAACTAAGTGATTGCGGGTTTTGTCAATACCGCCTAATGACAAAATCCGCGAACATTTAGTTGCCAATCCCACCAATAGATCTTTCGAAACGCAACATTGGAATACGTTTTCTCGCGTTCTTCGAGCTCGCGATATCGTTCTGGAAATTGTCGAAGTCGCTGCGACGCTCTCGCCTGGAGTGTAAGTCCCAGTTGGCTGTAAATTTTCGGAAACGATCGTTCATCGCTGAAAGCGTTCGACGCGAGCATCAAAATTGAAGCAAATACCACGGTAATAATAATAATCGCTGGATTAAACGAGCCGTGGCTCGCGTTTAATAGACTCATAAATTTTGCGTTCGCCGTCCAGTTACATAACTATATCGTCCGCTTGCAATTTACCAAGGTGAGCCGTGCAACTTCTTCGGCAAACGGCAAAAAAGGACGAAGAAAATTAAAGAGAGAAAGAGGGAAGGGAAAAAAAGGACGTGATGCACGGTGTGTGTACACGAGGATTACGCGATCTCTCGGTGTATCGCGAAGAAAGTGGGACGAACTTCAAAAGAGCGAGACGCGTCGTGTGAAAAGAAGAAAAAAAAAAGAAAGGAGAAAGAAAGAAAGAAAGAAAGACGCAAAGTTCCTTGGAAATTTCGCATTAAATTTTAATCAGACCGGTCGACGATTCACCGCGGTTCATTTCGTAGCCAGCTCTCTTATCTGTTTCGTTAATGCTCGCCTCGAAATCGAGCAAGATCCTATGTATCGATTAATTCGACCAGCGTACCAAGTAACTGAAACATATGCCAGCTTTAATTCCTCTTCTTTATTTTCTCTCGTTTCGGGACAACGATGATTTTATTCTCCTCCGACGGCTGGTCTGATTACGCGGAGCCTGGGCTGGCTGCAAGTATCGTGGCTGTCTCGTTCGGAAACGAGATTCAACTCAGATTTATTGTTATTTCTGTCACGGCGAAGTAACTTCATTATTGTTATACGTATTTATTATTAGGTGGTCCGAAAAGTTTCTTTCGTTTTATAAGAAAACAATAGACTCACAATGTTTTTTGTTTTATATTATTTTATCGAATTACGTACGATCCATTTTGTTCTATCGAAAGAAAGACACTTTTCGGACAACCTAATACGTCGATAATTGCGTGGCGCTATCGGCGATCGCGTCAGTTACTCGAAAGATTGGAAACTTCTATATATTTAAAGTTGCAAATTTTCCAAATTTTTACCTATTTTACGAACACGTGCGTATCCTCGCACAGACGTATGTGCTTTCTTTTAGACGCGACACGGTTGTCGTATCACGGCACGGTGATAATGAAATTTTAAAACCTTTCGTACAATACGCGCACGATATATACGCGCGTGTATTCGTATGTAAAAGTTATCCGTGGCAAGTGTTGGGATACTTTCATGAGCCAGTGTATCTAGCGGAATATAGAATATGCCACCCGCGAAGGTCGTATTTTTACATCCCATGACGCGTTTCTGGGGAAGCGTAATAGAATTTTCGATGCAGATGGAAATCTCTGGAGGACGACTTCTTCTTTATCGTTGAGCATCGTGGCAGAGCTACGGACTAACAACTGTTTATCGATTAATTAACAACGTGACAGAATTTCTGCGATTTCTATCCTCCGTGACGAAAGAAATCGAAATAAAACGTTGTTCGTTCGGTGTTTATTTTGAAAAATGACTGGGAACGCGTCAGATCCTCGGAGAACGTTTAAAACACAAAAATCACGTTTAACACGTACGTGCTTATCGCAGACGCGTCGACGTCGAACAGCTTCCTCGATGCATTTGTCGAGAAACTAATGTCAGGTTGTCCGAAAAGTTTCTTTTATTATTATTTCATCGAATTGCGCGTGATCAATCTTGTTCTATTCGAACAAATATAAAATAAAGCACAATTCGGATCCGGTGAATCGGACGAGCGTTCGTCGATTTTATTGGCTGCGAGTCGAACTAAGGTTGAATTAAAAAAGAAAAGAAGAAGAAGAAGAAGAAGAAGCGACGCGTGCATCCGTCGTCAAAGGACGACGCGTCCTTTCGCTTTGTAGCTTTTTCTCCTTTGCGTCCTCGACATCGCGCTGGCCCTTTCCAGTCGTATCGAACCGCTGGATTTCGACCGGCCTGAAACCCTATCGAAGCTTCCGATCGATCGGATCGCATTCTACCCGGTGGAATGCAATTGATACGAACGAGTGAATTTTCTGCAAGACACGCGTCCTGCGATGTGCTGGCTGCGACCGACTTCCGAGACATCGGACGGATATTCCACGTCGCCGTTCGATGCACCAGGTTGCAGAAAATTCGATTATTTGGGCGCGGAAACTTACATACGCTGCGCGTATCGAGAAATTTTCGAATTTGTTTTTCAAGTTCGTACGAACGACGTTTGCACGTAATTGCATGAACATTTCTGTTGTTCTTTCTATGGCAATAAATCTCTGCTTGTTCAATGCGATCGAAGGCAGCCGGCAACGAAGCGGATCGCAACGAAACTTGGTGGAACTGGGGGAAACGGGCGAACGATATAAACTGGAAATAAACCGACTGAAACTTGAAACGTAGCGAATGAAACTTGTGAAACGAACTGAATGAAAAAGAGTGGGACTGCACAAAGGGCTAACGACTGGCAAATCAGACTCTGTAAAAATTAGAAACACTAAGCGTACTACTAAGTAGTGAACTAACAAGCGTGAAAGTAGTCGATGAAATAGAACGAAGCTCCGGTCAAAGTGAAGATCGCAATAGCCAATTCTAGAAGATAGATTCTCGATTATTGCAGCTTGTCTCGCATTTCATACGCAAAAATGTAACTGGGCCAGCTTCGTCTTGGACTCGCGGTTGCTCCGATTTCTCTTTCGCTACGATTCGGTAGCTTGTTTTAACACTTTGACTGCCACGCCGAAATCACACGTTTCGCTGAGGACGCCACGGGAGTAATTTTATTATTCGAAGCATATAATGACAAAATAATAATAAATTGACTATGTAAGCCAACATTCTTCCCCAATGGACCGTTTATCTCATTGGTGGTCACGGCTGACCACCGTGGCGCCCCTGGTAACAGTCGATAGCGACGTATTATAACAAGGCCTCGTTTATTTCGACAAGCCATTCGCGTTCGTTGTTTCGTCGTAAGCAAAACGTGCAGAATATATCGTTGAAACGTGTAGAAGATATTAGTAAACGGTATTTGCTCGTTCTATGTATAATAGTAAAGTATGTGCACACTTCTAACTTCAACTATACGATTATAAAGCAGCATTTACGATTATTTTCTAAGCTGTGTTTATAATAATATTCGTAGATCACCCCTCAAAGATATGCATGCAACACAGTGCACAAACACGTTAAACGCAAGATTCGTCCTCATTTATTTTTTCATTGACGTTCTAATAAAAATGTTTAATCGTTCAACGGGGCACTTTTTGTTTCAAAGTATCTTCTATTTATCGGTTATATTCAAAATACCCAGACTGTCAATTTTCATTTAATTTTTGCAATCGTAAGAAGTTGAAGCGCTCTGGTCACCAATGACCATCGTGGCGTCACAAGAGAAACGGTGGCCGGTCAACGTGGCGGTCAAAGTGTTTTAACGAAAGAGTAGGACGATATAACAGGGAGGAACGTATCATCGTAGCGAAAGCACCCCGGGGGTATTAAGCGTGGATTGCGTAACACGAGTGTACGTGTGTTTGAAAAGAGACCGAGATATTGAATGCAACTCGTAATACTACGTGACTGACAGGTCGTTGGATGCGAAGCAGGAAATGTTCGTTTGCAGCGGAAGATTAAGCCGCGTGACTGGTGGATCGCGATAGCAGATACGTTAAATCGTACGGATACGTGAATTTGTCGCGATTCGATGAAAATACTGGTATCGGATAATTTCTGACAAACTGGAGGAAAGACCAACGGTTCGTGAGTAATAGCTGCGGAGCTGCGAAACATCGCGTACGTGACTTTCGGTATCGTTTTATCCACAGCGTTCGCGCGATCGTTTATTTCGCAATCTGTTTCCTTAATCGTTCGTTTATTAAGCTTCGATAACATTACGGGAACCTAACGTTTGGACATTGTTCGTTACGTGTCGAATTGATCGAACGATATTCGCTCGGTACGTCGATCGATATTATCGAAGTATTTCAATATACCAAATATTTCGAAACAATTTTTACAATTCCTCCTCCAATTTACGATGCTCTAGCACAGGTACCGAAGTAACCTTACGATAAATCCTACATATCGATTTGAAGTATAGGCGAACATGTTTTCCGAGACTATAGTTTCCACGTTGCTTAAGCGTCGCAGTTTTCTCGATCTAAATCCTGAAAGCTTGAGATAACTGTTGGAAAGTTATCAGCGTACGTTAATCGGAAAAGAAGCTCGGAATTTATAAAAGCAGTATCAGCTTCGAATTGGAAAAATTAATAAAAAAGGAAATAATCGAAAGAACCGCGTAGATTTCAAGATGTCCCTACGATCTGCTACCAACAGATACTGTACGAGTGCAATTTTTGTCTCGTTCATAGAATCATCGTCGATAGTCGTACACTCTTGGTCGATTTCCGTGCCTCCGTCTTATTCCCCGAGATTTACTGTCGATTTTTATCCTCTTGGCGCCTCTATCCTTGGGCTTCGCGCATACCGAATCCACCGATAGACCCAAGGAAGAGAGAAAACGAGAGAGAGAAAGAGAGAGAGAGAGAATGTGTGCGTGTGTGTCTTCCAGAAACTTGTTACGGCATTCTTCGCGGAAGTGGCTTGTGCACGATCGCATGAATGAATGAGTAATGCATCATCATGAATTAAACATACAGACGCGTGCGTACTGTGGCTCGTTGAGCGCGATATACGTACATGCACACAGTGTTATTGCGAACATCTTTTATAGATCGAAGATCTGTCGGAATTTAGTAGGCTATAACTGTTACTAGCGTCTAATGTAGCCGACCATAGTAGAGTCATTGTACGAAACACTTGATATTATTTTTTCGAATTAGATCTCCTTACGATTTCTCGCCTCTGTTGTTACACCGTACGCCGCGCGTACGCGATAATTAATTTGGCGCGCCTCGTCGGTGAATTATTACGTTTAAAAGCCAGTTTCCCTCGTCTGCCTTCCTCTTTCTCTCTTCATCTGGCAATATCCTATTCGGCGTTTGAACGTTTAACGCGATTAAACGCGAGAATCGTTGAAATAGGTTTTTGTCAAGCTCGGTGAAAAACAGCTTTGAACAGTCGCCTGGCGTTTTTCCATGTACCGGTAATGGACGATTGGCGAGAGCTTTCCAGTTTTCTCTTGCATCGCTGCTGCATTCTGTCGTTCTTGTAACTCGCATAACAGAATCTATTAAACCGAGCTGCAAGGCGGATGACTAAGCGTCAATTCTGCAAACTCGTGATACCGCGCGCGGAAACTCCTCGTTCGAATGAAACATCCGAGAGAGTAGGTACACACCGTCGTCGTTTTACCTTCAATTTCCTACGTGCTTCCGTGCAATTTCGTTGCTTTTACGTTTATCTTTAGAAAGATGATAATTCCAGAAACGCGGCGATGCCGCGTCTCATTTCTTTTATTCCTTTTACGAACGTTTGCTTAAGTGGCAAGTTAAAAGAAGTTTGATCGATAGCTCGCAATAAGCCCCGCGTTTTAACGTCATAAAATATTATTACGTTACATTGCAGGCTCGTATTACGCCAAATATTCCTCTAGATGCGATTCATTGATCAACAACGCAACATTTTGCTAGTATTTTGTTACTCGTGTCCGGTTCGCTGTTAAAACAGGCTCTCGTTATTTCTATAGCGTATCATTTACGCTGTTATGAACCGAAAGAATATATTTATAATTTTATTAAATAAATGTATATATCCATTTATCAATTTAGCAGCGCGTACAGTGTCGCGAATAATAATAAATTCAATCCTATTTTTAGATTCCTCATAGTATCGAAACAAGAATTGGGATGACCATTTCGTGTAATTCTATGTCGCATGTGTAAAACGAAACTGAAGATACTAGGTTTGTAAGAAAATAATAGACTCGCAATGTTTTCTGTTTTATATTAGTTTATCGAATTATGCACGACCGTAATAATAATAGAAATAGAACGAAATGGATTATACCTAATTCAATAAAATAATATAAAGCAGAAATTCTCGTTCGTCTATTATCGCCTTATGAAACGAAAGAAACTTTTCGGACAACCTCTGATACACAAAGAAAAATTTCCTTCTTTCAAAGTCTGGAAGAGGCAAAATTTCCTCTTAATCCTGTGTTTTTGCCTATGAACAAATAGAGGTCCAACGTTGATTTTGTTAACTTTTCACTCGTTTAGTGGATTTCTCTTTACTTTTTATTACTTCCATTCACCCGTTAAGTATACTATCCGCCGAGTTATTCAAAGTTTCGTTTCGAATATCCGCCCACGCGGGTTTATTCCATTTCTTTTCAAGTTCCACGATATTTTCTATAGCTGGCTTGTCCGGACCGCAAACTTTTCTTGTTGGAATTCCCCACAGGTTCTGGATCGGGTTCGGGACTCGATGCTGGCCACGGCAATGATCCTACTCCGAAATCTTGGAACCACTTTTTTGCAGTGGCTGCCGCACGAATAGGAGCATCGTCTCGCCGAAAGATCGTCGTTTTGTCTTCTATTTCGGTCGTGAGAGGCGACAGTTCGCCGCGTAACATCCGCCGGTATCCCATAGCGTTCTTTTGCAAAAACAATTTCACGATCGCTGGTTTCTTGGAAATATCGAAGAAATAGCGCAGAAAACGCGTCCGAGACGATAATCGTTCACGGCGCTGTACGTTTCTTCGCCACTACAAAAATGTTGCTCTTCCCTGCGACTGAAAACATTTAGATCGTACGCAACGCAGTAAAACAACGGAAGAGAATGTTTTCTTCTCGTTACTGCAAAATAGATCGTACGCAATTCGATGAAACAATAGAAAAGAAAAAACGTGGCGCATCTGTTATTTCCTTACGAAACGAAAGAAACTTTTCGGCCGACCTGATACTTTTCGTGGCCACTGTATCTGCAACTTTAAACGCGACTTCGCCTCGAACGGAAGAACGCACTTGCGTAAAAAGCGCAACTCGCTCGATTCTCAGGATGTTGCAACTCTTTTTTCCCATAGCGTGTGTCACGGTGTTGCAGCTCTCGGGCTTTGTGTCGTGCACGAAAGTGCGCTCTACCGTCTGTTACAGCCGCTATAATACGTCGTTAACTGTCCCGTCAATGAACTTCCTTATTTAACGATGCTCGCGTGGCTGCGTTCGATCCCGCGATTCCGTCATACTTGGCCCCGCCGGTCTCTCCGAGTTTCACTCGTTTACGCCTCGACGTCGCGACGACCTCCTTAACGTAAATTGATCATTTGCATTAGGCGTATCTCTGCTCTTTCGCCGAGCGCGCGTGCTACGTACGAGCCTCTTGCAGACAGACGATGCATTATATACGAGGTGTTGGCGCTGTTACTACTAGCCAGCGTATCCCATTTGTATCATAGATGCAGGATATCGGGAAAAAGAAAGGAAAGAGGGAAAGGTTTTATAGTTTTCCATGGCCGACGTAACAGCGTGCGTCGTCTTTTTACGTTCGCGATATTTTTCACGAAACGAAGATGTCTTCGGTATTTTTCATGGAACGCTGTGTGCTTCTTGATGTCGCTTGAAAGCGTGTGCGCGCACGAACCCACCCATGTGCCACACGATAGCCGTCAGAGTCGTGCAACGTCCGCGATGAAAGAATCGTTTCGTCGACGTCACGCGGCAATGCGTTTAGAAGCGTTGGATGTTCGATCCGACGCTCGGAAACGTTCGATTAAAAAGTTTAAAGATCGCTTTCGTTTCTTGAAAAACGTTGCAAGTGTGAAAAGGTGATATGCGCTGTCGCATTGGTCGTAGAAAGCTACAAAACTTTGTCCTCTCTCTCTCTCTCGTTCTTTCCTGACGCACTCCATTGCGCGAGAGAGACGCTGGCTAGTAATAGCGCCAACTATTCAGAGTTTGGTGTATCGAAGAGACGACAAGTTGTATATTTATATCCGCGTACGTCTGCAAACTTTCGTCAAAATTTCGCTAACGAGAACTTGACATATCGTTCTGTGTATTTAACTTGGTACAGCGTATCGAAGATGGAATTAGAGATATTCGTCCGGGGAGCGAGGCCGCTTTATCAATTTGAAACGTCACGGCAAAACGTCGTCGGTGCCGTTGAAAAGCCCGTGTATGGAGCAGAGGGAGATTTTATCGAAAAATTTCGACCTACTTTCGCGCGCCAGTCCACAGTCCCTGGTTGTATCGCGCGTCTTTTGTCCCATCTCGTGCGTTACATCGGACAAATGACGTTGCTGGCGCGGTGGTGCAACGCATATAGAACAGGCTGCTGCTTGCGTTCCCCGACGGTGTATCGAACAGACCGATAAGAGAAGGATCGATAATAAGTGATGATATTAAAGCAGGGCAGACAGCTGGAAACGCGCATGGAAGTTCTTCATCGAACCAATTCCGAGATCAATCGGCTGAAAGTTCATTTCGGCCCATCAGACGCCGGCTGAAATCTGGATTAAACGTCCGGGTTATCGAATTCAATCGGCGCCACGTACCGTATATCAACGGGTGCAGCGGCGATATCGAGGATGGTGCGGCAGGTATACGCTACCCCATATTAATCCTGTAACCTTTTGAGCGCGAAAAACGAATTGCCTCGCCGTTTGACTATATCGCGTGCACGCTGCCCTTCCTAAGCATTAGGATACCTCCTGGCTGCGTATAAATTACGACCATTGCTTTGGATTATCCGGCGAACGATTATGATCGACCGTGACTTTATATCGACGCGGAATAACGATGCGACCATCTCGAAGAATTATTTGTACGATTGGCAAGAGGAGTGTGTGACGTCGTAAGAATTATTCGCGACGATCTAATTCGAAGGAAAACCGAGAGAGAGGTTCGTTTAAAATCCGGGCCCAAGTTGCAGAGATTTAAACGAAGGACAAGCGGAGAATAGAAAAATTAACAAGACGATTGGCCAAAGTATATGTATATAGCTTCAGAGGATCGAGAGTTCGCAATATTTGTTAAACGACATTAACGGCAGGTGGCAGCGAGTTTTCCTTGACGCTTTGGACAAGCGAGGAGTAGATAAATAGTCGCAGAATCGCAGATACGATAACGTTGCGTAATGCGGCTACTGGAAGTGGCAAGGCAAACGTTCGTAGCTTACGCGAAGCCTTTTGTCTACGTTTGTCCTCCTGCTATCGTGCTATTATTCTTCTGAATAGAAAAGATCATGTACATGCGCGTCATACTGTACGTAAGGTAGAATGGTAACAAAAGGTATTCGTCGATCGTTGTATCTATTGTATTATAGCATCGAACGCAAGACCTGAAATGTAAAAGTTAATAAGAAAACGGCTCGCTGGGGAATAACTTCAAAATTCGAGAAATAAGTTGAAACACGTTTTGTGGCATCCCTCGCCTTTACGATGGAAAAAAGAGAAATAGAATCTCCAAGCCATTCGTTCGATAGCCAGAAGCAAGGATAAAAAACGATTGCCGGACGCGTAGGGCATTCTTCAGCGACCCGGGACAAAAATTCGGGTCGTATTTTCACGGACAGCCGCCATTTTTCGTGGGCCACGGCACTCGATGAAATTAAAGCGTTAATTGCAGCGGGTCACGCGGCGAAAATAAAGTGGCAATTACGTTGCATTGGTCGGCGAAATATTTTCGCCACTCTCTTCCTCTCCCTCCGTCCCCTATTTCTCTTTTTCTCTCTTTTTACATTTTTCTTCACATAGCCCTTTGCTATCTCCCTTCGCTCGCCTTTATTCGTCGCCACTTCGTTTCCCCCCTTTCGGTTCTTCTCTTTCGCGTTAAACGCACGGAAAAGATCGATCCGCCGTAAAGACAGGGAGGAGAAAAAGAAAGAACCGGCTGTCGAAAACGAAATACAACCGAGGATCAACGGCCAATTAGGCTGATTTATTATTTTAATTGGGCCGTTTAATTGGCCATCTGATTATTCGCTAGCCGGCGTGATTCGAGAGTAACGGGCAACCAGTTCGAACCTCCTAATCGATACGTCCACGCGGTCGCGCCTATCCAGATAGTCTGCACACGCTTGCGTACTTCCGGCTCCGCGCACGTGTGACCTGTTCGTTTGATCGGCCTTCGATCGTCTTCCATTATTTTCCATTTCGCTGCCGCGACTTGAATTTCAAGAGGGAACAGGACGAAGAATTGCGAATTTTTGCGATTTTCGAATTTTTTCAATTTCGCCGATTTCACCGATTTCGGCCAACGAGGACGACCGATTCTCGCCATCTCCGATTTTACTTCTCGTCGCCTACTTTCCATCCGTGTCTCACCGAATCGAACCTATCGACAGATACACGATACGTTGTGCCACGTCCAACGCTGGAACTAAAATTCTGCTACAAGCAAAGTAGAAATGTCGCGCGAAGCTAACCGGGGAATTGGATTCGTAAAAACGAAAAATCATTCGAATGTCACAAATTCGCGAATCGATCTAGAAGCGTCTAATGTTAAAAATACATGGATAGAATTTCTAGATAGATGAAAACGGGGGTAAAGTTCGACGCAGCCCGAAATATCGCAACGACGCTGTCTCGAAACCTTCTCGAGAACCTCCTGCTACTCGACCTCAACCCCTTTCCTCGAAATCGCTCCACCGATAAATCCAGCCGTTTCCTATCGTCGTAATTTACATGAGGCCGCCCGGAGATGGCCAATATCACGCGCGTATAATAACGACGAGAGGCAACAACAACGCCATACCTCACCTTCCTATAATAATACCCAGCCTGTCGCTGATTCGCATTCGCACACGTTGTGTTGTACGTTCACAACCCTCTGTACCACACGAACGCGAATAATATGCTCGCATGGTTTCCGCGTATATATGCAATGGGGTGAGCTACGCGCGATTTAACTGGAAATATTTGTTCTTTATACATGTAGGATATATCTTTATTTAATAAATATCGTATTTCCTACGAATTACGAAAACATGTTTCTATTCATACGCGCACCATTGTACATACTCGTGCATTTACTGCCCTACTTGCTGTATCGCAACTACCAACTACACGCGTGTATCTTGCGGAGATATACATACGCTGTTCGTGTAGAAATATACATACGTGTACACAGGATGAGTGGAAATTCGGGACAGGATTTGAAGCCCAGTGCGAGCGTGATCAAAATTTCGAGTTCTCGGTCTATTCAAAATTAAGGAATTTTCAGCGAAGCGATGTTATCGTAGATTTTCAATTTGCGATATTTTTACGCGTACAACAACTTTCCACCGATTGTCCGAATTGGCCGATTTCGTGTACGCGTGAATTTCTAAAATTTCATTTTCTCCGAAACGAAGTCTCTCCCCTTCCTCTTGCTCTTAGCCGTGCAATCTGCTCGACCGCGAGTTCGCAACACATCCTGTACATATTCGGCTGATCTTCAAATCCAATTTCGTATGTGAAGCGAAGTACTCGACGTACAATTTCCTCGTTGCTTTTTTGTTTAGTGCCACGTAGCTGGAATTCTACGACGAATTACCATCCTTTTCTTTACCATCGATTTGCTGGAAAACGAAACCTTCGACTTACTCTTCTTCTTACTCTTGCTCCTCGTTTGCCTCTTATTGGATTTATTAAGCAATTAAGTGATTGCGGATTTTGTCAATACCACCTATCGATTATAGTTGCCAACCCAATACTTTCAGTCGCACCGATCATCTCGTACCACGAATTCATACATTAGGTCGTCCCAAAAGTTTCTCTCGCTTTTAACCCATTTGCATCCAAGCGCGGATTATTACGCGATTATTACCCACGACCAACCGCACGCGGTGATAGTCGAACGCCGCTGATGCCTTCAAATGTCCCCTTAAGTAGGGCCATGATGCACATGGGTTAAAGGAAATAATGGATCCATTTTGTTCTATGAAACTGAAGATCGCAAAGTTCGACAAATTAGGTTTCATATTCGTACAAAGATTTGTTGTTGTGAAAGACGTGTCTGTAAAAGAATGGCACTTTCCGGACAACCTAATATATACTGTAACGTTTGACCGGGTTTCGAGTTCGATCTACTCGAAAAACAAAGCTGCCAATTTACTCCTCTTATTCCTGATTTGCCACTTATTTTCAACCGTACGATTCGCCGCTTGTACAACGAATTTCAATCCGACCCGTGTATACGATACGACGTGTACAGTCCTTCGCATATATCCGCTACAACTCTCGTATCCGTGTATGTGGTGCGCTCGCGTGTAACTTGGAGGGTGTACGGCGCGTATAATGTAGCCTCCGAACAATGCGAGGAACTAGCGGCCCATTATAACCGGAGGGTATTGTACCGGATGTCTCGAGCCGTGCACGATGTCCCCGACGAAAGCGGCCTGCGGAGCACGCCGCGTTTCGCACCCACGCACACGCAGCCACCGGCGTTGATACGCGAGTGCGTGCGTGCGTGCGTGCGTCATTACGGTTCCCCGATATGCCGGTTCTGCTGTCTGTACGTGCAACGCCGGCCTTAGCAGCGCCATGTGCTCGCAACATGCTCCGTCAGCGACCATCTCCCGTTGACGCGCTTCTCGAAATCCCATCGTCTTCCAACAGATCGTAGTTTCCGTCGTTGCCCCGTGGATCAACGCACAGAATGAAAGATTCGGAATATGATGAAAGTTTCTCGCGATCTTGCCTCTCGATGGATCGCGAACTCGCCGAGCTCGAACGCTCTGGAGCTCTTTGCTACGAATTTACTAAATTACATTCGCGTTTTCTGATTATTCTATTTTGTTATTTACATTTTATGGCCGCGTAATGTGTCAAAGTATCGCCCGAACGTGTGCGCTCGAAGGAAGGTCATCCTCTGAATGGTACAGTGTTATCGTAAGATGTGGCAGCCGTTTCAGCAGTGGACACGAGGTACAAGAGCAGCGAGAAAAGTCGGTGCGAAACGTGTTCTATCTGACCTCGTTTCAAAGTTATAGCCATTTTTGTGTTTCAATAAGCCGCGACTGCTTGGCTTCGTAGAAGGTGGTCGAGATGGCTGTCCCTGGATCTGTATGCAAGCTTGCAGTCGTCGTGTCAAAGAATTCCGCGATCTTTCAAAAATCCCACGTGTATATAATAATACTGACCGTGGGTAGCCGTTTCGAGAACCTTCTATTAAGGTAAAAGCGGTTGCGGATTATTGAAGCAGAAAAATGGCCATAACTTTGAGAGAAGGTCGGATAGAACACGTGTTCGTATGAACTTTTTTCATTGTTTTTATGCCTGCTGTCCGCTCCTGAAGTGGGTCGCACATGTTACGATACATCCTATGTTCCAAGTTTCAGGAATTTTTTCCGCAAAGAAAATCGACAGACCCTCTGATTCGTCCGAGCCCTTTCTCACATCTTCGTAGCCGATGTCCTGTGCAATTGAAAATAGCGAGGCTTTGACGAGAATGACAGGGAATACGTAAAATCCTCGATAAGATCATCTCAAGCTTCCCATAATAAGACGTTCACTTTGATCCCCGTTCTTCCATCACCACCACCTTTCTCTCTCTTTCTCTTCCATTAATCCATTAAGGACATTATGCACATTAACGATAAGTAGAACTGGTAAGATGAAAAGAACAAACAGAATTACGAAAAATCTACAAAGCTGCGCAAGCGTGTCGCGATAAAACATTCCACTTTTATCCGTCGGTTCTTCTACCGCTCCGTCTCTCCATTACTTCATTAACGAGAAATAAACACAGTGCTTGCACAGTGGTAGCTGGACCAGTGTGTATTCCGGTAATTTTAGGATTCCATTACGCGGATAACGAGTTTTGAAAATCGATCGGCCAGGCAAGCCGGAAGGCCACGGGAGCAATTGCTTATTCAATAGCTGCTCGTTGCGCGGCCATTCAAACCAATCCCTCGAGTAATTCGCGTTCTCGTAATTCAGACGTGTACACAGTGTACGAGAGTTGGAGACAGAGAGCAGAAACAGAGAGAGAGACAGAGAGAGCAGAGACAAAGAGGCGCGAGAAACTCGTTAAAGTTGGAAAAATAAAAGCACCGCACAGACGACACCATAGCTTCCCTCTTTTCCTATAACACCCCGTCTGGTGACGTTGTTTGCTCTGTTCGTTCTCGTTTCTCGCGGCAAGTAGCAATCGGGGTCGAACCGTTTTCCAGACACGGAGAAATCGGTGGCCGTTTGTCCCTACCAACGAAACAGATGTTGCTGCCAGTGATTTTTCTCTCGCGCTCTAATCGTACCAGCGTTTAATTTCGCCGGATGTGTTTGTGGGACGTCGCTGCGTCTTCTCCTTGAGAAATCACGTCGGTTCTGAGTCGTCGTGGCGGTAGAAAGTTTGAAAAATACGCGGCACAGTGAGAAATGGTCATTTCAGGAAACAGAATTATGCGCCTTGGTTTTCAACTGTCGCCGTAACTATTAGCAGCTATTCGTGGCTTTCTTTTTCCTTTTTTAGTTTTGATCGTATTTTTAAAATAGGACGGTGCGCTTCGTTTCGACGTCTCGTAGATCGACTCTCGAACGAACGTTCGTCGATGTAGAATTACGTTTAGTCGATAAGAGCAACGTGAAACGTCCGCGGATACGTCCGTTCTCTAATTTTATAAAATTAAACCTCTCTTCTGTCAGGTTTCCATATTTCGTTTTCACAGTCGCGTTGCCGCCTTGTGGAAACTCGTGAGCGTGGACAAGCGACGAAACCGCGAATCGTAACCCTACATTTTGTACGTTTTACGATTATTATAACGACGATGTCGTTGTTATCGCGTACGTGTAGGAAGAATTACTGTCTGCGTATCCACCGAAATTAACTTCGTCGCTTCAAATTATTCATAAAGCAGCAGGAAAATATAAAATGTACATATTATAGCAGGAATAATTTGTGTTTCGAAGTTATTCAAGTTTGGCTACTCTTCCTACGTGAAATATAGTTGTAATTCTGAAGAAGGATAGATGCGATTTAATTTATTCTTTGCCCGCTGAATTTTATTTCTCTCGTTTCTCGTATAATAAACTGTTTCTGGAAATTGTAACTTCGTGCATACATTCCACGAGTTACATCCAATTACGGTTACTGTAATTTGTTGCTCTCCCTCTCTCTCTCTCTCTCTCTCTCTCTCTCTCTCTCTCTCTCTCTCTCTCTCTCTCTGCATTTCCTTTCATTTACCGTGTGCAGACCTAACAGAAAATTCGAATTTATCATCGAGTTCCTAAAAATTTGGAATCCAAATGCCACTAAAGTTTCACAAAGTCGTTCGACTCGTTTCTTCCACAGCAAATATTCCCCGTCACGCTGCGATTCGAATACACCGTAATAAGATTCGTAATAAGATTCGAGGATTTATCTCGCAAAATCAATTCTTTGTACACGCTAACGTTACGACGTAACGCCAACGAAAGCAAGTACATAGTTGCGCGATTAGTAAGATGTAATTTTAATCCCAACTACGGTTTTGAGCTGGCGAGGCTGAGAATCGTTGTACACGCTAACGGTATTACAGCAACGAAGATTTAACGTTAACACATGTAACCGAGCGAAAAGTCGCAAGACGCGAGGCAACGTGTAAACTCGCGACACCGTGTCACGATACCGCGTTACACGAAGATTCAGCGATGGGCTAAAGTACGTCGCAAGTACGGTGAATCGCGAACGTATTGGAAGAGTTTCGCTACGATCAAAATATTCCAACAAGCAGAATTTTCCTTCTTTTTCATGTATATCGTCCGTATTGTACGAAAGTTGTTGATATTTCGTTAAACGTTGTAATTGGACGCGGTTCGACAGCAGCTCGCAAAGGTCGAATATTTGGCGCGTACAACGAACGAATCGCTGTATCCCGTTGCCAATGTTTACGCGTTTATTGAAAATTTGATAGCGCGAAATCGCACAGAATGCACGCAATATGAAATGATTTATAAAATATCCAAAGTCCAGCGTTTTTTATAATTCTTAATAGTTGAAACAATCGTCTACCGAGTCTGACAACATTTTTAAATAATATCCTCGAAAATACGAATTTACGTAAAAATTGAAAGTCCATTTGCGAGTATCCAAGTCCTACGAGTTAAAAGTCGAGTATCAGGTTTGACTCGAGCCGAATTTACATCGCTCCAGCTCGAAATGAATTTGTAGTCGAATTTCCAGCGTGTAAATTCGACTACAGATTCGTAAATACGTAAGCGAACTTGGTGCCATCGCTACCAAGATTGTAATACAACTTGCCAACATCGCGCGACAACGCGCTCAGACGGCGAAAGTGGCTGGAACTTTGGTTCTCGCGGTGAGAACGTTCCGTTCACACCGACCTTGATTAATGATCCCTCGCGAGCGGATAACCGATTTTAGAGAAGGCTCCACTTGACCGGATCCTCACCGACTCGATTAATCACCACCGACTGTCGGAGATTGCGCCGACTAGTTCTTCCCATCCGATTCCAGCAGTTTCTTCGTTTTCAATTTTCGACAAGTTCAGCGTTAGAACGTATCCATGGTATGCTGGATTAGGAAAAACCAGAGAATCGTCGGATTGATGTACTTTCGTCTGGAGATAGCGACAGAATCCGGTCGAGCTTGACAATACGAAAGTTTGAAGGTTCCAGAGTTTGAAAACTCGAATTTGGAAGTTAAAAACGTGAAAATTTGAAAGTTTGGGCGTTTGGAAGTTTGGAAACTATAGACAGTCTGAAAGTTTGAGCGTCCGGAACTGGAAAGTCTGAAAGTTTGAGCGCTCGGAATCTTCGGAACTGGGAAGTCTGAAAGTTTGAGCGCTCGGAGATTTCGCAACTGGAAAAATCTGTAAGTTTGAGCACTCGGAAGCTTCGGAACTGGAAAGTCTGAAATTTTGAGCGCTCGGAATCTTCGGAACTGGAAAGTCTGAAAGTTTGAGCGCTCGGAAGCTTCGGAACTGGAAAGTCTGAAAGTTTGAGCACTCGGAAGCTTCGGAACTGGAAAGTCTGAAATTTTGAGCGCTCGGAATCTTCGGAACTGGAAAGTCTGAAAGTTTGAGCGCTCGGAATCTTCGGAACTGGAAAGTCTGAAAGTTTGAGCGCTCGGAATCTTCGGAACTGGGAAGTCTGAAAGTTTGAGCGCTCGGAAGCTTCGGGGCTGGAAAGTCTGAAAGTTTGAGCGCTCAGAAGCTTCGGAACTGAAAGGTCTGAAAGTTTGAGCGTTCGGAAATTTTGGAACTATAGAAAATCTGAAAGTTTGAGCGTTCGAATGTTTTGGAACTACAGAAAGTGTGGAAGATTGAGCGCACGAATGTTTCGAAGCTGGAAAAGTCTGGAAGTTGAGAAGTACCATAATTCTATTAAAGTTTAAAGTACTTTTGTATTTGTTAAGGTTGTACACTGGAAGCTTACCCCTTAGTCAATCCCGCATTGATCCTAAAATCCTCTAAATTAACGCGCTACATTTGCAAATTTACCAAATCAAAATTCGATTTCAACATATTTTCGATCCACGACTCGCGATATACGTAACTCGATCACTCTGCCTGCCACTTAATTCGATTGTTAAACTAAACGCAATTAATTAAAATCGTGGCAATAAAGCACAACAAAATCGCGGAATTGAATGTCGAAATGTAGAGAATTCGCGTTTAACATTGCTGTACCTGCAAGGGACAATGGGTTCGTTTGCGCCACTTGAAATATTATTTTACTCGATCCCCTTTCGTGTTTGTTTGTTGGCGGTCAGGACTATATATCCGTATATATTCTGTACAGTGTAAATTTGATTATTTATCATCGCATACCGTCCCGTAGTAAAGTTCATTAAACATTGACACTGGTGGAACACGCTCTTTCGGCATTTCTCGTTTGACGAAATTCAGAATTACCATTTCCTATTTTTAAACTGTCAATTTGATTTATCGATCGTTTCACTGTGAATATTCATATCGTATAGAAAATACTGGGCGACGTATTTTTCATCCTTTTCATTTATCCATAGCGTGCTATCACTTTTATGATCGAATAAGGGCGAACGAAAGCTTTTAATATCTTCAAAAATACAGTTTAATACAAACAGCAACGAGAAAATACTAAGAAATATTTTCATCCTCGTGTTCGTCCAACTCTTGTATTTTCTTTAAAACACGAGCAATACGTCAGTCAGTGCGTCGATAGAATACCATCGATTAATACGTCAATTGAAAACCCAGTATCAGAGAATTTCACAGCGAAAATACAAATGGTCCGATCTTAGAAGTTTACGTAGCTCTCTAAATCCAGTACACGACCCCGAATCTCAGTCGATACATTGATACCATCGATCGATACTTTTGTTCAGAAGCAGACTTTTCCAGATCAAATTTCCACAGCGAAGAACCCGAGTGATCTGTAGCGGCACTCGACATCAGTCTATAACCAGACGACAACAGAGCAGTGATTAGCGTCGTTGGTTACGAACGTGCAGGACCCAGGTTCAAATCCCGGCACTCGTAGTCCGATTTTTTTCGAATCCTAATTGAGAAGAAGGCAACCCGGATGAAGACAAAAATCCTAAATAATCCCAGCAGCAATACCTCACAGAGAGACCACCTACATACGCCAGCAGTAGTAGCACTATCACCACGACCGGATATACCGCACCTCAGATCTAATCTCGCGAGTCTGTGTGTGGTCCTTAGACCTACGTACATATACGCGATCGTCGTTCTCGATCGAAATATCAAGACGACTCTAAATCGACCCGATTTAATTTAGAAGCAACCGTCACGAAGCAGAATTTCCACGGCAGAGCGCGCAAGCTCGGACATAAACCGCGAAAAGTCTGCTTAGGTCTCTAGACGTTCGTTAATGGTGTTTCGCACTGCATGAGCCGTCGTACCGCGTAACACGAGAATTCCCCGAGGTGCAATGCGAAGTTTCGTTGGGCAAAATGGCCCGCAAGACCGCGACTTAATTCGCCGCCGGTGCTTATCGGCTTCCGGTGCATCGCCAAGTTTCGAAATGGTTTTTAGCAGGTCAAGACGGATCTCCCTCGGCGGACGCATTATCCGTTGCGTTTCGCTCGCGTGTTCGGGGTCTAATTGCACCGCGTTTTCGCGAAACAGGTCCCGTTTCCGTGGACGCAGCGGGAATACGTTCGTTATTATTGTTTCGTCCCCGATGGAAATGCGCGATTTTACGATCAATTTCCGGAGACCGGCACGCGATCCCATTGTGAAAAAGGGATTCAGGATGGCAGTGGCGTGGTTCGCGTAATTTTCAATGGCGTGGAATTCGAATTATTAATGGCGAATGTCTGGCAAAAAGAGGAATTTACCGTTTCGAGAGAATCGTTTTGACATTGCACATCAGCTACGAAAAGTATCGACGCGCTGTGTTCGACTTACTAGAGAGAGCATTTTCCTGCCGATTCATCGGGTCGAAGCATATTGGCTTGCTTAGAATTTCACGCTACTTTCGCGCGATTACGATACTTTCATACTTTGAAAACGTGTATATTCTGATGATAAAGAAAGATGCTTCGTTGGGAATCTTGTAATTTCTATGTATAATTTTCATATTCTTTCCTTTTTTCAAATTTCCTTCAAACTTTAGCAACGTGATCACGATTGTCGCATCTCATCACGATGTCAGTTGATGAAAGTTTAAGCGAGTAATAGATGAAAGTCTAAGACGCTCGTGTTCGCGAAAGATGTCGGCGATTGTTCGAACGCTTCCTCGATCTCGTGGCTGACAGTGTTTAACACTCGGTTCCAACGCGAAATGCGTATGTTATACTTGAATAGATATCAGCAGAATTTGATTCTACCATTCTATTACTTTTCACGAGCAAATACTGTGAAAAGAGGAAGATACTACCCAAAGAGGTGCGAGGAGAAGGAGAAGCGAGGAGGACAGCAGATTTAAATAAAAAAACGGACAAACGCTGACAGAGGAGGAAAAAAATTTCCCTCTTCGACGCGTATCCGTCGTTCCAGCTCGAATGGTTCGTTTAATTAGCGGCTACGTGGTCGTCAGCGTGGACCACGACCTGAAATGGCAATATTTTCAGCCGAGACTCGAGACCGTAATTGCTATTAATTCCATTCATCGTTCCAACTGGTATTAATTTCACCGCGAATAGATCCATCGTGAAAATTATTCGGCTTCGTCGGTCGGACAGGAAACGCCGTTTATTTTATGCATCGCCTTCGGCCCTTCTGTTGGAACCTGTCAGTTGTCTTCTGGTTGCACGTGTCGCTAATTTCGTTCGCCACTGATGTTCCACGTATGATCTTTCATGTTTCATGTTCCCTTTAGGTCTGGAAATAAACGTTGCACGAAATATGGCTAATTTCGTTTCCCTTTACGATCGGTTTGCCTGATCGATAGGTTGGTAGACCTGCCGGAGGGTTGTCCGACTGTACTGGGTGGACAATACACAGCTGACTGATTCTCATTGTCGGTAGCGTTTAAACGAAGCAAAGGACGACTGTCTTCTCGGTGCGGGTCGTTCGTTAATATCAGGAAATTGCGTACGGAGTAACAACATCGAAAAGATGTTTGCATTTTTCGTTACGAAGCGAGCAGAACTCTCGTGAAAAGAAGGCTAAAGAGAAAACACTCCATTGATCTCGCTAAAGAAATAAAATAGACAAACTCGAAGATGGTATTCCGCTGAGGGTAGCCACCCACGTGTTAATTAGCAATAATTAATTAGAGAAAATTTACCGAATGTCCAGCTGGATAAATTGTAAAGTAGAAATTAAATAATTAGAAAAGGAATTTTTCGTTACGTTTTCACGCGTTTCGCAAGACAGGATCGTGTACAAGAAGAAATCCGGTGCAGGTAAATCTACGTGGCCAGACGATACCACCAACGTAACTCGCGTTAGATCGTCGTCAGTGACGAATTAACCAACCGTGCAACGCTCCATGATTATTTTCACGTTGGTCCATTAAACAGTCGCTGAACGTTACGGAATGGCGAGACTTTGAAATCAGTCAGTTACGTATTGTCCACCCTGTACGCGTAGAAAGTGATGTATCGCGTAGGAGCTGGCAGTTTCTTTGATGGGTTATAAATAACGCCGATTTCTACTTTAGACGAAAGTACCTTTGGTTCGTAAGAGTAGAAAGGGAAGATACAGTTGCCAGTTTCTTTGATGAATATCTGGCTGGGGAATTTTGTGCACGAAAATTCTAGCGACTTCGTGAAACACGAAGGTGGAAAAAGACACTCGCGCTAGCGGAAACTTTCGTGGGTCGACCATGGATATTGTGCTGAATTTTAACCATACTTAATAATATTTTAACGTCGATCTAGAGATCACGAAGTTTATAACAAAGAGATTTAGATAATTCGTTAGTGAATTTTCTACCAGTCGCGGGGAGACGCGATCGCGAGGAAGCGCGTCAACGGGAGTCGTAAATTCCCGTTACGATTATAAAAATCGACGCCACGAACAGGTCGATCTCCTTATTTCTTTTGGGATAATAGGGATGTGGTATAACACTGCGATTAACAGAATGTAAATTATATATTTCCAACAACTTGGTACAAGAAAGAGTTACGTCGTTTCGTAAGATGTAAGTATCGTAGACGAATGTTTGACGGATGAAGACCCGATAGAGGGACACTGACCGTTCTGTCGTAGTATAACAAGTCCCTTGCAGTTGAATGTAGCAATGTAGTAGAAGCAGTCCGAGATGTTGACCGATCCGTAGGTGACTTGGCAGTTTTCGACTTGGTGCCGGAGTATTGACTGAACTAATGTCGTAGAAGCAGCGAAGAAGCAGTGTCGTAGAAGAAGTCCGTTCTCGTGTTATTACGGAGGAAAGCTCGGCGTGGGTGTGCCTTTTGAACTAAGAACGCGGATTCGTTGTTCACACCTTTCGTTAGGAAAGTGAAGCTAACGATCCGCGATGCCCATTGCTTATAGCCAACGTTAATAGGGGGAGGAAGTCTCCTGCCAACGTGGCTCGTGGGTGTCGTTGTTTATGGGAAAAACCTGCTTTTCCGTTAGACAGTCAATAAGTTGTAGGATAGTCGCTGATGCTGTTATAGGAATCAGTAAAAATGACTTGGATAATTCGATAATTCTTAGTTACGAGACCTCTGCTTCCTAATATCGTCGATTCGTTAGTTCCGTTTACTTCATGGAAGCGACCTAATTTCCTCCTCGTCTTAAATCGCTAAATTAGTCGACACAGTTCCGAGAGTCCCTTCTGAGAAGCGACCTGGGGATCTCGGAACCTGGCTTCCGCGAACAGGGGATTAAGACGTCCAGGTCAGACCCCAGGCAAATACGTATAATGCACAGACGTCCAACGAAGCGGTCCCTCGGCATACCAATCTCCACACGAACGACTCTTATTAAAACGTATTTTGTCTCGCGTCTAATGTCTCTCTGGTTTCGGTGAAATTTATCTCGAGTCTAGTTGCTCGAAATTTGAACGATTTAAAGAATTAAATGTTATAAAACGAACGAGTATCAAGTACATCGCTGTGCATGTCGAAGTTGCACATACCTGTACGTATGTTTGTTTCTCCATGCATACGTTGTGCTTTTGGGTGCAATAAAATTGTCTGAAACAAAAGTTAGTCTTGAGCCATAAACGCGAAACCTGCAGCCTGCGATATCGAAATTACGTATAATCGGATTCCAGTGGCACAACCAGTTCCATTCGCGAATTGTCACGAGTCGTGTGAATTTTGACGGAAAGTTTCACGAAATTTCGAAATTTCGCAAGCACCTTTTACAAACTGTAAACTAGCCTGCTCGATACGAAATAGCAAAATTATAAAATTATAAAATACGCGCAGCGTACAATTTCTCCTCGCTCGTTAGTTAATCGTAAGTATTGAGATACGTGTAATTTTGTGTGCTAGACTAGATTGATCGCGTAGTAGTGACGTGAATACGAGTTCGTGAATACGAAAAACAGATGAATGTAACTGTTCCGTTGGCAGTGTGGTATGGAAGATGGCGAGACAAAGAAAGTGCCGAGACACGGGCAAATGCATATCGACGAAGATCCTGGAAATCGTTTATTAAATAAATTTAAAACTATTTTAATATGAATTCTAAGTGTAGCCTCAGTGTTCCTTTATTTCTATTTCGGCGATTAAGATGCACGATTCTCAACGGCAAGTACAACGAATTGCCGTAGGATCTCGTAGCAAAATTGAACTACGCCATCCGCCTTTCGTAACTCCGATTTCGTAATCTATTATTCGATACTTAATTATATAGTACGATAATGCTAAACGCGAAACATTTGCTATCGCAGAATCAATTGCAAGATCGGTTACGGAAGCAGAATAGAATATATCGGAAGGTTCTGTGCTAAATGTCGGAATTATCACGAAGTCCGTAACTAAGTTGCGTTTTAATGCGGCGAATAATAGTCGTCCATGAAGGTAGGTACGTGCAGGTAAAGGAGCTTCGCACAGTGGTCTGGCTTCTATCTACGTAGTAACTCTAAGAGATAGAAATGAACAGATTCTCACGGGAGAGCAATCATAGCTGCTAATACCTATTTCTCACGGATGACACCGAGTTTGCGTTATCTGGCCGATGTTCGTATAGCGTAGCAACTCGAAGAGAATGGGGGAAAGGTCCCTAAGCTCCGGGGCTTAACTCGGACCAGCAGCACTGCCATAAAGTCTCTCTTGTGTCGCTCTCTTGACCCCGAACGACGCCAATCCTCCCCTTGACGAATTCAGAAACGCGGCCACCCTCTGCTTACACGTGTTTCCCTCTTCAGAAGAAAGAAATCGTCTTAAAAAGAGGGAAAGATTTGTGCGGAAAAACTTGTACGTGTTGCAAGTTCTTAGGTGGTATTTTTCGTTTTCATGCAAATTCCTATTTGTCCAATAATTAATTAATGGAATCCGAGTAGAGATTTATTTCGTCCGCTGAATATTTCTTTTGCAATCTTAAAGTTTCTATGGAAATCTCGTGGTCTAAATGCGATAGATTTAACTCGATAATTCCAGCTTTTCGAGATTTCGTATCTTCCGGTTTGATCGGAATTCGATCTAATTTCTCAAATTCCTATTTCTGCTTACTTTGGATACAGAACTTATACACGGTGATACGTTAAAATCTCTTCGTGTTAACGAACGAATACCTTCGACTGAAACATTTTATATATCTTTCCGTACGACGTAGATTCTACACATTTTTCACGTTTAAACTTCCTAACCATAAATATAATCGCATAAAAATCCACGGTCCATTAATCTTCGATTTCAATGGCTGTTGAAAAAAGAGATTTCCTGGACCGGACCCGTTCCTATCGATGGATTAGCATAGTCGTCTTCGTGATAAATGGTAGCCTCTGTTCACGACGAAACCGAAAGCCGACGCTAATTACGTACTACGTTTCATGCTACTCCGATTTTATTCTCGTTTCGTCTGATTCTCCGTCTGCTCGAAACTCCCACGTCCAAACGATAAGATGTCCTCGACCAACGAAAGTCCAACTTGGAAGATTCCTCTTGGCCACCGATTTCGTCTAACAGTATCCAACTAACTGGATAATTATTTCCACTTGTCTCTACTCTAAGTAAGAGGATTCGATCGTGCATGGGGGAAATTGGTCTGCCGGAAAAGCGGACGAGATCAAATTTTCCTGACGATTTGTCTAAGCTACGATAGAACGGGGGAGATCGGTTTCACGAATCAAACTGCGTTCGGTTGGATTAGACGGTTTGCGATCTTGTAACTTTCAATTTCGAACTTTATATGGACATTTGTCGAACTCTGAGATCTCGTCTATAGTTCATTTTACACGCTATATTTTTATTTAACAGAGAGTTATTTCGTTCAACGAGCGCTTGATCTCGACGTAGAATGAAAAATACTCGATGTAAGTTATCGTCCAGACAAACGCAACCAGGTAGCGTGAACGATCTGCCGTTTGAAATCGCGCTTTTCAAGCTCGTTTTAGATCAAATTTTCTCTTACTAACATAGAAACAAAGTTTCGTCAGTTACGCGGTAATTTTACAAAATCGTGGAATTGCATTTTTGATAAGACCGATAGACAAACATATAATACAAATATAGCGGGAAAAAATATTTAACATAAAAGTTATTAACGCACACGGTGTGACAACTTGAAACTACTTTCTATGCTGTCGCTATGCTATGTACGTCTTGTTCGATCCAATTTAATTCTACCTGATCTAACGAGAAGAATCGATTAGCGCTTCATATACTCGCGCTGATTCCCCTGTAAGGAAGAATGTTACAATTAATCGTAGAGAAAACACACGGTTGCTTAATCATTTACCCCTTTACCTAGCTATTTAGGTAAACCTACGGTGATTCGGTTGTTACAAACACGCTAATTCGTCGTTCTCTTTCAGATCAGAAAATCCCGAAGGAATTGGAGCTGGTAGTACGGCACCAGTTGGTAAGTAATTTGCTGAATCCTATTAGGGTAACACCCGCCGGTGAAACTGGCGCGAAACTCCGGCCAACGACACGCGTTTCCTTCTTTTTGCTTGCGCGCCATGGTTCGCGTGCCAGCCTCGAGGACACGTAACTGTGGTCTGTCGATGCCTTGCAAAGTAATTAACTTTACGCTAATGAAAAGATTAGCCGAGCCAACGCCATCTCTGGAATAACAAGCAGTTCGCTTAGTTTCGCTTAAATACTTCTCAAGCTTCCAATGTTTGTAATCGAAGATGTTTGGCCAACTGGATAATATCGGACAACGATTAGATATCATTTGATACGACGTTATCGTTATACGCGTATTACGAGGTACGAGATATCGTAAGCTGTTCAGAATCCTCTTCAGGAGCAAATAGAGGACGCAGAAACGACGAAAGAAGGTTCATAGAAATGGGTATTTCTGTTCCACGTTCTTTCGAATTGCAGCTATTTTTTCTGTCTCGATAATCCGCAATCGCTCGCCTTGCTAGAAGTTTCTCGAGATGGCTACCTTGGGCTCGTGTTATTCGACGCACACCTGGTGTTTTTGAAAGATCGGAAAATTTTGCAAGAAATTTCTATCGAGCTAAGCGGTGTTGCGGATCGTTGAAACACAAAACAGTGGCTATAAACTTGAAGACGAGATCGTGCAGCGCACAGGTCCGCGCGAACTTTATTCATCGTTCTTGTATTTATTGTATTAGATCGTCGGGAAAGTTTCTTTCGTTTTAGAAGGAAATAATGTACGCACATTTTCCGTTTTATATTATTTTATCGAATTACGTACGATCCATTTTGTTCTATCAAAATAAAGGTCACAACGTTCGACAGATCAAGTTTCATGTTTGTATAAAGATGCGTCGTTGTAAAAGACGGGTCTGTAAAAGAAAGACACCTTTCGGACAACCTAATATTTCTGTACGTCCTGTTGTATCAACATTTAATGACAAAATTTACAATCACTTAGTTGCCTACCCGATATATCATCCTGTGCAATTAGGACGAAGAATTTGTAGCGCGATGCGATCGAACGGAAAGTTGGTCACGCTTTTACTGCGAAACCGAGGGACGCGTTTTCTGCTTTGCGCGTATTGTTACCGATCGATGTACGCGCCACATTCCTTTCCACGGTGATCTTGTCCGATGTTTGCGCCGACTTTGCCATTCCATCGGCGTACAATTACTTAGTCTTTCGAGAAAAGAAAACGTTCCAATTCGTGGTCGCTGTCTTCCAAAGAACACCGGCTCTTACCGTCCAGGTGGTTTTGCAACGTGCGGAATAAGCGATAGTCTGAGCGTGTAAGATCGCGAGAGTACGATAAACGGGGCAGAAGATTTAAGTTGCGGGAATTTTTGTAGCGCACGGTCTTGCGCCATCTTGGCCAACCGTGTTTCAACTTGCGTAAAAACAGGTACTTCAGAAACCGTTTGCCTTACGCTGTACAGTCGACTGTCGACTAATCGACGATAACGCGTTGGACCAATTAGATCGAAGTTAATGATCATTGTTCGAACTCGAATGGATGCATGCCGCTAGAAAAAGCGAAAGGAAATTTCCACGCAAACCGACGCTACTTTCGTCCGAGTATTTCTAAAGATCGATGGGTAAAATTTACTCGAAATGAGAGCTACATTCGAAAGATATGCTTTTAATGTCTACATCGGAGCAAAAGACGTGGAAAGAAAAGGAAGAGGAAAAGCAGAAACGAAATTTCTCGTGATACGACTAGAGTCGAATCTGGCGCTATTCCCCTGTTGCTGTGTCCCACTGAAGAATCTCCAAATTACGCGTCAAAGGGAGAAGAGGGAGAGGACGAAGAAAAATTTGAAAGTCAAAGAATCGCCGAGAATGACCAAGCTCCGTACGTTGGCTCAATCCGCAGAATTTTCGTTTTTGCAGCACGTAGAACATCGGCTTCCTTATGGCGGGAGTTGGCGTGGAAATTTTCAATATCCAGCCGATGAAATTTATTCGAGCCGGCGTACGACGGCCGCCTGTGCCTCTCTACGGATACCAGCGCGGAAAAAATCGCCGTACGAACTTCCATTCGAAGCGTCCCTTCCACCTACCCACCCTTGTAATCCACTTACAAGTTTTTCCCTTTTCTTCTCGGCCGAGAATCGACGACCGGCGACGAGAAAAGAAAGTCGTCCGAGCGGGGCGGCAAATAGGATTCTTTTTTATGTGGATACGCGCGTGTTCGCGTATCGGCGCAAATATTAGATGGCTGTTCTGATAGGTTTTCAGAGACACGCAGCTGTACGCGTGTGTCTCTTTCAGCGAGCTACGGTGAAGCGCGTGTATCCGGAATTCGTCGCACGCCTCGCCAACCTCACTCGCCTCCCAGGCTACTACTTTGTTTGGAGAAGTCGGGTTTCTCGTCTCTTCTCTCGCGAATATTTAAGAGAGAAAGGTTGGAAATGCGCCGTGTGTAGGAATGGCGGACACGAAGAAGAAGCGCGAGAATAGCGAGAAAACGAGCGGGCAATTATTAAAGAGAGAATATTTATTCAAATGAAATTAGAGATAGGACTGCATTGCGAGCCGAGACAAGAGGAACGCGATCGATTTAACGTAAAAGAGGATTCGTAGAAAGGAAAATTCCATAGATAAGGCGAAAAGTATCGCGAAAGATCTTGCAGGGAATTTCAGCGATAGAGACATCTTGGAGGAATTGCAGCGATAGAAGGAGAAAGAGATAAGGAAACGGTAATTGAGAGGAAGATCGTTGATAGGATAAAGGGATTCCATTAATTAAATGAAAAGTAAGGTTCGCAGCAAAGGGGGAAATTGCAGAAACGAAAAGAAATATTACGGAATTGACCAAGGAAGAGTACCAAAATCCCGCAAAGATTCCAAAATCGTGCAAGAGTGCCTGATGTGGGAGAGACGTTACAGGAAGGAATTTCAGCAACGAAGCAGAAACCACTGCCAGGATGCTGCAAGATGGGGAATTTCAACAATGAATTAGAAAGAAAAGAAAGACTCGAGGAAATTCCAGCAACGAAACAAAAAAAAAAAAAACAGCGTAAGGATCATAGATAGACGATTACAATGGTAACGTCTTCTTCGGAAAATTGACGAAAATGAGAATATTCCCTGCACGGAGGAATAAGGACGCGCGTTTGTACTTAGTTAGTTTAACTGTATTCTTTGCGTATCTGAAATTTCCTTCGAAAGCCTCCGATCGATTTAACGAAATCGGACCAACCCCGAGGGGAGCGCCTGTCTTACCGAAAATCTTTCTTCAAGCGTACAAAGAGCAGGATCCAATCGAAGGTGGTTTTTCGCTCGAAGAAAGGCCAACCTCTCGAGGCCATAATCTCTCTCGAGTGATTCGTTGGTTCTGTTCGAACGATGCCTTGTCGTACCTTCTCTCGTTCCATCAGCTTTGTATTCCGTAAACGTTATCACGTGTGAATTCGTCGACCGTGTCAAGTGTGCGTCTTCGGTGCCGTACGTGAAGCTACTGCGGAAGCGAGCCGCGTGTTAAGGGGCCGTTGTTTCGTCACGTTCGACCTTTCTTGGACGACGAGTCGACACGGAGTCGTCGTCGCGAGACGATTTTCCACGTTTCCTCCGCGCCGGTTAAACGAGCTTTTACCTCTTGTCTTTGAATTTCTTTCGCTCGCGTTTCAACGGTTCTTAACCTTTCGTTTACCATGCAGCCCCTTTAAACAATTTTTTCTCGTCGCGGACCTGCCGAGAAGACTCGACGCAGAATTGAAACGCGCCAAAATGTGCGCACGTTCGACTGCTTGGCTCGAGAGCCTTTCCGTAGGCAAGAGGTTCGTTGTAAATGAATAAACGTACGTGGAAAAACGTAGATTTTATTCGAGTAATACGATAATAAGTTGCGCGCGCGACCACTTGGTGCGAGAACTCTGGTGATCCGCGGACGACATGTTAAGAACCGTTGCCCTGTTTCCTTCTTTTTATTTCTTAACGGGAGCAGCATGTTTTTGTATCGGCTGCGAGTTCAACGAGTGCGGATGAAAGATTTACGTATTCGTTCGTGGACGAAGGTGTACGCGCACAGTGGTGTGTATCGCGAAAACATTTATTTCTATCGTCTGTGGTGTAACGTAGGATCTAAAGATATATAGTGGTTGTATCCCGAAGCACTGTGAATAATGGAATTGCTTTTGAGCTTTTAAGTTTAATAAAGTAATAGTCAGAAATTGAACAAGATTGAACGACGTATCTATGATTCTTCGGGATTCCATCGTGTTCCAATCGCACACGAGGACGCTCGACAGAAGTTGAATTTTAAGCTATCGATCGCTGAATTATTACCGCGTTTACCATTAAATTCCACGGCAGATGTGCACCTTACGGGATTAATACGTTTCACCGATCGAAAGCATAACGCACACGTCAGAACGCATCAGAACGTGTTCACATCGAAAATTTGTAATCTGTTCGTACGAAATGCATACGCGCGTGTTCGTTTAATTTCCACCTCGCGGTGAAGAAATGCACCTGGTTTGCAGAAAGTTTGATAGTAAACACGAGGAATTAATATCTCCACTGAGAAAGCCAGCTTTAAAACGGCAACTAGCCGATACGCGGTAAAAGAAGCGGAGAAATAGCATCCAGATGATTTACAGATCGCTTCGATAAATCCATAGAGAGGAAAAGTGTTGCGCGAGAATCGAATTTTCGAGCGTTTCGACTCGATCGTCGGTAGAAGAAGAAAAGGGACGATAGACCGGCGGAATTGTACGGCAAATTGAATCTGTTTGGATTTGTTATTTTCTGGAGGCGTCCGGTGACTCAATCGCGACGCGACACTCGCTTGAATAAAATAAAAAGGGTCCGCGTGCGAGAATCGAGGCCGGAGGGACAGAGAGAGAGAGAGAGAGAGAGAGAGAGAGAGAGAGTAACGAGCGAACCATGAATAACGCTGCCGATTTATTTACGACCCGTTTCACCTTACGTTCCTGCCTTTTTTCATTTGTCGTTTATATCGTCCCCCACTTCTTTTTCCCCCGGTTGATTCCTGCGAAATCGATTCGATCTGGGAACGCGACTCGTAACCTTCCAATTTTGCCCCTGAACGTCAGCACACGTGGAAACGATGACAAATGGACGCGCGGCTTGGCGAATGCGATGCAACGATTAAAGATTATGTAGACCACGCGAAAAAGGTAGTACGATGTCTGCAGTGGATCTCGATCGTTGAGGCTGGCCCCGAATAAGGTTGCGATAGCGACCAACGAAGAAATATGATTTTCATTGCGCTCGTAATTGACGTTGAGCGATAAAACGAAATAGCTGCGTGATTCGTGAGCTCGATGTTGGCAGTTGTTAAAAAGCAAGTATAATTGTCGACGAAGGTATTCAACGTGGTCGATACGCTTCATACGTTTTATGATCGATCGATCGGATGCAGGTATGCTACGTACGTGTTTCGAGTTTTCAAGTGACAGAATATATCGGAGGATTTGTAGTCCGCGGATGTTATTAGACGTTTACACGAAGGTATAATTATCGATGGGTTATTTAACGCCAATATGGTATTAAGATAAATATACTATACACGTATGCGTTTCATTCGCGTAATTAATTTACGTTGATCGATGATTTCCAACAGACGATACGGATGCTCGAAGAAGCGCGATACTGCTCGTTGCAAAATTGCTATCACCTGACAAAGTGCAGTTATCTCGTGCTAACGATATTTCAATGTCTCATATGCGATAAAACGTACGATTAGGCGATTTAAATGTCCGCTCTTGCATCATACGCTTACAAACCGATTGAGACTGTTCCTCGTATCTTGCAACAAACAGAAGGTACACCACGTTCCGTATCTAATGTATTTTCATTTCTCCCATCAATTTCTATTTGGAAGTTTTCAAGTATTCCAACTTGGAAATATCGTAATCCGTGCGATGACGGCTAACCATATGCAATTCCAAGCTTCAACCTTCCATCTCGCAGTCCGCAGAAACAAGGTATTTAGTTTATTTCGTACGAAACATGTCGCGACTCCACGATACACGACTCAAGGCGAGCAAACACGGTGATAAAAATGTTCGGGTGTGGTAACAATCGGACCAGGAGGCCCTTTCAAGCTACGTCGTGTTTTCGTTCCTTCTATCGAGCGGGAACAATCGCCGGAACTCGTTAAAATCCCTCGCGTCTGTCAGTCGGCACGACACACGTTAATAATGTACAATCTTCTGCATAACGACGGTTCTCGGCCTGGTCCTCTTTTCTTTCTTGTTTCGGCTCGTAAACGCAGCTACCAAATCGTCCGATGTTCGTTTCTATCGCTAAAGACCTCGTCGTATTTCACGAATCGATCTAACGTGTCCATTTTCCCGTGGAAAACACGCGTCAACGTGTACGCGCGTATACGACGAAATAAGCTTATCGCGGAAGTAAATACGCGGAAGCTGTTCGATTTTACCGTTTCGTTGGCGTGTCGTTTTTATCCACCGTAATTCGCGACGCGTAATTCACCTTTCGTTTGCGCGAAAACGAAATCTTTTCGGACCATGGTTACGAACGTTTCGTGTCGTTAATAATATGAAATGTACAGCCGTGTGCATTTCCTATAGCAACGTATTTCACACGATGACACAGCACGACGGAAGTTTATTATACGAGCATTTCTATGTCTACGTACAACGCGTATATGTGCACTGTTTATCGTAATTTAGGAGATCTGCTTTATATGAACATTTAGCTTACTTTTAACTATCCGTCTATAAAATATTTACGGCGTAACAAACGCGAAATCACAGCGCTACGAGCCAGAAACTGACGTCGTCGTGCTGCTGAGTCTTTGGTAGATGCAACGTCACTGGCCAACACCTGTTTCCGGGTATACCTTTTACCGATCCACGCCATGCACTCACGTACACGGCCGGATGATTCACGCTAGGAACCTTGTTCGTGACAGATGCTCCGGTTGTACACGTGTAAAGGTGCGTTTAGACCGAGCCACCGAATCCTCGTTTCTTTGTCGCTTTACTAAAATCAATGTGTAAAGGGGCTCTCGGCCGAGTTCTCATTGTAGTTAGGGACGTGTAACGAATCTTCATTTGGATTAGCCATTGTTGTTGTACAATATAGATGATATTTACCGGTACAAAGATGATTATATTACAGAGTTTGACAAGTAACCGTGGCCATTGGATACTCGAGATGCTGAATGATCTTAGGATCAATAACGAATCCACGGTCGACGGGATAGCAAATGCGCTTTCTTCCAAAGTCTGAGTCGAACTGAACTTCAAGTGTAACTCGACTTACTTGTCCACAGTGCAAGTAGAACTCAACTTACTCGTCTCGGTCCAGGTGGAACTGCGCTTATATACTCTTCTCCGTACCTCTCTGTACCCCTCGGGTCAACTATATTTTTAAGGAGAGCTATACAATTACTCCGTACCTCCGTTAGGTAAAAACGTCCATCCCGTGACCGTGGCTACGTTTAGCGACCCGTTGTGTCACTTCGAGCCCAAGCCTATTGTCATAAATCTCGGGCACGCGTAATCGGATTAAATCATAAACAATTACTTCTAAGTTTTATTATTTAAGCACAGCTACAATGAAAAGTCTAGACTAAAGTATCGGAGATCTTCCCAAAAATTCCAAAAGAAAGGCCCCGATGTCCTTTCATCTGCGACATATATAACGCCAGTACCACATCGTGAGTAAAATAATGATGGAATATTATGGAATATACTATGGATATTAACGATGTACGTACAGGACGTTCCATTTGTAGCGGCACTCGGCAGAAAACTTTCCAACGGTTTCTACCTCGGACGACGGCAGCGCTGTGATTAGCATAGTTGATTACGAACGTTCCAGACCTCAGGCTCGAATCTCAGCACACATAGTCTTGTTTTTCGTAATTCTTAGATGAGAAGAAGGAAGCGGTCCCGATGATCGAAAGAAAATCCCCCAACCCGGATGAAGACAAAAATCTTATACACCAGCAGTACCTATCACGACCTATTCCACCTCACATTTTTATTTAGAATTTAACCATCTATGATTTATAGTTTTGATATATTTTTCTAATAACTCTGTCACAAAACGTTTGCGTCTCTATTTACGTTTATATAACATACTTTTCTCGTGTTAACAACCTGTACATCGATCGTCCGAGGATCCCACGGACGAACGTTCCTCCGCGGTTTGGCGACCGCTCGCCGAATCGAAAATCGAACACCCATGCGCTCTAAATTTCATTTAAATTTAAATTAAAATTTCTTCAAACAACCTTGTCAAAAATCCAAACGACGATGAACGTTTTAAATGGTCGATCTGATCACCGCCAACTTGCTCGTATCGTAGACTCGTCACGGAAGATCGCGAAGAAGCTCTCTCGGTACGAACGAGCTTACTTGCTCTGTTCGCTCCAATGTTCTTGTTCGTTTGCCCTAAACGCGCCTTAACGCGTACGCGTAACGTACGTGTGAAACGTAGCAGCGTCATGATCGAGGTGAATCGATACGGATCGCGCACTGTTACCGACAGAGTTACGCCGCACAGCGGTATCTGTGATAAGGTTATCGCGATTCGCCGACTGTTATCGAGTTACATGCTCTACAGTTGGACCCTTTGATACGATCTAGCGTAGGATGCGCTCCGTAAATCATACTACCACGCCGCCGAAAATAGCAGTGGCTTGTTCAAAGCTTGATGCCGCTGCGACTGGTGAATTACGCGGTGATACGTTTTCATGGCGTTTAACCCAGCTTAAAGCTGTGTGATCATTAGTAAGTAAATTGTAGTTATACCGAATTACGTTAGGTATGTTGATTAAATCGCCGTTTGCCTCTAGTTTAGTATATTTAGTCCTGTGTCCCTGGTAACGTGCCCGCGACTTGCCGCGTTCCCGGTTACTTAAAATTAATTCCGCGTTAGCGCAGCACTAGAAAGGCTCTATCTGGTGTATCGACACTTGCGTCTTTTTACTATATTTGTTCTTTGTTTCTTTGTTTTTCTTTTTGAAGAAAACAAAATATCTGTCCGATACGTTGCAGTTTCTTGAAACGAGATATTTATCATATTGTACAGCCTTGTAGTATCATACAGCGTCGGTGATTAATCAGCGGAAGAGCTAATTAAGTATCTGATTGAATCACAAAGTTGTGGATATCAAGGCAAAGCGTTTTATAGAGCGGCGGTAAATTTCCGTTCGAAGATCCGCGAAAACATACATCGTCTGTTATAATGTCGACTCCACCGCGTCGAGTTCAGTTTCCAGCTACCAGGCTGTTTAAAAGATGGAGAAATTTGATCGGGTTGGTTCCCGTTCCTGAGCTACTAAATCGAAGAAGAATATTCAAATTCCACAAATTTCTTGGTAATTTATCGCGTTCGAAATTCCATACGATGTTAGCGAAAGATTATGCCAACCATCTTTCACTGTCCTAACGATTGCCTCCAAGTCGCAACAAAAAGTAATTCCGTTGCCATTGGAAAGAAACGAAACTACTCGGACCGCGGAAAACGCGTGTTCCGAACAACATTTAAAAAAGAAAGAGAAACAAAGCAATTAACAAAATTTGCAGACGCCACAAGAGCACCAAGAGCTCTTACCCACCCCACGGTCCGAAAATCCCTAGACCAAATAACACTCGCGGAACCGTAATAAAAAGAGAGGCGAAAAAAAAGAAGCATCAGACCCCGTCGTTGGAATAATTACGGAACGGGAGCGTAAGAATCGTTGGAAAGCGACGGGTAACGAACGAGAGGGTGTCGGCGGTTCGCGTTAATCCGACCAAGGGGGTGGCTGAACGTCAGCGCGTCGAATAATTGCAGCCGATTCTCGATCCGAGCGAGAAAAGAGGATCGAAAGGCGGAACCGTTGACGCGGAAGTCGTTCGTTGCGTTGGCCGCGTAACGAAATCTGACGTATTGGGGGGGGGGGGCGGAATGGCGTGGATAAAGCGGATCGACTAGAACCTGACGATCTTTCACGGAGCTAAGTTACGCTGCGCTATTGCCGTGCCAGGTTTCAAAGCGTTTGCTTCGATGCAGATACGTAGCACGTGGGGCTGTTTTCGCCAAAATTCTGCCGCGTTAATTCCGTTTTCTGGTATCTTATATTTTCTGAACTGTTTTCCAACGGCCTCTGCCTATATTTTCTCTCACGCTACGTCGTAGTCGCCGAGAAGACGATAAGACGACGTTCGCTTGAGCCGAAATTGTGCCACCAGTTACGGATCACCCTGTACACACCCTATACACGGTGGTGCCGTCTTTTCCATTAAAACCGTGCCAGCTTATAGCTTTCGCTGGAAACGGTTGCATACGCGGTTGTGTATCGAGGGAAATGCCTTCGAACTCCGAGCACAGCGTGGCTTAACTCGGCTTTCGTTATTGGCGGCGGTGTGGGGGTGGGTCAGGCCCTTGGTCGGTCACGCGTGCTCGCTTTCAACCGCGGAGAGACCCCGTTAATTAAAGCTTCTTAAGATAGAGCGTGGAGTAGTAGGCGGCCATGTATGTAATTGTGCATTCCCCTGTTGGCAGGCCTGCTAGAAAGAAGCTTTGTTTTAAGAAGAGACTGCAGGGGGCGCGTGGGTCTGCGCGCTGCACGGCCGCAGACAATGCCCACCGACTACAATGCAACCTCTGTGTTTGTATTTCTGCTGCCTGCCTCGATATCATCTACGATCTCTTTCTTCTTTTTCTCTTGCTCCCGCAATATCGCCACTCTTCTATGTTCTCTGTCTTCCTACGAGCGTGTACGAGTGTGTTGCCCTTGTGCTTTTTCCATATGAGTCTCTGCGCTGACTTATAGGAGGCACGTATTTACTTGCTCACTTTGGCTACCAGGTCGTGCAAAAGTGGTGGTCGAATCGATTTTTCTTCTCCAACCTTGTACTTATATATTCGCGTTCATTTGATCCGATAATATCGTTAATTTGTATTTTCCTTTCTTGTTGGTAACCTATACCACGAAAATACGAAGGTATACTGGCTTCTTGCCTGTTTTTGGAAGAGAAAAGAAGAAGAAATCGAGTTCCTTTCGTTTCAATATATTAGGTGTACTTTTTTTTTACTAACAAACAAGATAAAATACAATGGCGATCGTATTACTTGAAAAAACGGTACATTCGATGATATCACGGCTCTTTTATTATCGCATCGATCATTTTGTCACCCCTAGCGCGATCATTCGTCGACGCCATCTGCTTAAACTGATATATGTTATAAATGGGGGAACATAAATTTCAGTAATCGTCGAATCGGACAGCGCGCTATCTATTATGATCCAATTATCGTTGCGATAAATTCTGCCTCGCTCGAAAGACTTCATCGTTCTCCGATCCCCTGTTCGAATTATTCTTTTCGTATCTCCATCCGAAGGGGGAAATGTCTTCCGTACGTTCGATTCCAACACTATTTACCGTTTAATTCGTCTACAGTTGTAAATTGTCCTGACCGATATAACACGTCCGCGTTGCGTCTCCGCAGAATCCGGTCCTCGCGCGAGATGATAAACCGCGCGAGGGAAAAATAAAAAAAGAAGGTCGCGAAAAAACGCAATATCGATGAAATATAACGTCGAGGGGTTAATAAAACAGCGGCGGGAGATGTTTCTCGTCCAACTTAAATTCAACGTGTCGCGCTTCAAAAAGACGCACGAAAACTGCCATTTGTTGGGAAAGTTTCGCGTCTCGCGATATACGCGCGCGCGCTATCTTTCTCTATCAGCGCGACTACCCACTTTGTTCGCTGCAAGTTTCTCTGTGTTCTTGGACCTCCATCTAGGCATCTATCTGACGCCGCGGGCCTCTCTGTCCGCTCGTTTCGTTCCTATTCCTCGTGATTCTCTCTGTCCCACCTCTTTGTCTCCGTTTCAACGACCATCTTTATCCGTCTGTCTCGTAGCTCGTCTCCTCTTCCCTTTGCCGTGTTTCTTGCCTCCTCTTTTCCCATCTGTCGCGCGGATACGCGCACGGTTCCCTTTCCGTTGCTTCGCTGGCTGCTTTGCGCGTTTCTCTCTGGGCCCCGTCTCTGTGTTTCAGCCTGTTTCCCCCGTCCACTGGTCTTTCTACTTTCTCGTTCAATCGGTCCTCGTCACTTTGTGCCCTGCACGCTCGGATACGCCATACGCGAACGATCACACCGCGTAAATTTTATTTTACAAATTCGTATCGACACTTTGCGTGGTTGCACGCTGCTCTGGGCATCTTCGGGAAAGGAATTACGAACGTTGGAATTTGCTATGCAGTCTAGGATGATGCTAAGGTTTCTACGTTTCGTTTTGTACCATTTTTTTTCTTTTTTCTTTTTCGTGTTACACCAGCTTCGCCGTTACCGCGTTGGTTCTTTAGTGTTTACCGATTATTAAGATAGCAGTTTCGCGATTTACGTTCGTCGTCGGAGAAATATGATCGTTCGTTAAAGAATTGATTAAATCCTACGAAGGTTAATTTTCGCCTTAAGATTATTTACGACGCGCTATTAATTCAATATTACCGCGTAACGCGCACGGAATTACCATAAATAAATCTTTTACCCTCAATGGAATCTTAAGCTAGCACATAGAACGCGTCGCTAATTTAATGCAAGCGGTAAACGTAATTACTATAAATAAATCTTATCACCTCAAGGTTATTACCTATGACACGTTATTATGTGAAATTACAGCGAGTAGATTCTTTTTATCGTTGATGCAATGACGCGTTGATAGAATACGATGGAACGAAGCGTCGATAAGCAAACGGAGGGGAAAAAATGGTCGTAAAATATAGATATCCGGATAGGTTGGATGCGAAACGGTGATGGAAAGGCTTAAACCGCAGTCGTAAGGAAGAAAAGAATGTAATTGGCCAAGGCCAGGGTTAAAATAGCCCCGAGACATTATCATGGAGGACTGGTCGTTAATAATATCGGTAATTCGAGCAGCGTCTAGAGTGCTAGAGCCTCGAGGAGATAACCGAAAGTGGCGTTCGTTTCGAATCAGCACCGCCCCCTTTTCGTTCGCAGAATCCGATCTACGAGATACCAGAATCACTTAGAGGCGAGGAATTGCTTATGTGCACTTGGAGCGAGTAAGCGAGGCAGAAGAATAACGAGGTGTCGGTTGGAATTCGTTGAAGCGTCTAATTTTTTTCTCTTTCTTCTCCTTTTTCTTTTTTTTTTTTTTCTTTTTTTAAATCGATACGAATTTCTGTTCCAGACAACAGGACGAATATTTTTTTTTTTAATAGAAGAACGCTAATTTCGTGGTATATCGAAACCTGATGGTTACTGTTGATTAAATTTCATGGGCAAATTAATTTCGAATCGTTTGCGACTACGCCGAGATCTTTTCTTTTCGTTTCAGTGACTTTCGAAAGATCCGAAGATTTTTTTTCGACACGAATTTTTGTTCCAGACAACAGGGCGAATTTTTTCCTTTTTAATAGAAGAACGATAATTTCGTGGTATATCGAAACCTGATGGTTACTGTTGATTAAATTTCATGGGCAAATTAATTTCGAATCGTTCGCGACTACGTCGAGATTTTTTCTTTTTGTTTCAGTGACTTTGAAAAGATGCGAAAAGATTCTGAGAATTAAGGTCTGCACTATATCGCGTAATCAGTTTTTTAAGCCGAACGTTTGGAGGATTTTGCAAGAAAAGAGAAAAGTTTATCGCTGAATATTCGTTCGTGGCGCGAGGACATGGTCTAACTGCGTAAGCTTAATCCGCTCGAATAGTAAAACGTCGAAGAACCGTAGAATCGAGATTATAAGAAAGGAATGGAATTTTGGATGTTATCAGAGCTCGAAGAAAGTTCTAATTTATATCGTCGGAGAAAATTCGCATCAGTTGGAAAGTTTCATCCCCGAATTTCTTCGATCGATCTCTCGGAATTTATACGTTTCTGAACTTATCGAGGATGATCGACCGAGTAATTGCTCTCCATTGTCCCCATAAAACTTCCCCGAAAGATCTCGAGATTTATCATTGAAACGTGTAATTCTTCGTATTCGTCCACGTCTGTCGTTGTTATTCCGTTTCTACTGAAAATCTACGCCTCTTTCTCCCCAAATCTTTTATTACGCTAAATATACCTCGTCGTATATTTATTTTTTATTCTTTTGTCTACTATCTCTTTTGTCTATTCGTACATTTTTTTCGGGGAATTTCTATCACGAGCAGGGGTGGCCGAGCTTGCGAATAATCTAACAGTCCCTGGCGTCTCGAGAATTGCGATTCGCGACGATCGGAGGGAAGATAGGGAAGCATATTTGTCTCCTCCGAGGTATCGATGTTTATCGAGTAGGCGTTCGCTCGTTCTATCGTTTCCCCTATCGTCGGTTCTTTGTCTCGGGATGGTGCATGCATCCCCCTGGGTCGTCTCATTGAAATTACCCTGGCCATAGTCTAATTTTTACCTTTATCCACTTTCTTAAAACAAGAACGAGATATTAGATCGAGTTTTACATCGCGCAAAATATCCGAGTAAGAAGAACGTCTAGTAAAATTTCCTCCGTACCTGTTACAGCTTCTATCATCTTTTCGATGAATTTAAAGTAATGTTTCCAGGACATTTCCCAAACGCATTCTCCTTTCATGCTCAATATGGGAAGCCTTCGTTGAAGAAATATCCGACTGAAATAATACCAATATTGTTACCAGACCGTACATGCGTGCGTTCGTGAGAAATTTAAAGACGGGGAAACGCACATATGGAGAAATAAACGAAATATTCAAAGTAGGACACGTGACAACATTTAACGTAGGGAAAAAATTTCCTCTTAGACTTGATTAGCGAAAGCCAATAATCTCACCGTGTCACCATATTCCGCCGCAAAGTGACCATGAAAATTACGAAAGAACGAAATCGTTGGAAATTCTCTGCCGCGGGAAGCAACCAAGCGTTCGAACATGTTCCGGACCGCGCGTTACGATCCTTAGCTCGCCTATCGCCTATTATCTGCTTTACAATTATAGGACAATAAGAATGGAAAAATATGGTGGGGCCCCGGCTGCGAAGGCAGAACGAGGCGCGCCACGGTACCCGAACGTACGAGAATCTAACGAAGAGAATCGCACGAATCGCCAAGCTCTCTCGCGTTCGTTCCGCCCCGATCTTCGGTATTCCAGCCATGTGCAGACGGCCGCTTGTAACTTACCCCCTGTTAACCACATCGCACCCCCTATCCTCTATCCCCTCTATAGACGGGCGGATAACGGGCGGAATTCTTATTGCCATCCGGCGGTCGGATCGCTATCGCAGCGGCGAAATTTACCGGTCCCCCGTCGCGTTACCTTTCCGTGACTAAGCCTAAGTTCGGTGTGAACGCGCCCTCAGGATTGCTCTTATCGGTGGCGGTGCGCCGTCGCGGCGCTCGTTTTCCACCCCCTTCGGCTTATCTCGACCCTCTTTAACCGGCGATTCGTTCCCTTTCCCCGGCTACGAAACAATACCAGCCGGCCATCCACAGCTAAAAAGGTATCAAAGTTTTTAGCGACGGTAAGAACGACGCGAAGGCCTCGGCAATAGCGTGGCGAGGCACGAATACCGGGGAGGAGAGAAAGCAGAGGGGGGAAAAAATAGAAGGGAGGGGCAGGGGATGGTGGTGAAAGGAAGGACGGAACGAAACGAGAAGGGTTGCGAAGATTCGGAAGAAGCGGGAGGTGAACTGAAAGAACCAACCCCTTGATAATGCAGGGTGCGCGCACCCTACAGAACTTCTGAAAGACCCGTTAGACGTTGCACGTACGCCGAACGATGGTCACGTGGTGCGTGGATGGTTAAATGTCACCCCCATCGGCAGTTCGAGAACTACTTCCCTTTCGAAACGAAGAGAAGGGAAGGCAAGGGAACCACGTTCTGCTGCTTCGGTTTTCTATTCTCCTTGTTGGTTCCTGCAGGTCTATGTTTGCTTTCTTTCCATTCTTTTTCTTTCTGCTTTTTCTTTTTTTATCGTTTTCCTTTTTCTTTTATGGGGCAACGAGTCTCACACGCCTCTTTCGCGTAGTCTCTTGGCCCGGTTCGCTTCCAACTTCCCATTGTTGTTCCATTTTAATAAGTTCTTTGGTCTGACACTGGCCTTACCAGGACGAACGATCGGTTTCAAGATTTAATCGAAAGTTTGTACGTTGGTCGTTGTCTCTTTCCCTCGACCAACTTTACGCAAATTCTCCTATCAACAAAAATTGAGAAATCGATTAATCAGATAATATGGGAATTCATATGAAGAACGAAGGTGCAATTTTAAATTAAATTTTTGAACCGTTTGACCGGAACTGGTAAGGTTTCCTCTACAGCTTTTAAAAAAGCACCGTTCTCTCTGTGATTCTTTCAGTTCTTTACGTACCGTCTTTTACTTTCCTTTCCCTCTTCCTCTCCATTTTTTTTTCTGTTTTAATATGAGACAGTGAGTTCTGCTTCGAGTTTCCTGTTGTTTTACAGGTTCGCTGGTTCGGTATCCTTTTAGCTTGTTCTTTTTTAATGTTTTTAGCGCGCAGTGATCATTTTTAAAGTACTGTTCTCTCTGTGGTTCTTTCGCTCCTCTATGTTTGGTTTTTTTCCTTTCCGTTTTTTCGCCCTTTTTTTATGGGGAAGTGAGTTCTGACACCTCTTTGGCGTGGTCCTCTGGTCAGCTTTACTTTGAGGTTTTTGTTGTTTCGTTTTATAGGTTCCTTCGTTTGCTGTTCCCTTTGCTCGCTTTTCTAGTGTTTTCAGCCTGTGATACACATTTGTAAGGGTTGTTTGGTTAAATACGAAACTACGCAAGGGATCGGTTCTTCCTCCTTTTAGTCGATGATTATGAGATTTGAGCGTTGGTTAATTAAGTTAAGAAAAACCTTTTCCCCTTTTTTATTTGTACCTTTCAATATACTTAACGATTATTCTTGAAAATTGATCGCGCAAGTATGAAATACAGCAGGGGGAAAGATGCAAAGGAAACAATGAAAATTTAATCAGCTGCAGACTGAATCGAACAAATTTAAGCTGCAAATTTCCCACTCAAACTTACAGCATCGTTCCATCCGAAGATTCCATTTAACTTGCTCGTTTCCGATTTGACACTGCCTGAAAACTCCAGTCTTTTCTTGTTTAAAAATTCAAATTTACCTGTATTGAAAAATAAAAAAACCGAAATACGCTTAAAACACAGATCTAAGTAACGTCGTAACTCTTCGTAACTTGTCTCAAGGTGCCTATAAACCTCGAGGGCAGCATCGAGGAAAAATGGAAAAGATCGAGACGTTGCCCGTAGAGCAGAGAGAGCATTTTCCGACCGAATGGTCTCCACGTATCGTCCGATTCATTTCGTGCGCGGCGTGATCGAAGAATTTACGACGACTCCGATGTCGTAACTCGCTGCGTAGCAGCGACTCGTGGGCGGTGAGCAGCGCGTTGAAATTAAAAGCGAACAATCGAGTTACCGAGAGCAACCAGATTCCTCGACGTGCTATTCCAATGCTATTTAACCGCGAATAAAGCGGCACGCTTTTAGCTCTCCGTGATACTTGATTTTGCAAGTTTATTTGGATTACGTTCGTGCGTGTGAAACGCGCGTCGTTAACGTTGAAAGTTTGAAACCGATACAGACGCGGATATCGTACGTGTTACGGCCTTTTGCGATTTTGCATTGCGAAGATAGGAAGAGAAATTGCGATCGTCCGTGTAGGGCCGTTTAGCTTTGTTTCCTAATTTCCATTTTGTCTATCGATTGCCATATCGTTGTACCGCGTGATACCGTACAATTTAGATTTATCACGGTGATCGTTAAATCACGATCACGGTCGTGAACGAAGCTAGATCACGACCTTTCTTCTATCTCGACCGATTTATCTCGAACGCTTCCATATAGTTGGCGTAAAAATATCCGCGCGTTAATTTACAATTACGCTACGTTTTCTTCGTATAGCGGAAATTCTTCTTTCCTCGATATCGAAAGCGCGAGGCGATTCGATTTTCTTTCCTTTATCTCACATCGGTATTTTAAAGAGTAAAGTAACGATACCGCCACTTGATTTCGAAATCCTCTTTTCAAAATATTCATTCAACGCTCCTTGAAATATTCGTTTGATATGGTCGATATAAAATATACAGGTTATGCGATGCGCACGGGAAAAAGAAACAGAGAAACATAGAACAGTTACGTTCTGTAGCGATCAGAAACGATCGCGAGAAATCACGAACCCCTGTGAAAGATCGCCGTGATTGGCAATGGACGTGTGATCGATTCGCTGGTGATTCGCGTGTAACGGTTCACGCCATCCCTGCTATCGTTGCATCGATACCGAACGTCGGATTTTTAGCTGTCGTTAACCTTTAACGTATTGTAGGATTTTTGTATTTATCGATAGATCTATCTGCAATTGATTAAACAGAAAACGATGGTTATTTAACGTGAACTAAATTCTATAACTAAGTGGTTCTCCAATTTGAGAACAGTCAACGTCTCTTTACCCAGTCTTCACCTGTCAATCATTCACCTACTTTTCTTATACCTTATACGTAGAATGCTTTAAAGTTTTACATTCGAAATAATTGTCTTAATAAACCACTTTCGTGTTACTTTTATAACGATTCGATAATTTTATTACTTCCTCTGGAATATCTTTTCAAATACCTACGACGATCCTTCGCAGGTAGTCAAATAATAATAGCGGCTCTGTTAGAAACTTTGCCGTCACCCGAATATAGGTGACGCGGCAGTCAACGTGTTAAGCATCCCTTTGTCTTTTCTCATAGTCCCGCCACGTACGTGTTCCGCAATCGTCCACGGTCATGGTCAGCTGGGCCTTTTTTCCGCCAAACTATTCGACCGAAGGACCAACGACACATTAACGAGACCCCTCGGTCCATTGAAGTTCCCAGACCCTTTTGGCCTGTCGGCACTTAGGCTTTCTCGCAACGTTGTTTATGGTTCACCCGATATTTCTTAGGCCATTTGTCCACGATACTACGGCATTCGCTGCGAAATTCGCCAATCAGCGAGACGTTTATTTTCGTTGGAGTACTATTGGAGAAAAAATCTGAATTTAATTAACTCGTGGCAAAGACCGCCGCGGGAAAGCGGAAAATGAAATTGCATTTTGTACGAAGGAAAGTGCGAAGAAGCAGCTGGTAGAGTAAGTCCGGCGTTGAATAAACGCGGAAAGAACGGAGAGAAGAGAATATTTGGCATGATTCTAAAGCGTGAAATTCGACAAAAGAAAGTCTCGCAGCCACTTTCCATTACTTGGGAACCGCTTTGTTCTTCTATTCCGCTACAGTCGATGGCGGGAGCGTCGCGTAACCTCTTGCTTGGCTAATGAAAGCCACGTTTTCACGAGAAACGTTTGGATTAGCCGAATCTCTCGGACAAAAGCTGGTGACGTTTTAACGCTCTTATCGTTTCTACGTTGCCAGGTGCAAGAAGGCGGCCGTGTAGATTCGCATCTCGGATGCAAAGGGTTGCACCGACCTTTTCCAATCAGCCTCTGACTGTCGCGTCTAATCCAAAGAGATCGACGCGTTTGGAGATTTCTGTTTTTCATTTTACGTGACACCTGCACAAGGATGTGTCGATTAAACGTTTAGCTAAGAAACATCGCGGCACTTGCTCACCGTCTCGCGCAAAATCAAATACAAAATCAGACGTGTTTCAGCTGAACCACGTCTCTTACGTATCTGCTTCCTTTGCGACTGCAGGAAAAAGCTTGTCGGGACAAAGTTGAACTACTCGAAGAATGTAGCTTTAATTGTAACAATGGGAACAATTTTTTCTCGAGTCTATTTTTTTAGGAGATTTCAAAGTTTAAGGAATTTTTTGCAGACTTCTGTATTTTTCTATTCATCGATTGACACATTTCTTTTTTCATTCTCGGTACAAAGACGAAATACGCTGGTGTCTGAAAATGTTCAGTTTGAAGGATATTTCAACATTAATTTTGTAAAACTCGACGTACGAAATACAGGGAAAGATACACGCGAAGTGATATACTTGTGATTATGTTCCCCTTGACTTTCCTGCACTACATTCGATGAGATTAAAATCGAAATATCTTTTAAATTATATATTTTCCGACAAGAAATTTACCTTAACGCTTTTGCACAGAGAACGAGAAGTAGCTTGCACCGATGTAAAAAGGTCTGTAGAGTTCTATTTTGAAAAATACCGAAGAACATTCCTTTTTCTTTTAACTTCATCCCAAGAAGCTTTTTCGTACAATCGTAAATAAGGCAGATGTTTCAGGGTGATCTCATCTAACCGAGACATCCTGTGTATATCTCGTATTGGCATACCTATACCGATATCCCGAAAACAAATACACAAAGTACGAAATTAGTAACTACGTGTTTCCTCGTATGTCATACGTCAGATTTTCCAGACTAAAAGTTAAAACATCCGCGAACCTAATGGTTTCGCGATGGCAACTAAATTTAATTCAATTTATTCTGTTGGCAACTAAGTGATTGCGGATTTTCTCATTAGGTGGTATCGACAAAATCCGCAATCGCTTAGTTGCCAACCCAATTAATGGATCGATCATTTTTTACAGACAATGCCAAGACGAATTAGCATATTTTAAGAATTATACGATCGAATCCACCGTATGGCCTCTGCGCGTCCATCTATGGAAAATATTTTCTGTACGAAGAGCCCTGCCGTTAATAAAATTCAAGAATGAAACAGTCGTTTCGTTGCGACTGAATTCTAATATTATAAGAGTCGTACATACTCTGCGTGTTCGACGAGTATACTCGTCATCGCGTACTTTTTGCCACGCGTTTTCAAAGCCTTCAAAGAGGTCAAAACAGCTAACTGGTTAACTTGGACTGGAAAGTTCTTCCGTACGCGGCGCGTTCTTCGGATTCGACATCGACAGATTGTCGCTTATTCGGGTCGACGCTGCGCTCTCTAGTCGCTTTCGAAACGTTGCGGAAACACGAAAACGTTGCAACGTCGTTTTTCGCGGCGAAATCCGAAACGCGAGAGAAAGTCGTAGGAAATGCGGGAAAATATTTCGGACATTAATTCGTTACGCGTACACCGTGTACGAATAGAAGAAAATTGAGAACAGGGAGACCAGGAAGAGTTGATCTCCAACGGGGCCAGTTTCGACTACTCCGAATTCTCCACAAAATTCGATCGGCGTTGAGCAAATGTCGAACATACTCGAGCGATAAGGCGACGTTTAAAGCTGCTTAATTGAGATGGACGTAAAATGACGAGAAAGAAAAAAAGGAGAAAATGAATGGAAGGTCCGGAACGTGGCGAAAGACGTTCCTGAGGGACGCAGGCAGCGTTCGCAAAGACCAACCATAAGGATCCTCTTTTATTTAACGAGACGACGTCCTCCAACTCGTATTTCCTTGCGAAATTCCTTGTTCCTCCGCTCTGCCTTTGGTCGGTCGAGCATGCGGTGTCTCTGTTTAACGCGTACACTGCCACGTTGACGGTCATCGATGACGTTGCTAAATACTTTGAAATGACTAAAATTCTGCAAGTTCGATCCAACGTTACGGTACACTGTATTTCGATCTATCGCAGAGCGAATTACGGACACGTGGCGGGCGAAACGAATCTCCGGTCGAAATGAATCTCTAACTTTTTATTGGAAAGGCGATATGTAAAAGAATTTCAAACAATATCGCGTATATAAGAAGAGAAAATTGTACGATATACAAACAGCGTTACGTAGAAATCGTAATAGTATCAGTTGAAATTCTGTGAAATACCGCGTTTGAAATATAAAGTGAAAAACGTATCCGGCCGGAAACCTTTGCACGTCACCTGAATAAAATTCGCGTGGCGATGAACGTGTTAATGCAATTTGCCAGCGACTTTATCTGCTTGGACAGTTGTTCGGCCAGAAGGACGCCGGTTCCCACGAGGGAAAACGTCTCAACGACTGCCCTCACAGGCAATAAATTGGCGCTGCTCGAATCAACTTTTGAATTACGCCTCCGGAGAGGGCAAGAGAGGGAGAGACAGAGAGAGAGAGAGAGAGCTCGTTACGGGGGATGACGAAAATCCTGTTAGTCGCGTTGCAACCAGTAATGAACTTGTCCATGGCGAAAAAGAACGGCATTTGCCGCGTGGACGGAAATCGTTGCCTTTCGTATTCGATTTACGCTCGTGCAGCGTTTCAGGGAAACGGTCTCGCGGCTGGTAATTAAAAATCTCGTGATTCAATGGACGCAGGAACGTTGAAGTCTTCGATCCAGATGACAAATGATCAGGTTAAAGAGCTAATGGAGATGATCAACCGGAGGAATTAGAGCAATTGAATGGGATTGATAGTTGTATAAATATCTACATTAGGTTATTGCAGATGGAACGTTGACGTTTGATGGACGTTCGATGGAGTTTGATATTCGATGCGACAACATGGTCTTTTAGGTTTGCTGCGGATATTGCAAAAGGTATTAGGACAACGAAGACTGATTGGTTTAAAGGACATTCTGGCAGAGAATTTCGTAGAATTCGTCGTACGTAAGACAAAGAAAACACGAATGTAAGAATACAGCGCCTACGTCTTTCCTCGTTTCTCGTACGATATTCTACGATATTAAAATATCTTTTAAACTGATCACTTCTCGATCATCTTATAGCAATATCGTTTTACGTGGAACGACGAGAGGATCTGATATATGGGGAAAAAAGTTCACGTCGAACTACGTATTCGCGCTTCTTTCCCCTCTCTCTTTTCCCCATATTTATCGTTTAGGCGTAAAATATCCGTTTCATTTCATTTCGACATTTTATTTCAACATTTCAACATGGAATTAAACTCGGACGAATCATCGATGATCGAGACGAGCCGATCGTAGAACGATTAATCCGCGAGACTATAATTTCCAATTTCCATCGTGAACTTTCCTCGTGAACAACCTCCGCCGTCGAAACTTGAAACCTCGAAAAATGATAGCCAATGAAAAAAGGACAATCTCCGAAGAAGCACCTGCTATGCATCCTCGTGGCAACGATCGATGGAAAAATGAGTCTGCGAACGGAGAAAGAGACGACACCGACGATCGGAATCGCGCATCTCACCGGCGAATACATTATCGATACCACAGATATATGGGCCGATTTCGTATCGGCCGTTGCTCCAGCGATCCGATAAGTTTCGCAGTTGAATCTGCGAAGTTAAGCGGATTGGCAGAGCTGGGAAAGGATTGGCCGCCACACGCCCCTAACTTTCGGGCCCGTCGAGCTCAATCTGTAATCCGATATCGATTGAATTCCCCTTCGATTTTTTTCCTCTCCCTCCTTCTCCCTCTCTGCTTCCACTTTTTCCACCCTTTTCTCTCCCGCCTCTTTCGCGTCGCCTCGATTTTTTCCTATTTTTCTCCTTTTCTTCTCTCTCTCTCTCTCTCTCTCTCCCTCTCTGTCCTGTCGTTCTTTTTTCTTTCGTTCTCCCTCCTTTTTTCCGCTCTTTTCCGTTTTTTTTTCGCTGGTTCGACAGCGCGGTTGAACGACCCCCAGCCGACTGTGTCGCGCGCGGCGTCGAACGTCGAACGCGGAACGAATCTCGTTCCGTCTCGTTGCGACAGCTGTTTCCTTGCTTCGAAATCGAATCGATCCAACCTGGATATATCCGCGTACGAGGGTGAATTAATTGATACCGGGACAGGAAAGCGTGAATCGACTAAACGGCCACGCCGCTGGGCCGGCGATTTTAGCGACAGAGGCTGTTTAATGCGATTAATAGCAGAGGCGGGCCTCCCGATCGACACCGCAGAACGACGGATTTTTCTCCACGTTTTTGCATAGAATAACACACTTCCGTTAAAATCTTTCGCCGTATCTTTTATTTTTATCGCAACTTTGCCACTTGGTGTTCGTTGTAAACATCGACTTTTTCCGCGAGGATGCCACAACGCTCGCATTTAGCCAGAAGTTTTAGAACGTTTATTTTACCACGAATATTAAGTTACGCGCGCCTTTTTCAACTTTTTCGATGCCACGAAACTATCGAACGCACAATTTTCAGCATATTTGTTATTTTCAACGAAGCTGCAGTGTCTGGTATCAGTCAAGATAATAATAATAATAATAACAACAATAATAATAATAAGAAGAAGAAGAACAACAACAACATCTTCAAATATGTAGAAAAACACCTGTCTGTACTTCGATTTTGAATAAACCACAAATAATAAGCAAAGATATTGAAAGGTTCAGAGCACAACCTTGCGATCAGTCAGAGCTAATGAAATACAATCTAAAAATGGCACTTACAATATCTTCAGATACTTACGAAAAGACATGTCCGGCTTTCGACCTCGAATAAATCGCAAATAATAAGAAAAGATATCGAAACGCGAAGACCACAAGCTTGCAATTAGCCAAAAGCGTATGAAATTCTCCCTGAAGATGGCACTTAACGGATCCGCAACATCCTTGAACGAATTTTGCAACGAAATTAATCGGCGGCATAAAATCAGCGTTTAAAAACACCTACATCCCGTTGCAAAACACGAAGAAAGATTTTCGTTCGCCCCTGTTGAAAATCCGACGCGAATCAGCGCATATTAAATCGACGTCTGTCGCGAACGTTTGTATCGTCGCTTTTTTGAGTTCCAATTAAGCGGTTGCGAGTCGGCGAACGTCGCTGGCAAGCGAAACGATCGTAAAGAAACGGGAAATATTAATTAAGGACTCGTCAACCTTTTGCTTTCCTTTTGTTTCATAAATTCTCGCAATTTTGCCGCCACCATGTTTATAAAACGGCTCACCTTGAGACGTTGCGTAATCCTCTGGGCGCATTCTCAACGAGGTAAAGGCGCGTCTCGCTGGACAAACGAATTTATCCAGGCCTCGATTATTATGCAATTCGCTCGGATGCGTTTAAATAATGGCGGTTGTGTACCTTTTAGAAAGCGTCTCCGTGGCCATTTATGCAACGACGAGCAGAACGTGTCGTCAGCTGCTCGTATTCGTCGGCTTTACGAGCAACGTCGTGCACAGTCGCGTTTTCGCATCTCGTTGAAAGTGAAATCTTAATTCCATCGAGCCGCGCTTTTCTCTGCCAAATAACCAGACTTTCGTTCAAAGGATTCTGCCGTTCCAACGCAGATTTATGTCCGTCAAAACTGCGATTGTTTCTTAATCGTCGTTAAGACGTTCGTACAAGTAAGAAGTTTTATTCGATTGATTTATTTAAGCAATTTGTTCTTTTCGCGGTTGCAAGACTAATTTCATGTGATGCTCGTTTATCGAATAAACGAGTATACCACGTATCTGTATCGATTAGTATTGCGTTAAGATAATATTTATCGTTAAGGCAAATACTCTGAAGAAGAGATAAATGTTCCAAGCTTGGTTCATTATTAATCACCGAGTAACAATTATCGATAATTATCGACAACAAACTGCACGATTCTCCTATAACTTGGTAGACGGACGATTCGCATCAATAACATTGACGGAAGATTAATGTTTCACGCTCGAACCATGTCTCTGATTGATGACGTTTATCTGTAACGTTTATGGATTCGATGATCCCTCCTTCGTGCCTGATAATCGAATTACACGCGTATCGTAATCGATACGACTGCTCTGCCATTGCTTCGTTTCCATCGGATCTGCAAAAAATTTATACTTTCCCTATACAGATCCAAGAGAATTAGAACGTTCACGATTTTCGTGTAATTTTCCGTTTTTTACTTTATAAGTTTTACTTATAAGTTGTCTACGAAACTCTCTTAAACTGTTCCAAGAACACGACATATACTGGAAATATTTCCAACGATATTTGACTAATAGAATTTATCGATAATCGAACGTTGGTCGATGAATTTTATATAAAATAAACATGTTCCACATCTGTGGAAATATCTTTAGATATTCCAGAGATATTGAACAGATATCTTGGCAAACATGGATCGTGTACCTACAACCTACAATCGACCGACGAAAATTCATTGATTGTACGTGTAAACCTGTCACCAAATTATTTCACTCGATCGGAGAATACTTTTAATTGTTTCAAATTTCATATTTTATTTCGTATTTCGGATCGTTGCGAGTGAAGCTAAATTCTAAACTTTAAGAAGATTTCAAGAACCAAGAAACGATAGTTGGTGGAAACTCGAAAGCGGAGGAGTAGGAAAATTAAATAAATAAAATAACAACATATTTACGAGTATAATACGCGAAAGATTAATCTTCCTGTGACGTTACTACGTCTTTCTAGCGTCTGCAACGTACCGCAACGTTTCACGACAACTTTGAAAAACGTATCCGTATCACGAACAGTTCCATCTGCCGACACCATAGCAACATAAATAAGCTGACACGGTTACGAGGTGTTCTTTGTTCCCTTTCCTGAAAGCTTTCCGTCGTCTTCTATACACCTGTCCGTGCAACGCGTCCCATGAAAGAAGGCGAGAAAGGCAGCTCTCGAAAAATCTGTAATTTCTCGCTCACGAGGGACAGCTGACACTTGAACGAGGAGGAAAAAGGGCTATCGTTCCCGGCCACCGATAACTTTTCCGTGTCAGTTTCGTGTTTCCGGTTCGCCACGCAACGAATAACACGCGCGCCACGACTCCTCTGTATATTTCCGGCTTTCCCGGCTCGCACCTTACGTCTGATACGTCTACGACCTACGAAGAAAGAATCGCCACGTTATCAGATTATTATCGGCGGAATTTCGTTTTATTATCTCGTATCGCGTTATTTTTGGCTATTTGAAAGGTCGTTGATTTTTTTTTCAAAGTTTTAGCAAACGTTTACCGAGCAGAAGATTTATGGAAATATTTTATCCTGTTTACCTAAATATTTTCGGAACTTGGCGAAACGTTAAATTTATCGGATTCTGAAAAGATGTTTTCCCTGTGTTATCCATAAAAATTTCATCGAATCTGTAATCAGTAACGAGAGATTCGATTGATTTTGTGGCTGGTATTTCCTGTCGAAATTTTCACGAACGTCTAAAGAGATTGTAAGACGGATATTTAAATATTCCGTGAAATTTCGTTTAACGAATTTCATCTTCGATGAATTTCTCTTCAATTGAATCGTCCATAATACGTAATAGCTGCAGCGGAAATTTTTCTCCGGCGTAGAAAAGATATTCTTTGACATATTTACGAACGCGAGATACCCACGTAAGCGAAACCTGCTTTTAAATAAAACGACGAACAAAATAAAAGAACAATCTTCCCTGTGTGCGATCTTTATCAAGTCGTACGATGCAACGAACAAATTTATTCCGCTAAAACTTCGTTTCGTAGATCGTTAAAAATGACCACATTTGCTAAACTTCTCCTCGTCCAAAGTCCCATTTCTAAGATCCGAATGAAACGATTAAATGGTCGGTGTAGAAGCTTCGATTGATTCAGTTTGATTCAACATGGTTTTCTTTTCTTCGCGGTTTAATGCGACATGCGTGGAAAGAAATTTCTCTAGGAAACGAGATCTTCCGCTCGGCCCGGATAAAAACGAGTTAGCGGGTCGGTTGGATACAAAAAAAAAAAAAAAGAAACGAGGACTCGCATTAGGAAGTCGAACGTGGAGCAACTGTCGAGATCTCTCGGGAACGATGATATTTATTCGAGAGCGTTCGCGGCCTCGAATTTCGCGTTACCCTAGATGGTAATTAACTTAACCTGGAATTCAATTAGGGGCAAAAGGGGAGAGAAAAACGAGAAAGAGATAAGGAAGGAACGATTCGCGTTTCCGTGGCGAACGATGAAAATGTATCGATCGTAGCGCGATGAAAAGCCCTCGACACAATTTAGTTTTAATAATGGATATCTAAAAATAATAGCCTCGCGAAGCTTTTATGGAAATGCATCGCAATTTTATTTCGTTATTAGGTTAGCCGTAGATCGGCGCTTCCTAAACTTTCTCCATTCGCGACCGTATTTCGTGGCCTCGGAAAATTTTACGCCATCTCAGTTACAAACGCAAAGAGGAACGTAAAATAAATATACAAATAAAATATCAGTCGATAATAAATCAAAGGAGAATCGTTTTTGAAGAATTCTTGGTTATATTTGCAATTTTATCGCTTATTACCGCTTATTAGGATAAAACTAAATTTAGTTTTCTTCTTGCTCTTCTTCCGTTATGTTGCACGTCCAGTTAACGACGCGATCGTTAGCCACGGTTTTGCTTATATCTAGATATCGTGTCACGTGTCCATCGATCAGACAAGTTTCAGAAGGTTTTCTCAGCTTGCTATTCGAACGGAGTACTTTCTCCAGTTGCCCGGGAATTTTGAATCTGTTGCGCGATTCGTCCGACTTTCTGCATTTTATAGTTACGTGATCGTCGCAACACGTCGCCCACGAAACGAAGCAAGTTTCGTTCCACGCGCTCTTTCCAATAACGTATACCTGAGCTACGAGATATCTGCGCGGATCGATTAGAACGAGACACCCTGTACGTATAAAAATTTCTTACGGCAACTGTTGAAATACCTTGGCGAAACCGCCGTGTCATGTAACACGGAAATGCCAGTAAATTTGGAGAGCAAGCTTATCCACCCTACGACAAAGGAGACCGCCGATATCGTCGCATAAAGAACGAAATCAGATCCAAGGGTCGACGAGTACGCATAACCGAAGGAGAATACAGAGAAACAGAGAAAGCCGAGTCGGCTCGTCGAAATGTTTGTTCAATGGTTCGATCGTACACCGTCGGCTGGAGGTCTTAATTTACCGTGGGGGAAATCCCCTGATCCCAGGACGTTGGCAACACTGCGTCCCACCGTTATCTTCCTATCGTGTATTTTTCTTAGCCGCACGCGAAAACGACATCTCGCTCGCTTCCTCTCCATTTCCCGGCGAAACGACGCGAAACACACTCGTTTTCCCCCGATCTACACCGACGGCGACGACGACGACGACGACGACTGTTACCCGCCGGTTGGGATCGGGAATTTATTCCTCGGCTGCTAGCAGAACAAAGAAGATGGTCGAACGAGCCAGACCAAAAGGCGCCATCTTTCGATACGATGGCGTGACACTCGTAAATCTGGCTTATCGTCGAGATCCGAAAGATTGCTGAGCTTAGGTAATACTAAGTATGGTTTATTACTAGGGCGCTAAGCTTTCTGCGTAATTGTACGTTGGACGCGTTAAAGGAAAATACCAGATGGATGATTGATCACCGGCTGTCGAGAAGAGTTTTTCGTCCTTTGGAAATTGAGGTTAAGGTAGTTCTCAACTAACTGTGTTAGTCGAGTTGGAAGTTTGTTGATGGACGATGAATAAATAAAGGTGATATGATATTATGGAAATGATAATGGTAATTGTTAACGTCATTTATATTTATTGCTAAAGGTTAAATGTCGATATAAATAATCGCAATAGGAAAGTAGAATGTTATGTCGACTAGCGTAGTGGACGATAAAACGTTTAATAACCGAAGCAAATAATTTTCAGGAACAAGAAGAGGAAGTTCGAACATTGAAATTGTATTTATCGAAAGAAAGGGAAAGTTATATTGCTGACATTCGAGTACATATACGGGTGTTAACGCCTTGCGACCAAGCTGGAGCCTAAAACTCGTGCCGCTGTATACGTCAGTCAGTAAATCAGCCTTTCCAACTATGCCAAACCAACAGCCGCGATCGTAAAACTCAATGCCTACGATCCGATAGTTTACCAATAGTTTACCCGCCGAACAAGGTCTCCCATACCATAGCAGCGCCAACATTTCCAAAAACTCGTCCAATCACACCGCATCGGTCGTACATAAATATTCTGTTAACTCGATTAGGATCGAACATAGCTTCGAGCTTCATGATTATTTGATCATTTCCATCCACTCGTTTATCTCGTTTTAATCTGTCGGTCGATGAAGATGAAGTAACGAACACGAACTCGACGTGTTTTTACGTTCAAGAATAAATGATATCGTATCGAAATTTTCACGAACTAGAATGATAGAAATCGATTTATTTTTCTATCGATCTCTTTGAAAGTAATTTCGGCATGAAACTTTTTAACCACCTCTTTTGCGACCTCTTCGAAAAGCGTGTCAACTAAAACGTGTGGCAGAGAGTAAGCGACGATTAATTTTATTACCGAAAAGTTACTCGTCGTAACGCGGAATATCGTCATTTCTTCGTGACGAGTATACTCGTCGATAACAGCCAGCTGGTTAATCAAGGGATGACAGATATCCAATGACATAGTGCGTTGTAACATAAATCGTACAACTTGCGACGAAACTCAAGCAAGCGAAAATAATTCAAACGCAAAAGCAATAGTCAAGCGTGTTATTCGATCGTCCTGTTTAAACGCATTATCCTCCAGACGAAGATCAGACAATTAATTAACGCGATGACGTTGATACGCGAGCCAACAAACATCTCTCAGCCATGTTTCTTCGTTAAGAAAGTAGCGAGGGAAAAAGTTTCGGGGCAACGTCGTTGGGATTATGGGGCGTCGCGGCGCGAGGATCACCGTGTACCCTGTTGTACTTCGGTGTTTTACAGCCACGCAAGAAAGCAATGGCGGTGCCTTGCCTCGAAAGACGAAACAAGAAGAAAGCCGTGTTGGCCTTGCGGAGTCTGCAAACGCGTCGAACAAAGCCTCGCAAAGCTTAACTGGCTCCGGTCAATGGAGATTTATCTCAGTTCTAGTCTGATTTCTGCAGGTTTCTGCGCTCTTAAAGGCAGATTCTCGCGTACGAACAACGACGAGTACGAACGATTTTTATGAATCTTTTTAGGCCAACCGCTGCTTATTAGGAATTAGATCTTTTTGCGATGTAAATATTGAGTTGACAACTAAATGATCGCGGATTTTGTCATTAGGTGGTAATGACAAACAGATCGCTGTTCGGGTACAAAGGTAACTTTTGTTTTATTTCAGTTCTTCTTATCGTTTATCGTACCAATAGTTGCCGCGTTAAATCAAAGACTAGAAAATCTGAGAAGCGTAAAACTTGAAAAGACTAAAAAGCGTGGAGTAAAGAATCCCTTGGACGAGTCTACGGGTGGTCCGTAAGTACGCTATTGGTGCACAGCTGATCGCTCTCCCGCGTCCAGAAACCGTTTCAACGAGGCAAATATCTTGGCGGGAGCAGCGTTTCGTAAGTCCCTGGAGAATCCAATAGAAGAAAATGAAATGTAATGCGCAGATATTACGAAATTAAATTCCGAGCATACGTGGATCATTTTAAAACACCATGTATTTAGTTGAAACAATTTTCACACAACTTTGTACGTACTTCCTAACAATTACGTAATTTTGTCATTATTTATTTTTGTTGGAAGAATCGTTAGTTTCGGAAGAAACAAAATTATTTAACGAGTTCCTCCGATTTTGAAACAGTTTGTTCGTTAAAAATTCCATCTGCCTTGTCGTATGGCATTTATTTATTTCAGCCTGGTGAAATATCGAATATAATTGAATCTAGTTTTACGTACAGTTTATAAACATGAAATAAAGCTAAAACTAAACTTACAGGTAACTGCAATACCATAAAAATAGATTGATTCTTTCAACATTCGTCCTCTCTATCTCTAAGTACTTTATCACTGTACAAACATTCTCCCTATTACGCTTCATTCGTCCACTCACTTATTCCTCCATTCCGCCGCTCGTTACCTATTTATTCTTTTTTCTTCTTTCTTGCTCGCGCTTTATTTCCCAATAATTGCGGTTTTCTTCGCTTGACTTCTGTTTCTACCGCCCTCTGTTCGTGTTACGAGAACTTAGCAAAGACAACAAGCAGAAAACCAACGAATGAAAAAAGAAAGAAAGAGGAACGAACTAAATAATTTGTTTCACGTCCAAATAGATCGAAACACACGAGTTCCTCGGCCTTGTCTTCCGCTTTCTGCTCCTGCCCGTTTGTCCGCCACGAAATCCTATTAGAAACAACACGAAAGAAATCAGCCGGTTAAAGGGGAACGTACAAGAGCAAATGCTCGACCATCGAGCGACAAGTAATTTTTTGAACGCCCGAATAAATTAAAGTACCCTGGTACCGTCCTGTAAGTGTTAAGTTGTCGTTGCCAACAGCAGAGAAGAGAGGTGAAAAAGGCCGTTAAGTGTTTTTCAGAGCGTTCGCGTCGTCAACAACCCTCGCTCCTTTCTCCGTACGCTTTTCCACTGCTCGCTTCTTGTTCCAGCGTACTTCCGCTCGAAAAATTGGCCCATTCCTTGCCTAAGTCGATTCGTTAGGGAAGCAAAGTGGTAATTTGGAGGACGTATCTTCGGTAAGATTGATCGTACGATGGAGAATAGGCAGGATCGTTATTGGATAGCGACGCAGTTCCAGGTTGACAGTGAATAAGATGTATGGTACGATGTTGGGTTTTTCTGAAGAAACAGAACCTCCAGAGTCTAGTCTAACGTATTTATGATTGTCCGCTCTGTTTGGTAAAAATGAAACGAATAAAATGGCTAAACTGTAGGATCAGCGACTAGTCTGGAAGCCGGAGGGTCTTTCGAATAACAGTCGAAAATTCTTGATCGTTCGAATCGAGGAATATTTTACACAGGCTGGGCAATAATACGTTTAATACGACGTTTTTAAACGATCGCAGGAATGTCAGCGATCTTTCTTTCCTATTTAAGATCATAAATGGTCAGATCTCGTTTGCTACTCAGTTGCTACAGCTTGTTTTTACTTTTAGAATGAATCACGCACGCTATGGGTATAATTTCATTACGCTACCGTCAAACCTAACAATGGCTCCAGTGTCCCAATTAATCGAATACTAAAACTTAGCCAAAACATTTCCGGAGCAGACCGATCTTTTCTGTGACTCTGCTCTACGTTTCGAGAAATCTTTGGATCAAGCTGGACGCACCGTTGTTGAACCATATTTTAGGTACTGTAGCAATTTGTAATTGCATATTTTCTGCGGCTATATATTTTATAATACGTGGCTATCGTTGCTTCTTTTCTCGCGCTTTTCTTCTTTCGTTCATGTGATACTCTTTTTCGTGTATGTCAAATGGACTGGTTTTACAATTTTATTTTAAAATTTCTACTTCGTGTTATATTTTTTTCCACAATGGCATAATGACTTTCGCAATATAATGTATAAATAATATAATGAATTTTATTTTGTTTTTTATGTGTTCAAACTGAAAATAGTGAAATTTTGTATCGAGGCTACTTATAACAATACCAGTGAAAATGACTGGTACTTGTCAAAGTGTAAAAGGGTGCTGCGATCTGTTTAACCAGTTTCCTCGTTTCTACAACTTGTCACACGTTTTTCACAAATTTTTATTGCGTATCATTCGATATCAGTTATCAGGAAAATTCTGGATCGCTGGATCGCTAGATGCTAACATTAGAAATACCACAGCAGTCAAAATGACTGTTTCTACAATTTTATAAACCCTCGTTTAGGGATCATGGTCCCAGATGTCAGACGTCAACGAGAGCCGTAAATTCCCGTTACGATTAGATAATCGACGCCACGAAATGATCGATCCCCTGATTTCTGTTACGACAATAGGTTCAATTGAATTTACACTGAATTAACAGGTATAAATTAATGTTTATTCCAACAACTTTGTATAGAAGATAGTTACACTGATGCGTATGTATAAGTTAAATAAGTGATTGATTTCAGGATAGAACCCGATAATGACATGTTGACTATTCTAACGACGAAGAATAAGCAAGTTAAAGTGGCGATGCTGTGTCGGAGGAGAGCTAGTGATGGGTGTGTCTAAAGCAAGGGACCATCGGATTTGTTCATGACAATTTTGGTCAGGAAAGTGAGGGCAGTAGACTTGCTTCTGATTGGATGAAAGAAGGTTGATGGACTAGGAAGGATCTTAGCCGCCCTCGATAGATAGTTGCTAGTGTAAAGTATCGTACGTGAGAAAAACTAACTTTCCCGTGTCTTCCCGTAGCAAACAATAGGCTTTGGAAACGAGTCAGTAAAAAGATGTTTGTACGATCTGAAGGACTTTAGCTAGGAAATGCCTGAGATTTATGATAGGTCCTTAAGACTATTGAGGCTATGCTGTAAGGACGTGCGGACATCTGGTTGCCATCCTGCCCGCGGTGTGTGGCCTGATCTAGGTAGAGTGTCGCTCGACGTAACACTATCATACAGTAGTAGATTATTAATAAACAAAATGCTATTGTTGCCGTGAGTATTTATTCATATCCGTGTGAAATTCTTTATGCAAGACCCTACCAACGCGCCGAGCCGCGTGTTATATCGTAGCGCACGTTAACGTTGTTAATTGCAGCGTGCAAGTTGTTAATCGCAGAATTTCTCTGCTCCTAGCAACTTCGATAGAGAAATAAAGAATTTGGAGGAAAGGAGCGATCGTAACTGGAAGCTGCAAGCAATTTAAGCCCATGTGAAGGTATAACTGCGCGAATGTCTCGAGAGATTCAAAAGCACCCACGTAAAAATCATATCCGTGGCGTTAAAAAGATAAAAGAGGTATCTGTCGAGCGAGACACTAAAGCGGGATATAAAGGACGCTAGATATCACCGCATCGCTATCACCGGCAACGTCCTACCAGTTCGTAACCCGGCCATTACGCGAATTTCGCCGTGAAACCTCCTAATAAAGTCCGGAATAAAAGAAAGGAGCGAGATTAACGAAGAAACATTTTGCCAGAGATTCGTTGCGCGCTAAGTAAAAGTATCCCGGTGGCCATTAAGAGCGGCGTTCCGCGCGGAAACACGGAAAACATTTGGACAACCGCGGCGTCCGTGACGTTTCCGCTGCGTGTACATCTATTAACGACGCCATTTGTATGTATAATGTTCCGTTTTACCAGGCTTTTCATTTCCACAAGGATTTTCCGGCCCTTGCGCTACACAGCCTCGTCCTTCTCTCTCTCTCTCTTTTCCCTGCTTTCCACTATTCTTTCGTTTCAGTCGTCGTTCAGACCAGAGGGGAGAGAGAGAGAGAGAGAGAGGGGTCGGGGTGTGAAATTACGTTTTAACTCAAAGCTTGTAACCGCTGACGGACACCGGAAACGGGCGTAATATTTTCCGAAACGAGGCACCTTTATGCGAAGCCAGAAACGCGTGAATAAGTCGTTTCATCGCTGTTCCACCCTCTAAAATCTCATGCCTGTTTCTACTTTTGTCCCGTGGTTTTGTCTTCCCCTGTTCTCGTCTCTGTTCGCGTTAATCATCGTCGAATTAAGCCGTGTTCCGGCTCATTTGTCCGATCAAGCGGATCTTCTCGTCCAATTATTTAACGACGTGTCGAATTGACGAGAGAACGTAACGTTGGATGGGCTGGAATTATCGGTTCCGCGAGTCAGAAGCGGATGATGATCTGGATCGCGCGATAGGACCACGTTCAAGCTGCAAATGGATAATGGATCGAACGTGTCGTAGTATGTTTTATCGCGATCTCGTGATTTTCTGTAATTTTGTTCGAATCCGAAACGATAATAAATGGAATAATCTCGCGAAGGGCTTCGAAACCATGATATTCCCGTCCTTTCTGACAACCAACGCGCGAAACGAGCCTTCGTTGTTCTTTAAAATAACCTCAGCTTCCCCGTGTAGCGTCTAAAGGCCCAGCGTATCGGCGAAATTTTCGTAAAATCGAACCTGAAACCTGAACCTATCGTTGCTAACTAAACTTTCGCTTCGACGGATGTAAAACATGGAAAAATGAAGATCAAAATATAACATTTCCAGAGTTAAGGCGAGTAATTTATTAAATGCTGTTATTTCTATGAAATATGCTCGCGACGATCGGCAGCCTGTTAAAATTTCGGGGCAAAAAGAATCGACGTGCGTTGGACCGTGTTTGGTTGGTTCGATGCGTTGGCAGAACCGATGATCGTTCCACCAAACAAAGGCTATATCATTTTCGATGGTTGAACGTACCTCGACTAGCGGGCAGAACAATAAAACGAGAATCCTCTGCCGTGGTTTACACGTTCCCGACTGTACCACGACTGTAGCCGCATTGCGTCAAGCAAAACAAGTGCAGCTTGCAACGCAGAACGCACACGTGCGACCACGATCGTGCCTGCCCGACAAAACGATCGGTAAAAATATTTTCTATTCTGATCTGTGTGTCGTGACCACGAAAAAAAAAAGGGGAAAAAAACATCAGTTTAATTGCAACGCATACTCGAAGCGGTAAGCCTGGGAGATTTTTTGTCAAAAACCGTGCTGCGTTCAAGTTTGCGTATTTCGAGTTCGTAGATTAAAATTCAAATCCGAAAACTCGAAATTCTATTTGGATACTTCGATTTGAATTCGAAGTTCGTCGGTCTACGTACACGTGGCATTTGGCAATTCAGATACGACGAGGAAAGCATGGAGGTGAATTTAAAACTCGGATTTAAGTTCGCACATTGTCAACGCGATCTTGAAAATTTGGACGCGAACTTAAAACTTGAATTTCCACTTCGAGACGTAGATCTGTACTTTGAAATTCGAATTTCCAATCTAATTTTCAACTTGACAATTTGAATTTCAGTTCGAAGATCCGAATCTGAATCCCAAGTCGAATTTCAATTTGAGCTTCAGTTTGAATTTTAGATATCGAATTTAGATTTAACGAAAATTCGGAACGAGGACAATTTTGAATATGAAATGACGCGCGAGGAAAATTACACCTTCTGCAAGTTTTCCGTTTCACCGACGACATTTCGATCCATTTACCGTCCTTCTACCTCGCGTCTTCCGTTCCAAAGTAGGAACAAACGAAGCGAAGTTAATAACAAGTCCTCTCCAGAACAAAATGCGTACCATTTCTTCCGCTCGTATTATCCGCTGCCTTTGTTTCTCGAGTTTTCCCAACGCCGCTGATTTTTCAGTCAAAATAACTGTTTCTCTGTGCGGGGCGAATTATCGTGCTAGTAATTTCGCGAGCAAACGAGACTAATTTTTTCGTCGCTCGGGGCACGTGCAACAGAATTCTAAAAAGGCCACCTATCGGCTTATTCAAATCTAAACGATAAAAACTGCTATTCAGAGTTGGTCGGTGAGCTAAGAAAATTGCTAGAATAAATAAAATCTACAATTATAATAATCCATGCGACTCGTTGTTCCTCGAGAACGAGCGATTAACGAAATCCGCAATTATCTAATCGATACGTTTCAACCTCGCGTGGAAAAATTTCTCTTCGTGTTATCCTCTTGCCATTAGAAAGATACGAGCAATAAGGAAAATCCACGATTATGCTAGTAATTGATAAGATTGACTGATCGATTTATTTCTGTTTCAGAAATGAAACTGGCGCGCGTGACAGTGGAAAAAGATCGCCGATATTTCTGAAAAGCTTTACTTGCATTCGTGAAGCACGGGTAAGCTATCGAGTAATTTCGCTTATTTACTTATTTTTGCTAATGTTAAACCCTGGTTCACGATGCGTAACACGTGTTTTACTATGATACCGACGATAATCGTGGAGCGTAGCTAAGTTAGAGGAAGAAATCGAATGCGGAAATTGGTAAGCAGAATTAGCAAAATAAAAGAAGTCGAGCGGAAGGAATGACGGAGGCTTATTAAGGTTAAAGAAATCGAACGAAATCCCATAAGACCGAGGAACAGGGAATATTTGCATATCCTCTCAGATGGAATTTCCTTGGTAGATGAAATTTCGGTTTCTGTTCCGTGAACGGTGTAAAATGCTGGTTGCTCGCCACGGCAAGAAGCCGAGAAAAGCCGGGGAATTACATCCGTGTTATGGGATCTCGGTGAAAACGTGGGAAACCGACCGATGGGATGCGTCGACGCTATTACGGGAAAATCCTCTGACGTTCATAGATAAAGCTACTTACACGTGTACTACACTTTCGCTCGTAAATACACGGCCACTTCGTTCCATTTTATTATTATTATCATCGTTTATTTATCGATATGTGACTCTTCGTTACAGCGAGCGCGGAGTAACGTAGTACAACAGAACATGAAATAAAATTACGCACAGCGAATCGTGAAGGGAACAGACCAGTTCACACGGGATCGCGCAATTGGTTTTTAGAGTTACGTAAGGCGATGTGAGCAGAGTGTTTAAATGCGCTATACAACGCAAATAAAGAGCCACGTGTTTCTGCTAACAACGCGTGGATCGCTCAAATACACGCGTTACTAAAATATACGAATCAATTTAGCAAGACGTCGTCAAAGTGATAGAACGTAAGACGGGAAAATACGCGTTGGCATTGAGGTGTAGAAAACGTATGACGTAGAAAGAGGAAAAAGGGATAAAGTTATACGTGGGAGGATCTAATCCGGAACTAACCGAAACCTTTAAATTCCGTATACAGTTGGAGCTTTTACCGGCGAACGAAAGGGAGCTTCCGCCATGTCTGCCTTCTGTCTTCCGCTCTATGAGCGAAACAGAAAAACAGGAAAGTCGTATCAGATTTGTTTGTCTATTTCTGAATACTCTTTATCTTTTGAATACGTTGCGGAACGATACTGTTCCAATTCCAGTGTAAAGTCGCGGTCGAGTGGAAACGTCGACATTGAGTTGCGGATCTTCGTGCGTTTCTCCAGAATTCTCAAGAATTTGAAGACGCAACGACGCGTAAGATGCGTCATAATAGGTAGAAACACGTCAAGCGTTACGATTGTAGTACTCGTTTTAATATTTAAAAAGCGAGACGATAATTTACCTAGATTCGATCGTTTTAAGCCTCGGCCGACTATATGATTTTTCATCAACGTGGTTCACGTAACGCGCGATTTCTTATCGTTTTTTGGATTTTCAGAAAATCTGACAACATTCCGAGGTACTTGTTATGGTTCCTAGTTTACCATTTAATTAAAGCGACGCTTTAGCCAAATTCTTGCGATAAAAATGAACATCTCAGGCAATGTTATGGAAAAATGGGAATTTGTTTGGTGATACGTAGCTTCGTAATAAACAAATATCGACGGAAGTTGTTGCATTTGTATTTTGAGATCTAAATTTGCGAAATTTTCGAGCGGATGATTTACTATTGGGAATTATTTTGAGACGTTATTTTCAAAGATAATATATGTAACGATTTATAAGAATTGAAAGATCGTAAGAGCTAAAATTGTAAGAAAGTTACAAGACATACGAGACGAACAATTTACAACGTACAATTTTTCCAACGTTGGCATTTGCTTGCCCAAGGACTTGACTGGACGACGATACGAATCGCTGAGGTTCACGGTGTTCACTTTCTCACCTCGTGGTATTCAGAACCGAACTGAACGAAAGCAAACGGTATTTTATCAGTCGCAACTTCGCAAGTAGCGAGAGCCACGTAGTCTGACACCTTCGTTTCAGAGAAATTAAACGATGAAAAGCGTGGAGCTCGGCGACCTATTATATCGGTGTAGAGTTCATTGTATTCGTAAAATAAATTTGCATAAGCCTAGCCGTAGCCGTAGTCGTTAGAAGATCATCGTGCTAACGTTGTAACAACGAGACCATTGAGATTTCTACACCAACGTTTCCATAGAATTATCTATCGCTAATGTAATAGGTGAAATTAAAATTACCAAATGCCAAGAATACGTTTCGCGATACGCATGGGGACACGAGCGATATGAATTCTGGTCGGCGATAACGCGACTCTTGGAGATACAGTCGTCGTCGTCGTCGTCAGGTTCATTTTTAGTCGTATCGACACGTGTGCATGTTGGAAATGTTGGAATATCGCTGGCAGCGGGGCTCGTTAACAGGGCGGTCTGAAAGCGGCTGCACGACGGTTATTTTCAGCGTATTCAACGTCTTTTTCATGCACCCCTGTCCCTGAAAGGGATATTAAGAGAAACGGTCTCGAGTCCCACCGAACTGAAAAGGATGTAACCCGCGCGAAACTTGGAACGCTACTTCTCAAAGAATTTTAATTCACCGGGTCCGTATGAAAAATAAAGGAAGAAAAAGAGAGAGAAAAAGAAAAACACGCGGAGAGATATAATAGAGCTTGGGTGGTAAATGTCACTTTCTCTTGCATGCGCGCCGCTAACGAGAGGTAAACGACGACCTTACGATAGTTTCAGGCGATCACGTACCACCACGCGATGGGCGAATGCCGTCTCGTAGGAGCGAGTGTGTTCGTTTTGCAATGCACTTGGCTGATGCGCGCCACCGATGACGAGAATTACGTTGATTTCTTTTAGTGTCGCGTTATACTGCGCGAAAGGTTTACGTCGACGTGAAAAGCGTGCTGTTTTGTTTCAGCGAATTACGAGATTATCGTCTTGCCGGTTTCGTATCGCTTTTTCACGTCTTGTTTATGTAACGAGATATGGAGAAATCGATGAAAAATGGAGTTGATCGATTTGCCTTCTATTTTGGATGGATACTGTTAGAAAATTAAAAGATCGCGAGGTTCCTCGATTATTTACTCGAGGGAATACATTTCTTAGAGCTGGATCAGACTTTGGTATTTATTACGAAATTTGGAAGATCGCGAGACACGTCGGTGACTCAGGTACTCTGTAAACTCACCCTAATTTCTCTTCAGAGATAAATCGATTAATATTAGACAGGTACTGAGTGGTCGAAATGAGATTCGTAGATTTTACTCTCGTAGAGATTTCTGTATAGATTTGGAACGATGCATTTGCAATCATATGAATTGTCATTTCGAGTTTCGTGTCTCGATCGCTTGGACTCCAACTCTGAAACTACAATAGGAAGAGAGTACGAACGTAATTGTCATTTCCTTGATAAGATGCATAAACACTGTACGTTGGAATTGATTATTTCTCGCCGTCGAAGAGATTTTGCGCACCTGACGATATTTACTCGCAATCTCAAGAAGATTTTAAAAGAAGATTTTTGTCATCCGAGAATACGTAATCGCATTCGTGTTCGTTACGATATCCTACCCGAATCGAAGAAAGTATCGGCCCGAAAGGTGAGTCACGTTGGAAAATATCGATCGATGTTAGCAATTGGCCAACGATAAACGAAGTAGAACGTGTACGTACGAGAAGGAACATAGGAAAAATGTTTGGGTAGCCGGCGTGTAACTCGCGCGAGCCAATTTATTTACGATCGGCTACTTTATTGTCTACAAGGGTACCAGGCCATTAATTGCGGCTTTTAGTTCAATTATTTCTACGGTGCGCCAGCATGGGCCTCGCCGACGGGAAAGAAGTCGATAAACGACCTGTTAATTTGTTGTAACTTAACCGATTCCACGACCGTATGCGGTACACAGGCTCTCTCGACGTGGCCACTAAATGCCACCGGGAACCGGTTTCCCAACTGTGTGCACGACTTAGGACGCGCGCGCCTTTGCCGTTGTTCAATTTATGTACGTTCCACTGTCGACACGCTCCGCTACAAAGGTGACTCGCGTTAATTGCGTTTATCTTTCCTCGAACGATCGCTCGAACGATAGCGTCTTTTGGGCGAAAAAGATCTGCTCGCGTCTTGACAGGTGCAATATAAGTATTTAGATCGATGGCTGGTGTGTGGTAATGAACTTACAATTGGATTCTTGGGCAAATGAGGAGATCGGAGCTGTGAGATTTCGAACGAGCCGAGGATTCAGCCGAATATAACCACGAAATTTCATATTTGCAACTTTCGCGACGGTGAGATGCCGTGATATTGGTTTTTCGGGTTTTTCGCACTTTGCGCAAACGTTGCAGTCTATTTCTTCGGGACAGATTTGAAGCTATGGATTTCAGATCCCACGGCCTGTGATCTGACCGAAAGTCGTTTAATTTGATCGGCGAAACGTATGAAAAGATCCCGAAGGATAGGCTGCCGAGTCGGATTGACGTTCTTCCCGGTGTCCCTGTTCAAATTGTTCGATGGTTCCAAAGCTTAAGCTCAAAATAATCGAAACTTTCATGTATCGTTCGAAACCACTGAATTTTACTTCATACAATTTTTATCCATTTTCTACCGTTTCAAAATTGCGAAGGGCATCCTGCGCATTAGTGGATAGTAAAAACGTTTTATCAACGGAGTTGAAATTGCCTAAACATCCGCGTGGTTACAAGTTGTGTAATTTATATTCATCGAATTCTCTTCATTCGCTTTACGAATAAATAACATTATCGGTGGAAAGGAATAAAAATATTGACTAGTCGTCGTTGTAATTTTTGCTCAACTCTGGCTTTTTTCCATTCGAAAATACGCGCGTAGCGACGCGACGCGGAACCACGTGCGCGTGCGCACACGCATGCGCGTGAGGATGCGCCGCTCGCAACGGGGAATCCTGCAGAGACGCTCGCATATATCTGCGAGCCAGATCTCTTCCTCCCATGTCTCACGTATGTTTTACGTGACTACATGCACGCGTGTACGTATTCGCAAACTATGAATCTCCCTCGGCGAGAGCAAGGAAAGTTGTGTATACGTCCACGACTTCCTGGTTTGCACCTGACCGTGCCGGGACTAATTAAGGAAAGCGTTTCCCCGGTGCGGTACGTCTGTTCCCTGTCGCGGCTGCATAAAGCCGGGAATTCGATCGAAAATCAACGATAACGGAGGGTAGATACGCGGTCGTTTTATGGTTTGAGGGTTTTAACGTCTTGACCACGATCGATATAATTAAATAGAAATTTATTTCGCCTATTTCCTAAAAATTGTAACCAATATCTTCTTCTATATAGTTTTGAATATTATACGCATTCTGTGTACTTTTACGCATATTTCTACACGATACGAAGACTCATTTACAGTTTTGTAATATAAACGGAATACATTCTATGTAATAACACGAGGATATTATACGAATGCTGTATGCTAATCCGATCGAGAAAAAGCAACGTAGATTTCTGCGTTTTATTGTCTATGAAATTGTTAAATCCATTTCGACGACTTGCCACAACTGCGATCCGCGAAAGCGGATCTCGGGGTGTTTGCATTGGAATAGGAATAGACTCGTTGTCGATGCTGCTACGTTCGTCTTCGAAATTGTAAACGACTATGTAGACTGCTCGGGAATTCTCCACGTATTAAAGCTCGATGCTCCTTCGAGGACGCTTGCGAGATTTCCCTTGTTCCACGCATCTATGCGCATGATCAACTACGCCTGTAACAGTTGTATTAATCTTATATGTAAGCATAGCAACTCGCTCGCACACAGGCTACGCTTCTTCTCTAAATCGTTGCCCACGTTTAAGAAATTGAGGTACATCAAGAACGCTCTACATTCGTTTTCTCTTCCGCACGATTACCGTTTTACGATTACGATTCGTATTTTTATTATATATTGAGATATGTTTATTTATTATACCAATTATATTATATTTATTGCTATTATTTATTATATTATATTTATAATTATATTTAATTATACCATTTATACCTAAAACAAAGTGTGCGTTAGCCATTTGAATAAATAATATAATTGGTCGTCGTATTACACGCCTGAGAAGAAAAGGGCAAGTTGACAATTTTACGACCAACGAAATTGAAGACTAGGAAAGATTAATTTAAAGTTAGTTCAATTCTCATAAAATTTGTTCATTCATTAGAGAATTCGAATTTGAGGAAAGTGGGTTTAAACGATCGCAACGTCGACTTGACGCGTATACCACGACAGTTGCACGTAAGGAACGTTGAGCCAGCGAAACGACGCTGTAATTTATTCTAATTAGCGATCAGGAAACTATTCGACGATCGTAAAATAAGTTGTCCAGATTAGAAGACAAATATGGATACAGTGTCCCCATTGAATTTCCTCGACAGTCAGCCAACTGGTCGTAATTTCGCGTTCACGTCTAAATGTAGCAGGTTTCGACTGGTTTTTCGTTCACGATACGCCGCGTATTACACGGCCGTATCGATAATGCTAATTTATCGTCGATTCTCCGTTCACCGACACGCACGTGCGTTGTGTGCGCCACGATGGAACCCGTACCTGGTGCAAAATCTACGCGTCCAAGTGCCGCTTTCACGCCTTCTTTGGCAGCGGTGCATCCAACGTGCATAGAACACGTGCACGCGAGGATGCTGCATCGCAGCGATGTAGGAGACGACCGCAATTTCGATCCTAATGGCGGATTTTCGCCACACGGAAAATAAGAAAAGGACGAAGAAAGCAGCGTGTATCGAATTTAATTTGTCGGATCCAATTTAATTTCGTCAGGGTCGATGTGATTCTCCATTCTTTTTCCTTTTACGAAATGTTCAGGTTCTTTTAACGCGAATATCGCGGAAGAGAAACCTGACAAGTACGTTTCCCTGCGATCTTAATATCGCTTTATAATTAAACAGAAGAATTTTAATACGAAGTCCATGTTGTCTCGATACTTGCGAACGATGAACACGCAGGAAAAAGCTACAGCGGCTAGCAAATGTATTGACCACTGTATTTGTTACAACACCTACGTACCGATTAATCGATTAAGTCCAAGTTTATTAATTTCCGTAGCGTAATAGCAATAATTTATTGTCCAACTATTGGTTACACAATCTCTCTCTCTCTCTCTCTCTCTCTCTCTCTCTCTGTAGATATTAATTTTGCATTCTTAATTTATCACTTTTCCTATTCTGTTTCTATCTATCCTTATCCATATCCAATTTTCCTGTGTACTTTATTTTTCTTTTATCATTCGTTTTTCTCCCCTCTACTCTTCGGTTACTTAATATTTCTTCTTTTCTAATCTTTGGTATCTCTTTCGTACAACTTGATGCTGAAACTTGACACAACGGAGATGAACGTGAAACCTGGTAAAGTAAGGGTGCGAGCGTCAGTGGTATCTGTAACGTTATCTACAATGCTTATTTTTCCATCGAACGTGAAGCTACCCGACGAACAAACAAATAGCAAAACGATTGCCCGGCAAAGTCCAGCGGATCATGGCGCGATATTCGAAGATTATTTGGCTAAATTGGAAAGCACCGGAAGAGCCTATCCACCGGGGCTTTCCAATTTAATGAAAGGATAAGGTAAGCAGCGGCTGGTTACCGTTGTGTTGGGGCGTAGCTTGCGAACGTAACGCAAATGAACCTGGCAAGTAAGAGCCGGCGAAAGGGTTCCAAATTGAAATCGTCCCTACGTAGCGTGTACACGTGTGCTCGTGCGTTTGTACACGAGTATCCGTTCAAAGCCGAACGAGGAGCCCACCGAGATAATTTCCATCGCCTTTTCCTTCCGTAATCAAACCATCCGCGGCTTCTGTGCAATTACGTGGCGAAATTGATTTAAAATCGGATGCCCTCCGTGCAGCACGGCGGGAGGGGAGGATCGCGTTACAATTTCCCTGAAACGTTGCAGGAGGGACGAGAGAGGAAACCAGCGAATATAATTACCCGACGATTCGCTTCACCCTTCGTACTCGTTCTTCTGTTCCCGTTAATGTTGTTCCGACGCCGGATAATAAATTCAACGATGTTAAATTCAACGGGCCCTGCACGCGGCCCGTCCAGAGGATTCTCGAAGGTTTCTCGATCATTTCCGTGCTTAGCCAATGTTCGATCTGGATTTTCACGAAAGCCAAGCGCTGTACGAAGAAACTTTGTTCCATTTGTTTGTTTTTTATTTACTTTTATTTTTTTATTATACAGCATGGCCAAAACTTGTTTTATATCATTTTCATTGGACTTGACTTTACGTAGTTTATGAACGTAGAACAAAAATGGAAGACTGAGCTTACAGATAGCTACGGTAGCATAGAAACATGTCGATTCTTTGGCTATATCAACTCTTTACTTGTAAACGCTTACGTTACTGTGCATCACTGTTATGCTATTGTTATTGGACATCGCATGCGAAGAAAGACTATCTAACAGAGTACTTTCTACAGAAATTCAATTTTAGTAAGCTCCTTACCCACTATTGTGTAACAGATCGTTCGTATCCATAGTTCATATGGTCGTGTCAATCTATACGTAAAGATCGAAGTAAAAGCAATATTGAAAAACTGACAGAAGCACGCCATTAAACATATTGAATTACAAAATGTCTAGTCGTATCTTCAATTTATAATAATACAGTTACGAAGATTTAACTACATACAGCCCATGCATACATAGTTCGTACGTTCATGTCAGTCTGTACGTTGTAAAACACGAACTAAAGGCAATATTAAGAAATAAATAGGAACGTTCCATTAAACATATTGAATTATAAAATTCCTAGTCCTAGTGTATCCTCAATTTATAATAATACAGTTATGAGAATGCAACTATTGGGTTGGCAACTAAGTGATCGCGGGTTTTGCCATTAGGTGGTACTGACAAAACCCGCAATCACCTAGTTGTCAATACATATAGACCACACACATAGTTCGTATATTTGTGTCAGTTGTAAAATACGAAGTAAAAATAATGTTAAGAAATAAATGGAAGCATTCCATTAAATATATTGAATTATAAAATTCCTAGTCCTAGGGTATCCTCAATTTATAATAATACAGTTATGAGAATGTAACTACATATAGACCATATACATAGTTTGTATATTTGTGTCAGTCTATAGGTTGCAAAACACGAACTGAAAGCAATAGTAAGAAATGAATGGAAACATTCCATTAAACATATTCAATTGCAAAATGTACCAATCCTCAATTTATGTGCTGCATCGTTACTAGTGCATTTGTAAGAATTTAAATACATACAGCCTATATGTACATAGTTTATGCATTTATGTAAGCCCATAGATAGTGAAATCCGAACAAAAAGCAATAAAAAATTGATGGAATCATTGTATTACGTACACCGAGTTACCAAAATGTACCAACACTATCCTCAATTTGTAATAGTGAATTTCTGAGGATTTAAATGACTTGAATAATTGTTTATACCGTAGCCAGTGGTTTTAGCGTCAAATCGTACGAAAAGAAAAGGAAAAGAAGGGGAAACTGGATATTTGCTTCCTACCACGTTCACGTGTTTCAAGCAGTCGTAAAAGGACGAGAAAGATAGACGTACGGCCACAAAAGATATCGCGAACGATAAAAGACTTCTCGCTTTGTCCAATTTCATTCGTTGAGTTAGCCAGATTTCCGTCAACGGAATGAACGACAACGACGGAGCTGCTGATGTCGCTAGTTGTCCCTGAACACTGTTTAATTAATGAAGTTGTCGAAGCACAAGGCGAAGGGGGAGGCAGAAAAGGGGGAGGAGTGGAAGGAGAGCGTGTAATTACACAAAGCGTTTGCTGGAAATTGTGCGAAAAGTGATACAACTGCCTTTGCACGGTAAACTTCAATTTCGTCGGCGATAAACGCAGCAGCCGCTGCATTCAGAAAATCCTCTGGCGAAACGGAGGAAGGAAGGGACCAAGCCCCGGGAATACTCGGTCTTCTGCCTCTAGGATATTAGAAGAAACGAAATATGTATAAACGACGCGACGCGTATGCTCTCCCGCGGGCATCTCGTAATTACACGCGCCGATTCTCTACCTCGCACGCGATTATCTCGTTTTTAAAGTTTGTTAAGGGCGAACTAAAAAGCGACACACGCGCATCCGACAAATATTTTACGTTGAACGACTATGCTGAAAGTGCGTTCAGACGATCGATATTATCGTCGATATTACGGTCAATATCGTCGTCGATATTTAAGAGTTTAATCGTCGTATCGACAATCTACAGAATGGACCAGGCGATTGTTTCAGCTTATAACTCTGTCGCCGGTGCAATTGCAGAAAAATATCGAAGGAGACAGATGAATGTTTGAAAGAGCGGTGCATAGAACTGTGTTGTTTTTAGGAGAGCAATGGTGCACGTGCAATCGACGATCGCAGTGTTGTTTTCAATAGAAATGCACACTTCTTTTTTTTTAATTTTTTTAATAAATTCCTCTCGACTTTCTGCGTAGAAAGATATCGGGGCACAGTGGTACAAAAATTATTAGTTGTCGGGATATTTGAAAACATTCTTTTAATAATAATTCATAAAGAATAATGATTTTATTGTACGCTGTAACGAACGTTTCAGACAATGCTTGTCGACTGTTATGCTACTTTTTAAATAACGAATGTGTTTTTGTTATACATATACATCAACGTAGACAATTACGAAATTGCCATGCAGCGTTCGACCGTCTCCGATAAAGATTTTACTTTTCTCTTCTTTTTTTTTTTTTTCTTTCTCCTGGGTAACTAATAATTTTTCCCCCTCGCATCCATTTCACATTTTTCTGTAACCGATAACAGAGTTATAACGCGAAACAATCGCTTAGTGCGCCCTGTTTGTCGACTTCTAGAGGATCTCGTAGAGATGACATGATTCTAATGTTGAGAATCTTAAATGTTGGCGACAACATTGATCGTCTGAACACTCCTTAAGAAGCATCAACGGCGAAGGGAGAATTTTCATTGCGTGATTAAGAAAAATTCCTGAAGATCAGATTAAATAATAATTAGTAGATAATTTTGGATGGGCAGGGAACTTGGAAGATTTTAACTGATCTTATTCGATTTTTAAGTATTTTAATTCGCTTCCCATATTTTATGTAATTTGCAGGATAAATATGCAGATCGTCGAAACGTTAACAAAGATCTATTTGATTCCTCAAATAACAAAAATTTATTATATTGCAAGATTTAAAGGTACATTTATGGTAAAGGAAAGAATTGTGCGCTGGAAACCTATTGCTAGCTGAAAACCGCTGTATAGTAGTCTGTCGCTACTACAGTAGTATACGCTGATCCCTATCAGACCATTTATCTTCTTTACCACATCTTTCTCTCTCTATCTTGCTCTTTTCTCTTTTATTTACTCTTTTATTTACTCTTTTATTTACTTTTTATTTACTTCGCGTTCCTTTCGAAACAAAATATGCTATGTAGCTGTGCTAATTCTGTAGTTGTGCATGTAATTATTGTTAAAGAATCTTAACTATCAGCCCGTCGTTGTGTTTTATTTTTAGCGTAGATCGTATAGGAAATAATTTCTATTTAAGATATTACTCGACCTCCGTTCAAGCTGCTACAGTTTCATCCGAGGTATCGAAATAAATGGAACTCTATTTAGAATATTGAAACAACTACGACGCGAAGGTACACAAGGAAAAAATTTGTCAACTCGTTACGACTGAATCTCAAGCTTTCACGCGAACTCACATTTCCGCGTAACAGCACTTTGATAACGCGGAGATTGTTTCGCGTGTTGCTTACACCAAACGTAGTTTCAGAAAGTTTCTTAACCGAAATGAAATGAAAATTTGTCGAGTCTTCCAACTGGGAAAGACGAAATTTCCTTCGTATTAGCACGCGAAATAGTAACGATTAAATATCGCGTAAACCATCGGAAACCGTCCGAAAATTACGGTAGATAACAAAGATGAAAGATAAAACGATCAGATTCCCTCCAATTCGAATCACAGTCTCTGCGTCTACCAAATTTCATTTCGAAAAGCTTGCACGCGAAGGTACGTCGTTAATTCATTCTACGTATCGGAAAAAACGATGATAAATCGAAATAAATTTTCCACAAACGCGTCAGTATTGTCAGTATCACAGATTTCAACCACCGTTTCGTGTCAACCTCGCCGACCGAATAATCGACGATCCGCGCCAACCATCGATCCGAGGCTGAGCGATAGACACGAAAAAGGAAAAGCGCGTTTGGCGAATAGAGCGAAGTTGCTACACGCCTTTGCTGAAACGCGTGTGGACAATGTGGCGCGCCATCGTCTGATGGGCCTTCGTGAACGACACAGTCGCCGGTGTTGTCCGTGTCGTAGTCGCAAGTTGGTGCGCGAGTATGCGTCTCTTCGTTGCCGTATCACGGCTGGATGATTTATTGGCCGCGGTGAAAATGCGTTTTCTCGCGGATAAATTCGTCGTAGCGTTAAACGCTTGGCTCGTTCTTCATTGGAAATTCATCGGCGTAACGGTAAATGGTCATAAACGCGCGGTAGATAGCCTGGCGTTTCGACGATAGTAAATTTACAAAGGAACTGGTTGATAACGCGGATAATTGAATTGCAAATTGCAGCTTGATACGTCTGATGATTAACGGCTGGACTTATCGAAACTAGTCGAAATGGCTGGTTGTTAAGTTCTTTGGTTTTGTCGTAAAGTTATTTGGTTTTGATCCCAATCGATCAACGGCCAGTGGGTTAAAGTTGAGAGAGAAATGAAAATTCGATAGCAAAGCGGAAAGGAGAAGGTTTGAATTCGAGTTGAGCTCTGTGTTCGGTTTACTTTCGCTTTTAATTCCAATTCGAATATTGAGTTTACAAGGGTAGGAAGATGGATTTTGCGGTTGAGAATAGTACGCGAGATAAGACGTCGTAAATGCAGATGCGACTGGAAGTCGTGGAAAGCTGGGAGACAAACGAATGATCATAGATTGTGGGTTACGAGTAAATTAATCGACAAATAATAAAGTAAACGAAAAAACAGGTGTTTGGTTGTAGGAAGCTAGTACTTGTAGAACTAGGTAGAAGGCTGTAGAACTAGGATGAGATTGTTGCTTTCTTCTTCTTCGTATTTTTAATAGAATCGACGTAGCATACAATTTTTGGCTAAAGCAGTTCGGTTCTGAAAAAGAATGGCAGCAAATCGAAGTAACTGGTACTTTACTGAATAGATTATTTATTTTTTAGACTATTTATTTTAGTATCCTTTACACGAATGGACTCAATTTTTCCATTAGCTACTCTTTGGATCTGCTAAACAAAAGAAACTTCCCTCCTTCTATGTCCTGAGAATCGAAGAAAGCCGGGCTTTCGAATGCAAAGAACTTTCTCGTTATCTTCCAACCAACAACCACGCTAAATTCCTAACATCATCGGCGTAATTAAGTAACCGCTGATCTAAGCAAACGATCGACCGCGAGAAGTGAATTTTAGCAATTGCTAAGTCGCCAGCGGTAGCTAATTGCCTTTGTTCGATGTAAAATCCTCGAGGCAGAAGTTGGTAATCTGCAACTCGACCATCGGTCGATTAACGTCGATTTTAATTCGAGCATAAGCATACCTTCTCGAGCTAAACAATTTAGTATCCTGTAGCCAGCGAGGAAAATGCCAAGTCCTTGGATATCGACGACGAGCTGACAATCTCGGAATAGAAGTTTCAGCATCTCGTGGAAGCTGCTCGGTGTTTTCCATTCTACGCGGTGAGCGATATTTATCTCGTTTGAGTAGAGTTAACGACGAAAGATAGTAAATTGGTCGAGAAGGAATAGCGCTCAGCAATGTGAAATGATTGGCGCACCGACGACCGAATATCGAAACGCGTTTCCACGAAAACCAAGAAACAGAAAACTTGGAAATTCCGTCGACCGATCGACAGTGTATCTTTCTTTCTTTTTCTCTTTTTCGCAAAATTAGTTTGAAATTTAATTGACGCGTTACGTCTGTCAAAAATTGTCGCGGAAACGTGAGAAAGACGTGGTTTGTACCCTGAAATGGTTAAACCATATTGCTCTGTGACGCAGACGCGTGCGTACGCTGCACGCGTATTACGACGAACGTTATGCGTGTACGCGTGTTTCAGCCGAGGTTTCGAACGTTAATGCTCGCCTTTGTCTACATCGTGGAATGTGTTCAGGGTTGTTGGTGAAATGTAGGGAGGAGCAGAGAGCGTTCCTGAACCGACGTGCACGCGCAACGCCTACCTTTGTCTGTAGCAGGGTACGAGCGTAGCCGGGGAGGAGCAGATCGGTCGTAGAGAGGCGATGTCCGTGCTCGAACACGGATAGAAACCACGGTTCCCTTGTTTTCCAATTAGAGAACCGGTACGACGCGTAGAACGGCGGAAGGTTGATTACCTGGACACGTGGGAGGACCGCTCGGAGCTGCGGCGAAAAAGTTTTGTTACCACGTTGATCGATCCTGGATGGGGGAAACGACGGGTGAAAAATATTTCGCACAGTTGCGTTCTACGTTACTTGGATATTTGAACTCTATGCTGTTCCTTTCTAGAGAAAGATATTATTATTATTATTATTACTGCAATAATATTCTACGTGTAATTATAATTGCATGGCACTTTCTTGACGTGGGACACAGCGGCAAATTTTTAATTAACGTAAACGAATAATTAAGAAATTATTACAATTACCAACATAAATGAAAATATAATCGTCGTTTCCTTAGGAAAAGGAAGAAGAGTTTTGCGACGAGCCAATTAATACAATCGCGCCTCGATATCGCAGAAGAAGTTTAATCTTCTGAGAAGAGTCCATGCAGCTTCTCTTCTCCCACGTAATCAAACGTAGTACGCTGGTAATCGCATTACCTTAACATCGCGAGACCTTATAACCCGCGTGTGTAGCTGGCATTAAGCGAGTTTTACCGGAATATCGAAAGGTTAGCGTGCATCGTGGCCACGCGTAGTGGAACACGTTTGTAAGGATAATTCGGTGACCCCTTGGAAACTCGATTTCACGATGCATCCGCCACGGAGTACAGTTATCAACGCAGACTGGTTCGCTTACGGTTTTTCACGGACGAAATCCTTCATCTACCGGATGGTCACGTTCGTTGAAATCGTTACGTCAGCTGCTAGCCGGCTGATCGCATTGATCATTCTCGTCAGAGACACGCTTCCGTCACCGATGGAATTCGCTGACCTGGTTCGAGTGACTGACTTATCTAGCGCTGGATCTGTTACGTTGGCGGACAGCAACTGGCATACGATCGATCGCCAAGGATATTCGAGATTCCAATCGAGCAGATAGCGCGTCGAGGGTACTTGGATTAGGCGAAAGTTAAGTTCATTCGTTCGTGGTTGTATTTTTAGATGCAAATTTACTTTTATTCGCATTCGTTGTCTTCTTTTCGGTACGATAATTATTGTTATTGTTCCGTTCTTTCAGCTACAAGTGCGCCATTCGTAGATTCTTGTGATTCGCGAGGAGAAAAGACGAAATCGAACGATTCGTTAATTCTTCTACGATGTTCGATTAACATTACAACTACCACACCAGTCAAATCGACTGGTTTTACAATTTTATTTTTAAATTCCTACTTTGTGTTATATTTTCTTTCCGCAGTGATGTAATGACTTTTGCAACGATAACTAAAAGAATGATATAATGAATTTTATTTTATTTTTTATGTATTCAAACTCGAAATAATTTTGTATCGAGGCTGCTTATAACAATACCAGTGCAAATGACTGGTACTTGTCAAAGTGTAAAAGGGTGCTGCGATCTGTTTATCGAACCCCCATTAACCAGTTTCCTCGTTTTCTACAACTTGCCACACGTTTTTCACAAATTCTTATTGCGTATCATTCGATACGACGATATCAGTTATCAGGAAAATTCCGGATCGATCGCTGGATCGCTGGATGCTAACATTAGAAATACCACATCAGTCAAAATGACTGTTTCTACAATTTTATAAACCCTCGTTTAGGGATGATGGTCCCAGATGGATTAATAATACCAAAAATGTACTACATAACATGGATTAGATATTTTTTAAAGACCAATCATTTTCACTGGTTTTGGTAGAAATAGCTTCGTGTTAATTATCTAGTGTTAAACGTTAGGTTCGTTCGGTCGGAATGTTCCAGGCGACGCTTGTTCCAAGTTGAAATTTTACGTAAACGTATCGAATACGGAAAATCGAAACATTTAGAGATTTTTTAGAAACTGATGTTACAACAGGCTCCGGTGGAAATTGTGAAAAATTATCTACCTCCACGAGCCATCCCATAAAAAAAGGAAAATCCCACGATATAGCAATCTCATCGTATAACAAAATCCCGCCAATAAATTTCGCATAACTAAATGAATCGTAAAGTTCTTATCTGAGAAATGTGTCTATAAAAATTCCCGAAGAATATTTCCACGAAGGAAGAGAAAATCCTTTATGAATTCACGGGTATAGCGAATCTACCCCTATGTATAATAAAAGTCCCAAACTCTTGCCGATTTTCATTTCAGCGTCGTATTATCTCCATCCCGCGAGTCGCGCATCTGCTCGTCGTTGAAATTCGGAAATTTCGGCTCTCGTCGGACATGAAATTTGCCGATTCGCCGGGACGCTGCTCGCTGCGGCATTCGAACGAGGATACGAGACAGACATAGATAAAAATGCGTGCCATGTGGATGTCCCTTGAAATGGCAATTTAACAAGGAGCGAAGTTCCCTGTGCAACTTTACAAATTTTCTTGAACTAACTGTGGTCGAAAGTCGATCGATTTCACGAAGAAAAATAAAGAAATACAGAGCATTCAGTGTAGCAACTTGTAGCTGTAGTAGATCAAAATTGCAAGAGTCTTCTTTTCTTTTCCTTTTTTCAAAGTTCTCTTTAACGAAAGAAAGAAACTTCAAATCGGAAATAAAAATTGTGCGTATCTCTGCTCGAATTCTCCACATTTAATACGCGACAAACAATTGGTTCAGCAAGAATTAACAAACGAGAACGTGTACCAAATACACGAGATAATTTTCACGCCATTAGACTTCTCCGATGCAACAACCGATCTTCGGTTCTTTAAACCCTCCACCGATTCTTTAAAAATTACCGTTTACCGATGATGTTCAACAGTATCAACAGTAACAGATTCAACGGTAAGATGAAAATCGGACGATTATTTCGCTTTTCGTTCGCCTTGTGCGCCGCGTCGAACGTTCGCTTTGTTTTTCATCGGTCCACGGTTGAGGGTAGACGAAAGTACGCGGCGCGCTTTCGGCCGGAAGACGAGACGATCCTCTTGTACCGCGAGCTGGCTGCACGAGAGACGCGACTGTCTCGATATTACAAAAGTTCGTCTGAACTGGATCGCGCAACGAGCAGAAAAGGCTGGTTTTCTTACGAGAGGAAAGATTGCGCCGAGGATCGGGGTAATTTGCGAGAAACCGTCGGCTGCAACCGTTAAAAAGCTATTTTTCGGGGATTCCTAGTCGTCTTGAACGAACGTCGCTGATAGTTTCCTTGGGAGCATTGAACGTGCCAGCTTGTTCCTTGGAACGGGTTACATCTCACGTACAGTGGCTCAGGAAAGTATCGATTAACGTTGTTCGTTGCGGAGACGTTTGTACGATTTTCTATCTTTCGTGGCGAAAGAAATTGAAAAAACCTTTGTTTACTTGGTTTTATTATTACTATTGTTATTGTTATTGTTATTGTTACTATTATAGGGATCGAGATCGTAAGTACAGAAGAGTAGGATACGTAGGAAGCATTAGGTTGTCCGAAAAGTGTCTTTCTTTTACAAACATGCCACCGCTTCGTTTCACCTCGCCACTGTAGCATATTAGCGAGCATTAAAATTCATGCGGCCGAGAATACACGAAGATCCACTGAAACAACACGAAACAAGTCAAACCTTCCGTTCCACACGCCACTTTGTACGTTCTTGCCGGCGGATCCCTTTGATCTTCTCGCTGACTCCACGTGCGCTTTCCGTCGTTGCTTTCAACGTCTTTAACGCGCCGAAACTCGCGCACAAAGCGTACAACGCGTCTTCGCCCGGTAATCCAAGCAAAAGTTAACTTGTTCGTTGCAGGACAACTCGGTCCTTTTACTAAAATCCTTTCCACCTATTCCGAAAGCTTTTTATTCGCTTCTTTCGTAACGTTTGATAAATCGCGTAAATCGGCGTGGAGCGCGCACCGTGTTGTTGTTGCACGTAACAACCGCGTTACTTTTCATGGCGCGAGTTCAAGCCATTCGCCGTGGATTAAAGCGCTGCTGCGCTGCGATAATCGTCGCTAGCGCAAGATTTAAGCAATAAAATTGTTCTCGTACTTCCTAATACTTTTCACGATATACTAAGTATCAATACGTGTACAATTATCGAACAGGTATAATTACTTTAAGATCGAACGATTCATTTCTTTGCCTCGTACTAAGGTTTTTTTGTTTTTATTTTATTTTTTCGTACGCGTCGGAGCGTAACGACGATATCGGTCGATCGAATTCGGCGAAGCTCCTCGACGATAGCCATAAATTTCGCGTGCTCGATACGAACGAGGTGGAGCGATTTCCACTGTGGGAATCGATCGAAAGGGAAATGGGTGACGCGTGGCAAAAGGAAACACGGCACAGCCTCCCCATGGGCTCGATCCAGCCACCGATTCATGCGACCGTATTTTTCATTCATGAATCTCTAGCTGCTCTCTCCACTGGAAACGTGGCACCGCGCGAAGAAATATATTTGTGGATTGAAAAGTAAACTAGGGTAAAATTCGTATTGGTTCGCGTAAAAAGGAATTGGAGATCGAGCTTTCTCCTGCTTCTTTTGCAACTCGTCTCGTCTTCCTCGCCTCTTTCGCTTCGCTTTTCGCGACCCAACGATTTGCTTTAAAAACGAGAACGGGTCACAGGGAATTTTTTATTCCTCGTGAACGACGTGCTCCGCATCTGCGCGAGTATTTGTCTATGTGTTAACTGAATTGCGTTTTATTTACTTAGATATTAATTAGGTGTAGACGTTACAACGAAACGTCATATCGTAGTATTGGATTGGCAACTAGGTGATTGTGAATTTTGTCATTGGGTGGTATTGACAAAATCAACGATCAATAAATTTTACGTGACACCATCGTTGCCTGTCTACTGTCTATGGTCTGCCTTCGTCCCAGTCTATCGTCTATACGCTGTCGATGGCTTCAGTGCTTGAGAAAACTAAAAACACCAGATGTAGAGTTTCCTCAGAAGTGGCGATGACCACTTCAACGAGTTGTGACGAAAGGACTAGTTCATTCTTGAATTTTATTAGCAGCAGGGCTCGTCGTACAGAAAATATTTTCCATAGATGGACGCGCAGAGGCCATACGGTGGATTCGACGGTATAATTCTTAAAATATGCTAATTCGTCTTGGCATTGACCGTAAAAAATGATCGATCCATTTATTGGGTTGGAAACTAAGTGATTGCGGATTTTATCAATACCACCCAATGAGAAAATCCGCAATCACTTAGTTGCCAAGTCATAGAACAGCTGGGCTAGTGGAAAAGTAGGTGGCTAAAAAATTAGCAATTGTCGGGGGATTTACAGGCGTCGTTTCTTTCGAGTCTCGGCTGCGAGAAATGCTTCGTACCGAGAACGTACGAGACGACAGAATTTTCAAGCATTTGGAATAAAAATCGCGGTGGAAATGACGACTACGTAATTCAGGATTTACGATGCTAATACCTTACCTCGTAGCAAATCTTATTCCGTGTCTAACTTTTCCTTTATATAATCTAAAAATGTATAATATAAATGAAAATAAATAAAATATAAATATAATCGGAAAATCCGTTGGAGGGAAATAGCAAACGATCGACGCGTTATATGGAGAGGACGTAAAGATGGTAAAATCGTTAGAGATACAAAAGAACGAGTCGTGATTACATTTTGCAAAGTGAAAGTGTAGTCGCGATCGGCGTTGGGACCGACGCACCACGTGTATTTCGCGCGAACTATATCTTCTTCACCGAAGAACGCAAATACCGCAGGTAAGATCTCGGCTATTGAATAAAAAACCGATATCCAAGGATTATGGAATGGAAGGAAGTTTCGTTCAAACGTCTCGAATTCGGCGTTTCAGCAAACTTTCATATTCCGCGGAATATTCTTTAAAATCCTCGTGCTCCACGTTGTTAGTTTCTTTTATTCTGGTTTCTGCGAAGCGGAGATGATCCTCTGCCGCGATATGATAATACAGTCAGTCGTAAAAGTCTACATACACCCCGTTAACACTTTCACTGCCACGCAGAAATCACATGATTCGCTGAGGACGCCACGGGAGTAGTTTTATTATTCCAAGCATATAATGGCAAAATTATAATAAATTGACGATGTAAGACGATATTCTTCCCCAGTGGACCGTTTATCTCATTGGTGGTCACGGCTGACCACCGTGGCGCCTTGCTAACAGTCGATAGCGACGTATTATAACAAGGCTTCGTTAATTTCGACAAGCTATTCGCATTCGTTGTTTCGTCGTAAGCAAAACGTGCAGAATATATCGTTGAAACGTGTAGAAGATGTTAGTAAACGGTATTTGCTCGTTCTATATACAATAGTAAAGTATGTGCACACTTCTAACTTCAATTATACGATTATAAAGCAGCATTTACGATTATTTTCTAAGCTGTGTTTACAATAATATTCGTAGATCACCCCTCAAAGATATGCATGCAAACACAGTGCACCGTTAGACGCAAGATTTGTCCTCATTTTTTATTTTATTGATGTTTTAATAAAAATGTTTAATCGTTCAATGGGGCCCTTTTTGTTTCAAAGTATCTTTTATCTATCGGTTATATTTAAAATACCCAGACTGTCAATTTTCATTCAATTTTTGCAATTGTAAGAAGTTCGAGCGCTCCGGTCACCAATGATCACCGTGGCGCCTTGTTAACTGTTGATAACGACGTATTATAACAAGGCCTCGTTTATTTCGACAAGCTATTCGCATTCGTTGTTTCGTCGTAAGCAAAATGTGCAGAATATATCGTTGAAACGTGTAGAAGATGTTAGTAAACGGTATTTGCTCGTTCTATGTATAGTAGTAAAGTATGTGCACACTTCTAACTTCAATTATACGATTATAAAGCAGCATTCACGATTATTTTCTAAGCTGTGTTTATAATAATATTCGTAGACCCCTCAAAGATATGCATGCAAACACAGTGCACCGTTAGACGCAAGATTTGTCCTCATTTTTTATTTTATTAATGTTCTAATAAAAATTTTTAATTGTTTAATGGGGCACCTTTTGTTTCAAAGTATCTTCTATCTACCGGTTATATTCAAAATTCCCAGACTGTCAGTTTCCATTCAATTTTTGCAATTGTAAAAAGTTCGAGCGCTTTGGTCACCAATGACCACTGTGGCGTCACAGGAGAAACCGTGGCTGGGTCATATATGACCAACGTGGCGGTCAAAGTGTTAATGTAAAAATTCCGACATTCGACGAACGTGCTTTTCTAACGAACAATGCGCGACGTTTCTATCGACTGGCCATCAAAGAGCTGCAATTAAGTGGAATAATCCGAAAGTCTGGCCGGTATAACAACGAGGCAGTTTCGGCTAAAGTTGCGTGCAGAAACGCGCGGATCAACAGTGTAGCTTGATGAAGTTAAGTGGTCGGTCGGTGGCAGGCTAATTAAGTTAGTTAGTTTGGAGGTTGGCTCGTAGGAAGCTGCGTTAACTTACCGAATGTTCAGAACGTGGGAAATGTTATTTATGACACTTTGAGGCTACCGCCCTTGTCGGACTGAAACTGCGAACTTCGCGTCCTGTTTACACCGATGTCGAGTACAACGTGCAAAAGGCCAATTATCAAATGCGCGTCATTTTGAATATTAGTCGTCTCTTCCCTTTTTGCAACAAATTTTTCAACCACAAATTTTTAACGTTCGAAATTTTAACAAATTCATCGATCGCGCGACAATCAGTGTCGTCTTGGACATCTATCGTTAACCAGCTAGCTGTCGCGATTTCTTTGAAAATTTTGAGAAGCAGAAAGTAAGCGACGACGAGTATACTCGTCGAAGACGGAGCTGTTATAACGCAGAACGAAGTTGTAACCAAATGACCGTCTTATTTTTGAATTTTATTACCGACAGGGCTCGTCGTATCGCAAAATATTGCCATTTGTTCTCGACGAGTATACTCGCGAAAAGCAACGAAACGGTTAATGGCTCTGTTTCGTGAATTTCCTATAAATTGGAGTTACACGGGAGCCTGATTTTTGTGGGTATTTCAAAGATCGCTTCGCGTAGATGTTCGCGATTTCTATCGCATTGCGAGCAGGACTAGTCCCAAAGGATTTCACGGTAGACTGCAATTTTACGGTAATCGGGATCCTATCAGATTTTGGAAGATCGATCGGGTTGCGTAGAAATTCGAAATTTCTGCCACCAAGTTCGAGCAGAGTCTTCGCAGGAAAGATCCATAAATGAAGAAACACGAATTTCTTCCTTAACTCTCCCAGTGATTTTAAAATTGTCTAAACCTCGTGATTTGCCGAGTGGTTGGAATCGCGCGACTCTTCGGGATGGAAAAGCCCGTTCGATGTTCGTGCCGCAAAGTCCGGAAACTTAGGAAACTGCGCGAAACTACGGATAACAATGGAGAAAGTGGAGACGAAAGGCGATTCGCCCGACGATGTACGTCGCAGAGAGAATTCGTAGGTGGACGAAACGCGGCAAAGTTGCTCGAGGTGGTTGAAACGCGCACGGCCGGCCGAAGATCTCGTGGCTGGTGAATTTACCGAGTTAGCAGAAATCGCCGGAAGCTCTTGCCAGAGTCAAGACGGCAGCAAACTTGCCGCACATTTGGGCAAACTCGCCAGTCTGTACCGCGAAATAATTAATAGGCTATCATTTAGGCCGAGGAACACTCGTTTGTGTTGCCAGAAGTGACACTGCAATTTTTATGCATCTCGCGAGATTCACGCGTCTTTCAGTATCCTGCGAAACTCGACTGCTGCTCGCAAGAAATTAGCGAGAACTGCGGAATTTCGAGCGAGTTGGCTGCATACGCAATGGATGGTTTAGGTCGATGGCGAAACAGTCTGAAGAGGATCTCGCGGTACGATCCTTTGTTCTCGAGAAATCTATGTACCGAGTCTTCGAAAAAGGCTGAGAATTAATTTCTTTAAAAGACGATTCATTTCTTTTGAAAACATACCGATTCTAAAAAGCAAAAATTATTGGGTTGGCAGCTAAGTGATTGCGGATTTTGTCATTAGTTGGCAAAGACAAACCCCGCAATCACTTAGTTGCCAACCCAGTAGATACGAATATCGACTTTGTATCGCGAGAGAAGAAATTTTGTTTGCGTCTGGAACAAGGAATCTGGAATAGGGAACAAGCGAATGATCAAAGATTCAGGTCGTCGGGTTTCACAGTGCAAGCGCGATAATCCGCGATCGCGGAGAATATTGACGCTTTTTGGCTTTCAGCGCTTGCAACGATCGTTTAATCGGCCGCATAAGCGATCAGGTAAATAGATGTCCTATCAGATTCTATGTCACGAAAGCATGACACGCGAACACGTCTTGAATTAACACGTTACAAACTCAACAAACCGGGTGAGTGGCATTGATGGAAAACTTGGATCGGGACGATAAGCGAAAGCACGGAAGTACGCGCGCAAATGCGGCTATCTCCGCGCTTATTCCAATGGCACGTTGAGAAAAGATCTGAATCTTCGTATAAACAACGCCCAGTCGTTTGTATTCTCTTATCGATATTCCTATAGATTTGTTTAAATTGCTAAATAATTACATACGCTAATTTCTCAATTTGCAGTTTGTATCGTTCGCCTTCCTCTTTCTCAGTTTAACGTGAAATAAATTCCGAAAGGTTTCGACATTTTTGCAAGCGCTATCCTTATCTTCGATTGTGATAGAATAAGATAGAAGAAGAGAGGAAGATGTTTCTTCTTCGCGAAGGTATTTTTGTTCTCGTGAAATCTGAAATTTGTTGATTTTCGAGATTTAAAAGTGGCAGCTTGAGGATTTGACAACCGACGAATTGAGAAACTCGAAAGTTCGGGAATCAAACTTGCATATCGGATATTTGAGGGACAGAAAATTTGGATATTCAGGTACTCGAAAGTTTGACGATCCGTAAGTTTGAAAAAGTCGTGAATTTGCTTGCTTTTGAAATTTGAGAAATTAAAAGTTCGGAAGTTCAAACGTCTGAAATTTTGTTTCACTATACTTGCGCGTATTATTCTGTTTATCGAGACGTGATAAATAAAGGAAAGTATCAGGTGGTAGCAGCTAATACATCACTTCACTTCGCGTAACAATCCATCAAGCGGCTGAAAAAAGAAACAGACGAGACGGCCTTATTGTCACGCGACTTGCAGACGCGTAAAACCCGCTGTTCCTGTCGAGCTTGATGACCGCTTTTATGAATGAACGTATACGTCTTCGTTCATTTTTCTTGTTTCATACACCTGTCTCGCCGTATCTAAAAGAGATTCGTTCCCCCGCACGCAGAAATTGATACTTTTAAAATTCTACTTGAAAATATTACGTAGACTGTCGATACCGTTCGTTCTAGAATTTTTATTATTTCATAATTCGTTTGCCAATATTTTTAACAATTTTCTACGTGTATTTTTCACTGAGACGAAGATCGCGAGAAAGTGCTCGTTGGAGTATTTGGCGTACGAACGAATAATTCGAATTCCTTTTTTAAGCATTGAAAAATTGGCGAGACGACAATTTGTTTGGTGGAAATTCCAACGTAATCTTAGAAAAATAATCGTGGGGCAACAGCAAAATGCATACCCGTCGCTGTATTCTTTGCGAATTCCAAGAAAAAAAATGTTAAAAAAGCAGGCGAATCGATTCGATGGTTGGTTCAAACCGAGGTAAAATAAACCTTTTGAAAAGTCTGGATTATTCGTTTCTACAGCTAATATTTATCGTACGTAAAATTTTTAAGTAATAGTTCTCGAACGCGGTTTAAACATTGGGATAAAATTGCAAAAAATACGAACCTAAAGTGGCGAGTAAAAAATTTAAATAGTTTACGATATAACGTAGAATATTGTAACGAGGCAAATAACGTGAGAAAAAAGGTGGGTAAGAAAGTTTGGAAAAATTGCAATTTAATATAATATAGTCTGGCTAGCAGCGGATGAAAGAAAGGAAGCGTGTGGTTGTGTGCGCGCCGTCCCGAGATCATTAACGCGCGTATTTGAAACAGTAGGCTACATATTTGCCGACGTTAGAACGAACTGGACATTTTTGCTTTCGATATGAAACACCTTTACGTTACCCCTTTCCACTCGTGCGGCGAATCACATAATTGTACAGGCGCAGAAATGAAGTTTCCTTTCACTCGAAATATATTCAGAAGGTGGATTATTAAAAGGTGCGAAATAACGCGAAAGCCTGAAACTCGGCAAATATAGAAGTTTGAAGAATTCAAAGATCGAAGGATTTAACAGTTGGTTAATTTGAGAATTCGAAAATTGGGAAATTGGAAAGTTCAATGATTTAAAAACTGTGGAATGTTTAGAAATTGGAAACTGGGAAAATTAGGAAATTGAATCAATTCGAAGTTGAAAGTTCTAGGAATTGGAAATTGGAACATTGAAAAATTCAATCGACTCAAAGCTGGAATGTTTGGAAATTGGAAAATTGAAAAATTCAGTCGCTGCAAATCAGCAATGTTTGGAAATTGGGAAATTGGAAAACTCAATCGCTGCAAAGCAGCAATGTTTGGAAGTTGAAAATTGGAGAATTGAAAAATTCAATCGCCTCAAAGCTGGAATGTTTGGAAATTGGAAAATTGAAAAATTCAATCGCTGCAAAGCAGCAATGTTTAGAAATTGGGAAATTGGAAAATTGAAAAATTCAATCGCTGCAAAGCAGCAATGTTTAGAAACTGGAAAATGAAGAAATTCAGTCACTTCGAAGCTGGAAAATTCGACAACTGGATAATTTCGAAATTCGATAATCCGGAGAATAGAACGTGAAAGAATTCCGTTTGCCTGAAACTCGGGAATTGTGAAGATTCGACGATCCTCGAATCGGAAGATCAGAATTAGAAAATAAAATATTCAAAAGTTAGAAAACGTAAGCCGCGAGAGTCTGAATACACGAAGTCGATGTCTACCGTATGCTTTTCGTGATCGTTTCGACGCATATATACAGCAACCAGCAAGTACTTGCATTATGCGCGAAAGAAGCGTGCGATTTATCGAGAAACGTATTCATTAAGGAAGAAAACAGGCACGAGTGTCGCTCGACCTCGTTACGGGTCGTGCAATTACGTTAGGACTCTCTTGCATTCTTGAAAATGTAGGAAATTGAAGGAACGAAGTGGAGGATGGGCGGAGCAGGTCGGAGAAGCCTCCATTAAATTCATCTTCGCCCCCGTAAAAAGCTCTTGTCTCCCTCGATACAATTTCCGTCGAAGCGTGCAGCCATTCGCAGTCACGGCCCGCTGAATTTCAAGTTTTAGTTTCTAAAAGAAGAACGAAGTGACCTATTTTTTCTGCCGAATCGGATACACCCTGGTGCCACCCCTTAATTAATAACCGCGAAAACGTACCGCGTATTCTCCTGTTGAATACATTCACGCGTGCGTACGTTACCATACGTGCACGTAGAGATCGTGTGATTTTCGTGGAGTGGATATTACAAACGGAAATGAGTATCTGCTGTCTTTTGTACTTTGCTTCTCGAACGGGGAATGTTGATTTTTATTCCAGAACGGAATAAATGGAGTTTTCTGCGAGAGGTTCTAGCCAGCAACTTCCATTAATGTCTCGGCTGCTTTTTGTATATTAAATTCTTCCGTTTAAAACGTAGGTGCATGTCAATTTTTGCCTTTAATCTACAAAAAAAAAAAACGTTCATTTAAAGAAAAATCATTTACAAAAAAACATAGTGAAAAGAAGTATTCCGGTTCTCATTTAGGACCACGAAAAAAGTAAGCCAATCGTCGTTGAACGAACAGAGGCGACTCGCGGTCTGCTTCGTTTAACCGGTTAGCTGTTTCCGACGGGTATACTCGTCATGTAAAAAAAGGAAAAAAATAAAACGGTCATTTCATTGCAACTAACCCTACATTATAACAGCCACACGTCGCTCTGTGTCTGACGAGTATACTCTACGTCACGTAGACGTCTTACGAGGATAAGTACGTTTACATCCTCGAGATTAGGCGAATAATAGCCGAGGAGGAATCGCGAAAGGAGGAAACGAGGGCAAATGATGGACCTGCTCAAAGTCTGCTCTCTCTCTCTTTCACCTCGAGTTAAGTATAGTTAGCAGTCGAGAAGCGGTTTCGATTAGCCAGCTCGTTGAACCCATGCCTCGACGAGGCGACGATCGACGTCGCGAGGCGGCGATGGTCCTGCGAGGATTCCATCCTGTCTCTTTTTCCCTTCTCCTCTCGTTCTCTCTTTCGTTCCTCTCCTTTTCTCCACACCCCTTTAGAATCACAGACATTCTACGTCGCGTTCGTCTGGCGATGATCTACGACGACGTGAATCGGTCGATGCTGAAATCGGAGGCGACTGTTTCGCTGAAATTGACCTTCGTTTCTTCTCCCCTTAATATTTCCTCTTTCTCCTTATCTTTTCTTCCTTTCCCACTGCGTTTCGTTCGTGGAGATGCTCGACCTATGGCTGAAGGAAATCGTTGCATCGATTATCGGATAAGCGTAGTTTACAGACGCGTGCGCGACGGTACGAGAAAGCCAGAGGAGAACGACGTGACAAGTAGTAGATTTTTCTAAAATTAATGTAACTGATGCTGCAAGAGATTACGCTACTGCGGTTCGATCGAATCCGCTCGTCGAACGCTACTGAGCTTCAGAACGAACGCGGAGCTTTTTGAAACGCAACGCGAACTTTCTACGTTCCTGCGACGAAAGCATCGTTCAAACTGTTGCGCGTGCAATATCGTCGCCTCTAACCTCTTCGTCCTCTCGTTTGTTTTCAGACTTTTCTTCTGCGTAAAACAGGAGCAAAAGGAGAGCAGAGGCGGGACGAGAAGAGCTGGAAATTCGAAAAGACGACGCAGAGAACGCGGGTGTACCGACGTGTCGCAAGGTGAGTCGCGCAACGTAGCGTGCATTTTAAGGAATTCCTCGGACGAAAACTTTTCTACCTTTCTCTCTCTCTCTCTCTCTTCCTCTCTTACACTCTGATTTACTGGTGTACGTCGGAGAGAAAGACGGCGCTAACAAACTCCAGCGAAATTTCGCTTATGACATAGTTTTTCGCTGAAGCTACGTGTTTGCAGACGGCTTATTCCTCCCCGTCGTCCGCCTTTTGTAAACACGTTCCTCCCCGAATCCACTGACGCGGTTGCACACCCTCTTTCGGTTGCATAACGCGTGATTTTACAACAACCTTGCTTTATTTCGGCCCGAGGTTAACGACTCGAGTATTTCCATGCTTTTGCCTTTTTCTAAATACGATTGAAGATCGCTTTGCGGAGAACACGCGCACGTTGCAAAATCGAGAAGCTCCGATCTTTTTATTGGAAAATGTTCTACGTGCCGACGAGAATTGTAGTGGCACTCGACAGCAAACTTTCCAACGATTTCTGTCCCGTGGGCCGCGAAAATACTTCAACCGCTGAATACTTCGGTATGGAATTTAAGTGCAATTTTCCACTCTAAATAGTTATTGACATCGATAATGCTCAAAAAGAATACTTTTCGCGTCTTGGACGTATCCAACCATTGCGAAGATCTGGCGCGTACTCTGTTCGTGAATCAAATCGGAAAATGAACAACCGCCGAACAGATACGTAGTTGGTTATTCATGCGCACGACGTGTAACGGAAGCGGTTCTCGAATCATTGAAATCAGCAGAAGGCAGAACGTGCGATCGGTTTGCCAGCGCGTTCGTGCGATCCGGACACATCTACACGGCGTATATCGGTACACGTAACGTGGACGAGGATCGCGCGAGATACGAACCGTGTGTGCTCGTGTCGTCTTTATTCCGCTGGCTCGGCTCGACAGAGCTGTGTATCTGAGTCTCCGCATCTAATAATAAACGGGTCGAGCATTGTTGGAAAATGGGTCGAACGCGACGGCATCTACCGATGTATCGAACGTATACCGAGACAAGTGCATGTGTGTGCGTGTGTTCGTGCATGGATGCAAGAGATGCAGAGCAGACCGCTTGCATAATGTTACCACCCCGCCATCCTCGAGCTGTCCGAAGCGTGACACGTGCCGAAGCGAATGAATGCTTTCAGGAATCGGCACAGTTTCGAACTTGGAGAGAACAAGTCGCGAATACGGTGTCCTGTGTATGCACGCTATCGCCCATAAATCACGTAACGCTTGGTACACTTACAACAGACATAAATTTCTCCATCTAACGTTTATTTCGAGTTTCGAGTTGCACGAATGGAACGATATTAGGATTTCGATTATTAGCTCCGTGTTTTGTATCGTATTATCCGTGAAGAAATTCATTTTATTCGCATGTGGGAACAAGATTGTCAGCTGTTTATCCAGCGTTGTATCATTTTACGCCTTTCGGATTTTCGGATGTAAGAGGCTGGATTAAATTAGGCTAAATTAGGTGGAGCCTTAAATTAGGTAAGTTGAGAGATCAAATATTGCGGGACTGCGAGTGTCTAGGGTGTCGTGAAATAACGTGGAACGTAGTCTCGATAATTAATTTTACATACTCGTGACAGGTAATTTCATGGAAATGTTGAAGTAGAAACGCGCGTGGCCTTAAACGAACCACGTGAATTTGAAAAATTTAATTACACCGTCAAATCGATATCTGTTAATCGCAAGGAAATGTAGATCGTATCGGTTGTTGTGCTTAAATTTTATTATAAAACGTAAATGGTAGTTGAGATTCGAACTAAAAAAGGACGACAAATTTGTAATTTCCGCTCGAACGTTTCAATTTGCAATTCAATTTTTTGTTTCCAAGCTTCGATTTTTTTAATTGCTAATTCTTTTTCAAGCCTTCGTTCGTTAATTATCGGTTTTGTTTGATGATTCCGAGAGAAATATGTAACGTTAGGTTAATTTAATTTATTGTATCGGATGATACGTTCATGAGTTTAATTCTCTTGTTACAAATCAATCTAATTTATTAAGTGCTTTGGTCCTGTATCGTCGGTATGCACAGTACTACGCGTTATGTCAACTTGCAACTACCGTGCATCCTTAGTTTACCGAACTTCCATTTCCTCGACAACTAAACTTGTCAAATTCTAATACAAACACCACTGTATACCGCGTTGTTGCGATTAATTAAAGTCGCAGAGCACAGTGTAGGTTCCTTCAACTTGCCGCTACACTAAATCCCCAATTCATGAAATTTCAATTTTCTCCTAGAGACTGAACTTGTCAAACCCCAACGCACGTACTATCACTTCGCTTCGATTAATTAAAATCACGCAGAACCACGTTCCGCCAATTTTCTATCACTGCGAATCCTCCGTTTATCAAATTTCGATTCTATCGCGGTAATTAAATTTCCTACGTTTCGATGTTACGCGTCTCTTACGTTATATGTAAATACATTGATAATATTTCCATACTTTAATTCTCTCCTTCTCTGGATTTTCGATTCGCGCAATTTTAATTTTACTTACTTGACGCCACTACGAATCACCAATTTGTTTTTGTCAAAAGAAAATTCAACATTTTCGTAGTAATTAACACTAGAACTATCACAGCAGTCAAATCGACTGGTTTTACAATTTTATTTTAATATTCCTACTTCGTGTTATATCTTCTTCCCGCAATGATGTAATGACTTTCGCGACGATACCTAAAAGAACGATATAATGAATTTTATTTTGTATTTTATGTATTCAAACTGAAAATAATTTCGTATCGAGGCTACTTATACCAATACCAGTGAAAATGACTGGGTACTTGCAAAGTGTAAAAGGGTGCTGCGATCTGTTTATCGAACCTCGATGAACCAGCTTCCTCGCTTTCTACAACTTTTTCAAATTTTCACTGCGTATCATTCGATATGACGATATCAGTTATCAGGAAAATTCCGGATCGATCGCTAGATGCTAACGCTAGAAGTACCACAGCAGTCAAAATGACTGGTTCTACAATTTTATAAATTTGTCAAGCCTCGTTTAAGGGTGATGATGGATTAATAATACGAAAAATGTACTACATAACATGGAATTGCTTCCGTAAGAAAGTAATAAATCGATAAATATAAAAATGTTCTATTGTTAGGTATTTTTTAAAGACCAGTCATTCTCACTGGTTTTGGTAGAAATAGCCTCGTGTGAACTATCGACAGTTCTAGTGTTAAACTTGCTAAATTTCGATAAATTTTACGTTCGCAACTCGTGATGCTCTGCGTACCTTCGAAGAAGATAAAATCGTCGTTTACATATTCGTCAAACTGCAGTTTATTCCCCTCAGAATTTACTTCGATTCGTAATTACACGTGGAAATCTATCGCGACTTCAACGATAGTAAATTTAACTAATTGTATTGCGAGAAACATTATTTCCCCCTTTTTTTATAATACGTAGAGTTAAAAAGTTGTAATACATAGAATTCAAAGAGACGTTTCTCATACCTTGAAACGCTACAAACTATAAATAGAACATTGAAATTTTCATCTGCAAAATGAAGCAAAGATTAGGTTGAATTTGATACGAGAAATTTCGTTAATTACATGGGAAATCACAAAGGATATAATCTAACAAACACGAAAATGGTACCCCGCTGGGGGTAGCCACCCACGTGATAATCAAACAGCTAAAAAATTCTACCAAATGTTCAAATTGGACAAATTGTGAATATAAAGTATTAAATTAAAAAAAGAAAAAATTACGTAGGAAAAAACCTCGCCGATTTCGAAGACCTTGAAATATATTGCCAGGCTCTTGGCCTTCGTTTTCGAGATATTCGCAAAGAAGCTTCGATCGAATCTAGTTTTTGCACCTTATTCGGAGATGTTCGCAGATGTCCGCATTTTTGCATAGACCAACCTAAACGTAAACTTCAATTTTATCGATGCTAATCATCTTCGACATAAATTAGAAAAAATAAATCAACCGGCTATAGTTTGGATCAGATGAACGTCGCTAACGTTGGACGTAATTTCCGTTTCGTTGGATTTTGTAAGTGTACGATAAACTCGATTATTAACGTCTAATTATTATTTATGCACGAGTACTGTACCACCAAACACGCTTCTGCGTACAACTCAAGAACTAAGAACGTGCGTGGTTATTATTAGGTTACGTGTGAGGGACGTGTATACATATTTGCTGACCCTAATTATTAGCATGTACATGACGAGCAGGCCGATAAGACATATTGCGACATTTCCTCTGTCAATAGATTCATTGAAAGTTATTTCACGCTGGCATTGCCATTAGACGACCGGATACTGTAACTCGTTCATTTTCCTGTTTTATTAACACTAACCGGGTAGCTGTTTTTGACGAGTACACTGCGTGAAAAGTAGTTAGAATTTGCTGTTTAAATTGCAATTTAGTAATTTGCAGTAGCAGAATTAAAAGATAAAACGATCGTTTCTCTTCTTCGTTCTATGTTACAACAGCTACGCGTACTCTACGTTCGACGAGTATACTCGTCGATGCTTACTTTTTACGACACGCTTCAGGCAGACGCTTTTCAAAATTTTCAAAAACGACTAACCGGTTAAAGATGGTCGCCTCTCGTCAACGAGTTGACTTTCTATCTAATATCTAAAGAAACTATGTCCGAGCGGCGGTAAAAGGCACAGGAAAGTTCGCAGCGTTGACTCGCACGCCGTATTTCGAGGTCATCGAGATCATCCAGGTGTCCCGTTTGAAGCGGATCGCCCAATTATCTGCTAAACTACTGCTTATCAAAAAACACCATTCTAACCGAAACTTACTTCGTTTCGAGAGGAACATCTTGCGATGATCTCAAACCTAGTCCAAGCGAACGTGTCTTCGAGGCTTCAAGGCGACTATCATTTTTTTCATTTTTAATGGAACTACATCTTTTTATTCGTACGACCATTCCGCGACCAATTCACCGACCCAAATATGCTGGTGTTCCAAGGTCGTTTATCGCCTTTGCAAACTTCCCTCGGTCGGATTACGCTAGGTCTAATCTTCCCTATAATCTCGTTCGTCCTTTCACGTAAATAGTCCATTCGAATACGCGTTGCTCTCTGTTTTACCTTTCCCACTACGAATTCCAACCCCTAAAAACGTGCTCGTGATGTTTTTCTCTCTCGGTCCACCCCGGCGACAAAATCACGTCGACCACGACGATCACCGAGAAGGGGAGCGACCTGGTGGATGGAGCAGCCACTGGCGAGGGTAGTAACCGTTTCGTTGAAAGCCACAAATCCAAGTGTCGCGCGTGGGCGACGCGATAAATTTGATCGCGAGGGGCGGCTGCTAAAGATCGGCCAGCCCGGTTTCGATAATATAGGTGGGAGCCACCGCAAATCCAACTGCACGGCGAAACTGTCGCGATAAATCCACGTTTATCTGTTCTATAAGGGACAATCAGTCGAGGAAGACAGTGAAATAGGAAACGACCGGTGGTTTCTCGCCTTTGAACCACTTTAATAACTTCATTCTCGTATTCTCGATTAAACGGACGAGAACGAACGAACGAACGAACGAGTGGGAATAATCCGTGAGAAAGACCGGTGATAAAAGAATAGTAAGAATGGCCGATAGTATACAACATGTATTAGGTTGTCCGGAAAGTGTCTTTCTTTCGCAAACGTGTCTTTTATAACAGTGCTTCTTCATATAAATATTGTGGCTTTTTCAATATTAAATTCCTCCGATTTATTTCGATCAATTTTCGACTGCTTTTATTTGTTACAGTACTCCTGCAGTATTTTACAATTTTCCAAATGGTAATTGTTATAAAAATATTTAAGATATGAGAAGTCGCTATACCAAGAACATATTGGTTGTCCGGAAAGTGTCTTTCTTTCGCCAACGTGTCTTTTACAACAGTACGCCTTAATACGAACGTGAACCAAGTCTGTGAAATGTTACGGTCTCGATAGAACAAAACGGATCATACGTAATTCTACAAAATAATATAAAACAAGAAACGTTGTGCGTCTATTATTTTCTCATAAAACGAAAGATACTTTTGATAGTTGGTGAATTATAACAGTGAGAGGTTGCTTGGTAATAGATTTCCAGTGTAATTGTTTCGTTTCTCTCTTTTTTTCTTTTTTTATTTTCGGTGGGCGGTTCTCTTTTCGCAAGATTTATCGCGCCACAGTGACGTCAGATCTTTTCGTCTTTATTTAAAGGATAAAATGAGAAATATACGAGTTTAGCAGAGACAGTGCCGATCGGTATTTTATCTATTGTTCGATCTCGTCACATAAGTAGATAAGGTACATCGTTAATGTTCGATTTTCAAGAAACAAGCGACTCGTTTCCACGAGTTCGCTCGACTTGAAATTAAAATTCTACGTTCGTCTAACTTTATGCAAATTCTTATATCGTCCGATTGATCAATTTCTCGATCTTTGTTGGTAGAAGAATTTACGTGAAGTTAGACGAACGAAAGAAATAACAACGAACATTAGCGTTAACAAATGTCTCTCGCTGCTCAACTCGAGGGCAGATTATTCAAAGTGATTGACGAAATTATTCGTTTTATCGTATTTTAAGAAACCTTCGTACTTGCTGCATTGCTCTTACAGTTTGCACTTGTAATTTCTACGTGCACTCTCAGATTTGTTTCAGACTGTCTCGATATGGCGATGACCAGACCGCGGATTTTTACGCAATTTTGCACGTTAACAAACATACGAAATAGCCAAAGAAAGGAAGAATCTACGCAAAGATTTATTTCATCCATTAAACGTTACAACAAGTATACTTCATTTTGCACACTGGCCATATTTCTGCGTGATGCGGCGTGTAATTACAGCGCTAATGAAGCTTCGCACGAAGTTTCGCGTGATTTTGTCGAATCATTGTTCGTTATATCGTTTGTAATATATAGATAAAAATCGTCTGCTTATGCAAATACTTTCGCGAGCCACTGTGTGTCGCGTAATTCAGCCTGAGATTAAACGTAGTCGAACTTTTTTCTAACGCAATTGCTTAACTTCCAAGTCGTAAAATTTCGCAACGACGCCTACGCGAGACACACCGTATACACAAGAGCAGAAAAGAGAAGAGGGAGGAGGAGGAAGGGAGTTGGAAGTAAACGACACATCTGTTACAAACTCCCGGGTCGTTTCCTTGACTTAAATTTCGACTAAGAAACGGAGGCAAGAATTTGAAACTGTGCCCAGACCCACTGGATGCTGACCTCGTTCGTCACTGCATAAGTTACACGCGAAACACAGTTGGTCAAATACTCTCTGCCTTTGCTACTTCCGTGTACTCGGTGCACGATGAATCCTGACGAGCAAGAAAATTGCTTTTTAGTAAGTTTGGTAACTGCACGAAGGATATAATCCCTAAAGACGCAATCTGTGCCGTTGGCGGAACGGACAGCTGGCTAACACTCGCCACGTACCACTACGTGACCATCGTTCCGCCATTAATGGAAGAAAAGGAAAGCTACCTTACTTATTTCTCGTCTATGTGGTGAAAAATCGTCGGTCGTTTCGTGATCGACCGATAGAGAAACACGTGTCACGTAGTCGTGCGTTGTCTTTTCATGGGATTATGTGGGAACGTGATATTACGAACGAAAACGTAACAGCGTTGCACGCTTGTCGAAAGTCAGGTGAACGCGAAACTGTCATTCCACCAGCAATGTTCCCTCGTATCTTGTATCGTCGATTTTTAAAGGTCGAACAGTAATCGTCGAAACTTATGATCGACAATTTGAAGAATTAGAAGCAACGTTAATACGAAGACGATCAATAGCAAGCACCGTACAGTGGGTCGAAGCATCGTTAGCGGAGATTTCATTAGCGCTGCAACGAGTAGCGTCTTGACTGTATGAAAATCTGAAAGCAATCGGACGACGTGTGCGGAAGTCGTTCGCTGCGAGTGTACATTTACGACCATTAAGTTGTTCTAAGTCTAAGATGAACAAACATTTCATTGCTCGCTACATCCAGCGATTCAAATGTTCTTCTACTCGACTCTCAATTTTCTCTCCGCGTACAAACGTTGTAGAAACAGTAGTCTACTTGCGAACGGTGCTTATCCAATGTATTGGGTTGTCCGGAAAGTGTCTTTCTTCCGCAAACGTGTTTTTTACAACAGTGCAGCTTCGTACAAATGTGAAACCAAGTCTGTGAAATGTCGCGCTGTTTATCTCAACGGAACAAAATGCATCGTACGTAATTCGTACCAAAAACAATCTAATATTAAGTTGTCCGAAAAGTTTCTTTCGTTTTATAAGAAGATAATGGATGCACAATATTTTTTCCTTTTCTATTATTTTATCGAACTATGTACGATTCATTTTCTAGTAACAGAGCGAAAACAATATGAAAGAAAAAATATTGCGCATCTATTATCTCCTTATAAAACGAAAGAAACTTTTCCTACAGCCTACATATATTTATTTATTTATCCCAAAAATATGTATGTTAAAAGACCTAACTAAAATGAATGAATTACTAATGTTACTTGAAACAACTAAAATACCCAACGTATCTACGCTTTTGAACGAGGCTGTACAACACGGGAAACAAGAGAAAATCATGTAAGAAGAAACACATTGCCGGTAAACCCACAAACTAAGAAAACGAGCAAAACGACGTATTAGTACAGAAAGCAAGTAGAAGAAGAAGAAGTAGAAGGAGAAGAAGAAGAAGAAGAAGGAGGAGGAGGAGATCAAGGTGTGTCGTTAACCGTGCGAAGAGCGGCTTTAATCTGACCACAGGCTGTTTCATTAGCGGTCCCGTCGCTGTTAATCCTAGCTAGGGTTGGAAGAGAGTGACGGGGGTAGTTGTACAGACAACGGTGGCAGGAAAGGGGTCTCGGGACCTACACGAAGAAGAAAGAGAGGGAGGCGGTAGAAGAGTCGTATCGCGAACTCACCGGGGAACAAAGCTTCCTCTATATCAGTTTGCGTTACCTGAGATGAAATTGCTTCGGTGGTGTCCCGGCTACGGATAAAACGAGTACAGATACACAGGAGGCCAGCCCTCTCGATGCATAAAACGAGAAAATAAATTCCTCCGGTCTAACTTTCGAAACTTTCCACCCCTCTTTTTATTTCCTCGTCGCTTATTTCGGGCGCCTGGTGTAACAGGGGTGGAAATTAACCCCTTCGAGCTCGGTTATTGTAAATTTAACGACGCGAAGTGCATGAATTATTTTTCTCGTAGGTTCCACGGGCACGTGAAAACGCGTTTTGTATTTTTAAGAGCGGTCCCACGAAGAACGTCTTTTCGTATAAGACGATAATTCTGCGATGATTAATCGATAACCACACGCTAAATAAAAGGAAGAAAAATAGCAAGGAGTATAGGAACTAGCGAAAGAAGGAGGATATGAGAAAGAAAATACGAAAGAAGCTAGACACTGAAAAGTTGAAGAAACACGTAAGAGGCTTCAATTTGCAGATATTACTACTTTTTATTCATTCGATATACGAAAGGAAGCGTGTTAATAGGACGATATACGATACGAGAATCTCTATATGATCTTGTAGCTTCGCTTCCATGGACGTACATAAAACCCATCGAAAAGTCCCATAGCTGCTTCGATCCCATGTAGCACGAATTAGGAATCGTAATGTCAAAGTACACTTCGAAGGCCGAAATTAATAAATCGTTGTTATACATTCCTATCACTAAGACTAATAATATCAGAAATCGAAGAAGACTTTCATAGGAAAAAGAAGTAAATCATAATCATTAAACGAGCAACTTGAAAATCACCTGGAGAGGTACGAAGAAGAAAGGCTGCGTATTCCGAGTACGTGTCTAGCACCCGGAAATCTAAAGACAATACCATCCTCTCAGACTGTTTGGTCCCTTGAGTTCCGCCGTTCCTCGCCACACTTCCGGTTCTTTGAAGTCCGCTTAATAAATAAAGCAACCTGGTCCTGGTCGCTGTTTCTCCTCGAAAGGGTTCCGGTTCCATGTGCCTCGTAACTCTTGGTCGCTGAGCCTCGGCCACGTAGAAGGAGGATCGTGCTCTGGACCAATATGTATCACGGTATCGCAAGGTTGCTTGTGCAGCGGAATAGCGCAGTAATTCGCCGTGACTCGTGTTTCATCGCGAACCTTCTGGCCTAGACTGCTCGCCTACAAAGTGGCCTAGAGATATGGATGTACCTCGGTTGCAATGGATGAAGCACACGTTTCCTATTCACCGGTACGAACCCGGGGATAATTTCGGGTCAAAACGGAATTAAATCAGCCGCCTGCGGTGGCCTTGGTTATGCAGCGTGCGTTGGATATCACGGACGTGACGTTGAAAGTGTCAGAGTTTCTGTTTGATCCTCTTAAGCGTCCCCTTTTTCTTTGTACAGGCCATCTCGAAAATTAATTTCAGGCTAGCTTGGTACGTTCGCTGTGTACTCGGCGTCTCTACGTGGTTCCAGCGAACAATCTTTCGAATAATTCACGCGCTAGGCAAATATGCGAAGTTGCGCGATGTTTCGAGGATAGTGCGAGTTTGATAAGGTAGAGGAGGTTTCACGAAGAACCTTCTTTCTCCAGAATTCGTTTATAATTTTCTGATCAAAATATTTCCAAGTACTCTAAAAGGAATCTTACGGTTCGTTCGTGTCGTAATTCCCCGAATGGAAATCGTTCTGGTCAAAAGCGTCGCGAACGTGGTACACCGGTGCTCTGATCTCGTGTTCGCTGATGTTTAAAAAGGGCGAAAGACAGAGTGGGCCAGTACACGAAGAAATTCGATTACACGAAGAGATCAAAGGCGGAAATGAACGAGTTTCGTCGCGGCTGCTACACCGCCTTCGCGCGCCTTAAGCGCGTTTAATTAAGAGAACGATGATTATGAGCTAGGAACAGGTAGAAAAGTGGACGTATGGAAAAATTGGGAAGAAAATTGAAGGGAAAAATGATATTCCAGTAACTCTCTCTCTCTTTCATACACTGAATTTTACAACTGTCCTTTGCTCGTAGTCTTTGTACAAAGAGATATAATACGATAGAAAATTGATGTGTACCATCGGCGAAACGAAATTTCTATTCGGCTACGCAAATAGTTTCGTAGCTTTTTACGAGTCTGCGGCTGGATTATTCTGCGTATAATAGACGGAGACGATGGGAATTGCATATTTGTGTCAAGAAGCGATCGATACTTGCGCGAGGGTCGTGCAACGTTCGTCGAATAACAGGAGAAAATAACAAGAATACTCGATACCGCCTTTTAATATTCGCCTGTAACCGCGCATGATTCAAAAGAGGATTAACCCGGAATGAAATTCAAAGCCGGATATTATTTGAAAACTGTACGTACCGTATCTCGGAGCATATGCATATGTATAGACGGATGATCTTCGACCTTGGCTGGATGCTCGCTGTTTTATGATCGAACGCTCAAGCATCGCTTATGATCGTCGTTTCCGTGGGATTAGGATTTTTATTGGTTCATTTATGGGTGGTCCGAGCTGGTTCTTTTCCAACGACTTGTCACTTTTGTTACGAGTTTCTTTTATCTTTCCCTTTTCACTTCTCCCTGGATATCATTTACCACGAGAAAATGATGTCACGGATAAAAGAGCGTGCCGAATTAACGACGTCAACATCGTCAACATCTTTCTTTTACAAATACGACGAACGATATGCGTACGAACAAAAGCGGAAATTCTGAACGAAACTTCGAAACGGCAATCGAAATCCTCGAACGTATCCCAAATTAACTGGCCACTTGAACTTTGGAACAAAAAATAAAAGACCGCGTAGCCATAACCAGACTTAGGATCAACCACGCGGAATATACCTGCAGCCATCCAATGGATAAATCAGCGAGTTAAAATGAAATAAAAGAAAATGTGTTTCGTACGCCCTTGGAAATAACGCGCCTGACACTGTCCTGCGAAATCTTTTCACGCAGCTGAAAATAAAATACTTAGATGCTGCCACTTAACTGAAACACCCTGTATATTCACCGAGGCAGAAAGAAAGAGAGAAAGTGCGCGAGTATTCGGTTTATAAAGTACAAGCGGAGGCTGGCAACTGAAAGAAGAGGGAAGGGGATGAAGGAGCAGCAGAGCCTGTTCATTCTGTAGGATACGGCAGAACCGTTTCTCTTCCAGCGACGCAGAATGGGATACTAATTCGAGCAGGCAGGGTGGTTGCAGGATGGTTGGGGCTGGAGGCGTGGTGAAGGAGAAGCGGCGGTGGCGTGAAAAGGGCCACGGACGCGACTTTCGCGAAATCACACGGTCGCAGGGGGTAGCAAAAGGGACGAGATCCATTGGTTGTTCGCGTTGGTCCGCTTCGAGAGCATTCAAATGGTTTTTCAACGTTCTCGAGGGGTGGCGGGTAATTTGTTGCTGCTGAGCTGAGAACAGCGGGTGAAAGGAGTTTTTTTTTTTGTGAACCCCTCGCGCGGCAGATTTTAATACCAAAGAGGAGGCATTGATGCGCGGTTCGTGGTGTGGATGACAGATCGGGGCTGGCTCGTGCGTGGGAGTGTGTAGCGGCACATGAGCTTGAGGACAATTCAAATCATGTTGTTCTTTTGCCTCGGACTATCAACGTCGTTAGGATACACGTAATGTAACAATAAATAAACTCTGGACAAAAACAATGTCGCCGCTACGGGCAACCGTCGAACAAAGGCGAATTAAAATTTTCCGGTATACCGTCGACCAGTATAAACAAACGTAACGCGATCAGTTTTTCAGTCTCAGTCTCGAGCGATTTTAACTCATTTGCATCCAAGCGCGAATTAATCCGCGCGCTGCGACTGCTTCTTATTTCAGTCGCTAAGTATTCTTCAGATGTGAGGGATCACGTTTGACCCGTTTGTCAGTATCTCGCCTATATCACTTTGTTGTATTGACCATTTTAAAGAATTCCACGAGAAATAATATGATTCCATTTCTTATTTCTTATTCTTTTTAAATAAATAATTTTTTATTTTTTCCTCTGTTACAAAGAATGTAAGACGCGATGTTCGCGAGGTAACATTGTCCACCAATCGTTTTGAACAGTAAATTTTCGATAAACTCCATGAAGAATTCGGATGTCATTTACTGCATCTACGACCGACCGCGCGCGGTGATAGGGACCAGTCCTCTTAAGTAGGGCTATGATGCAAATCGGTTAATAGCGATCAATACACAGTCTTAGCGAACATTCTCTGTATCTATTATTTTAAAATATATTTAAAATATATTTCAATATCAACATTTCTCGTCATTAAACCACACCAACCTTCTACATGTACTTTGGTGTTTTTGTTTCTTGGAGCTAAGGGAGTAGCCGCGGAAACGATAATAAACGTTGGATGAATTTCTTGAATGCAGATCTTTCGGTAGAAAGATGAGAGAATTTGTAAGTAAAATATGAAAGATTTTCCAGTATCATTTGCGTCGATGTGTATGGTAATTTATGGTAGAAAAAAATGGCGGTGAAATGTAATGATATTGCGCGATATGTAAGAGAACCCTAAATATACGGGTAGGAAGAGGCTATGCGAAGATACCATGTAGGAAGCATCGGTTGTGAAATACGTTCCAAGAATACGCGTATCGTATCGAGAGTTTCGCTAGAAATATTAGTAAAAAATGAGAGAAATTAGGAGGTGGAAAAGTAAGAAAGGAATACTATCGGAATAAAAAGTAACAATTGATATTTTATCTTCAGAAAAGGATAAAGACGAAATGATAGATGTGAAAAGTCTGGCGATGATGGAAAATATGGAAAAAGCATTAGAAATATGAGAAGCAAAGAAATGATAGAAAAGAAGCAACGCTACAGGCAAAGGATTATTATCGTGGCATAAAACAACCGTTCGGTAATACGAATGTTTGCGAAAGAACAACGCGAAAATGTATCAAAGAATATAATATAAAACCGATGATATACGTGAAAATGCAAAATACCCGATTCGGAGGAGCTTCGAATGAAATTACAGGACCTTCGAATGAAATTCCAAGTATCTTGGGATAAAATTCGAAGAATCTGCAAGTGAAATTCAAGCCGCGCGATTAAAGTAACTGCAAGGAAACACATGCGCAGCGTTATTGCGTACAGTTTCTATCTGAAAACCGCAAATAGAACCGATTTCTCCGAGGCCGGCATCAAAACGACCACAAATGCACCGAGCGGCGTAACAAGCGCAACGACCCACGTGTTGTACGCCCGTATGTATAATGTTACACAGGTGAAAAGCTCGCGAGATATCTATCGTAGAGGCGCCTCGTTTCAGACGACTGTCCTAAAACGGGCAGCTCTCGCGAACCGACTGCATTTGGTAGCGTTCACGGACCAATTAATCCACAGGAGCCTGGCTGCTGCAAGCCCGTTCACCTGACTCGCGAAGTAATGGAGCGAGGAAGATATATGTGTGTATGTATACTGTAACGAAGGAAATACATGTTTTCTGCTTACACAGAGACCAGATTCTGTCATATGATTCGCGTGTAAACTTGCAGGATATGCAGCAGAAGTCAAAAGCGAGTACGTACGCTACGCGTTGAACGGACCAAATTTATTCAGAATCTCTTGAATCTCGTATATTACGTAAATCGTAAGTCGATCGAAAAGATGCGAAAAGTAGGCAAATAGAAATTATCTTTCTGTGACATAGAATCTAAAAAACTAAATTTCTTACGTTTGGTAGATTCTCGATTTGATAAACTATCGCTCGTTTGTTGCGACACACGCGCTCACGACGTAATTGAAAATTTGTAGCTCTTTGTTAGTTATCGGCACGAAAGGCACGCAGTCGTTTCCTCGTACTTTCTACCGCTTTCAGTGCTACGAACGAGCTTAAAAAATTCACCGCCTAAGGACAGTCGCATCGTTGTTGCGTCACGAGAGTCGAAGCTCTCTGACAGTTGGAAACGTTCTCTCAAAAATCCCACTTTTTCTACATACGTGGCCGATAAACGATTCGATAAAATTGGAAATCCAAGAGATAGAAATTATAGAGAGATACAAGTTAACAACACGAATTTTCTTCCCATTCTTTTTTCTCCAACGTGGAATCTAGAAATGTTTTTCGAAGCGCTATGAATATCGAACAACTTGCAAATATTTATTTCCAGTAAGAATAACCAATTAAATCGAGTTCAATTTCCACGATATAAGCATTTTCCCCGTTTCTTTGCTCTTCGCCCGAAATCATCTAAAATATAATTCGTACGCGCGATACGCGAAATTCACCGAGCAAGTGCACATTGCACGTACGCACGCCAGAGCACACGGTTATTCGCTGACGAGAAATTACTATGGAAATAGACTCACGCTACCGGCGATTATTACCGACCAGACGGAAAGTTATCCAGGGTCTGTCGACCAGATCGACTCCGCTGATACGTCCTACGTCTGGAGAAGGTGGTTGAGACATAGTCTGTTCAAACTGTTTAAATCAATTTGAACGATCGTTATGGAGGAACTGAGCCGGGTTTTCGTTTGCTTCGAAAGGCACGTGTTACGTGTCGTGGTTAATCGTTTCGCTGAACGACGCGTTGATGACCGGTTGTTTGGACGTTTATCGCGGTCACATATCGAGTATCAACTACTATTTCGTAAGATTGACAGATTCTTTTCTGCGAGATTAATCGAGCTCGTGGAAAATTCTCTTTCTTCTTTTTGGTGCTCGTAATTTGCACGAGTAATCGTGTAATTTTTCTCCAGAGGATTCAAGGAAAGATCTCGTTCGACGTCTGTTGTTCCAATAACGGTCAACCTCTGATCGAAACATTCGAATTTCGTTTGCTCTCAGCGATAACGGTCGCTTGATGGCATAATAATGTCGCAGAGGAATGTACGATACGACAGATGGAGGAATTTTCACGACGAATTTAGAGTATAGAGGAATTTTATATTAGGCCATCGCGCGAGGCAGAATGTTTTTCCAGTGCCAGAGGAATTTCCATTTCCTATGTACGTGTACGTATAGGCAAATTTTTGTCTTAGATAACGCGAATATCTCAGAAGCCGAGTCCTGTCCAATTAAAAATATCTCAAGCCTTCTTCGATGCCTTTCCAATGCAAATTCAAAGGAAAAAGATTGAAAAACGAAGGATCAGTCGATCTGTTGGTAGACGATCGTCGCATCGGCTTGTTCCATCCAAAGATGGAAATGACTTGAACTCGAGACTGCGAATAACGAAATAAGAATCTGCTGCTACGAATTCAATTTATCGCGTAGAAATATAAAACCTGTGAGTTTCGTGGTTCCGTGGAGATGAGGAAAAGCCAGAGTTGACGGATGAGAGGTACCTGCGAAGCAGCGCAGTGGCTGTGCAGGTTTCAAAGAACAGAGGACAGTCTCGATCGAAGCACCGGGTGGGCGTCGCGATTCTGTCGTTACGTGGCACGTTCGTGTTGCACGAGTCAACGCCCACGTGTCGGCCATTTACCATTTACTATTTGCTCGCTTTCTTAGGAAAATTGGCGCCGGCTATAAAGACTCTGGCCATCTCGTGGCGTCTTTTTCCGTCTAGCGGCTCCGCGAACGCCCGCCGCTGTCGCGCTTCTATTTATTTGCCCCCGAGAATCAATTTTTTGATACGTGACGCGACGTCGCGTGTATTTTCCTCGCCTATACGTTTCGTAATATTTTTCCTGATCGCAGCCATTTCAACCACCGTTTTATGCTTCTGTCGTATACTATATTTACTGATCGAATCTGTCGAATGTTTCGGGCGGATTTTTTCCGAAATTTTATCGCTTCTAACTTTTCGTGTCTTTACGCGTGGCTCTTTACGAGGGAAATAGAAGGCGGCAACGAATGATGACAGAGGGAACTATGGAAAAGGACAAAGAGACCGAGCAACAAACTGCGCGTACAAAAGGAATGTAGAATGTAACAGGAATAGAAGCGACAAAGTACCTGACCTTAATATTCCAGTGTCGATAAAAAGAATTATCGCGCGGGTAAGATTAGCTGGGAAACTAGGTTGGACAATGACGATAACACGATGACTGGAATATAAAATAGAGAACTGACCTCGTCGAACTACGCCACAGCGAGGAAATAGAGAATGGAAACACATACTAAGCGAATACACAATATATATATATATATATATATATATATATATAGCAGTCAGACTGAACGCACTGGAAAGTAAGAAATGGACAGAAATAGCAACAATGATGAAGGAAAAACGAATATGGAAAGTGGCAAACTTGGCAAAGAGAAGCATAAAATTGAGAGCTTTCTACGTGAACGCATAGAGAAAGCAACAAGAAAACGAACAGAAATATACAAAATACGAAATACCAAAGACTGTTATATGGAAGATATACAGCAATTTGTACATCGAGAATTTTTCCTAATTACGTTCGACTGTTGCTAATCGTCGTTAACATCACTGCTAATTAGTATTCGTATACACCATAAAAAAGTTAATTATAAAATAGACGCTAGGAAGATACATTACACGCGCTATCAAAGTAACAAATTACAGTGCGAAGTTGAACGATTCGTTTGATTAGCCTCAAGGAAAATTATAATTTCATACATTTGAAATATAAAAATGTGACTCTCCATCTTCTCTACGATATTTTCGTCTTTGTATTTTCTTCGCAATTATACTAGAACTAAGGCATAAAACAAACGACGCGACTTAAGATTAAAACTTGATAACAATGTTTAAAACTAACGACGCAGCACGAAGCTAAGACCTAAAAGTAGGTCTAAAAGGTAACGACGCAACTTGGAACTGAAACTTAATTTTAAGATTTAAGATGTAAAATTAAGGCTTAAAAATTAGACTTCAAATCGAGGCTTAAAGCTAAAGCGTAAAACTAACAACGAGTCATAAAACGAAGAATAAGTCACTGTCTGTATCCCTCGCCGTCCACTGACGAGGCTTGCGATTAACTTAATCTCGATTTTAGCACTAAAAGCTACTTAAACTAAAGTACATTAGATCGTAGCCCTAGTGGCAGCCTCTCGTATCGAAGACTTTAACTCAAACGCACACATCCCTCGATATCCCTGCGCTATCTCACGGTATCCCACGACGTCCCACGGCGGATGATAATAATTTACTATATATATATCTCTCTCTCTATCTTACGATCAATTAAAGCAAAGACGCGCGCATCCCACGTTGGCTTTCTAAGTTGCCAATTAAAACTAACACTTAAACCTAAAACTTCCAAGTAAGCATACACTAAGCACCATCTTCCATCTCCCGCAAAACAATTACGTGAATCCTTACAAATTTAAAAGCAAAGCGTAGAGCACGCCGCATCTATCTGCCGCTGTACGACGATTACGTAAATCATCACAGAGATTATACGATAAATCGCAGATTACTACCTACGCATATCTAATTTACGATTAATCAAAATTAAGACGCACGCATCCCACGATGGCCTGGCGATATCCCACGGCGTCCCACGACGAATTGTCAGTCCAGTTTGAATTACCGAAAGAAATTCTGAAGAGAATTTTGCATGGTCTAAGCTGGACTGTATTAGCGTAGTTTTCAGCTTCATATCGTTTTACAATGTAGCGATACTAATGATGAGATGTTAATATGCGTATCAGTTTGCAAATGGTATAATGTATGTATTTACTGTATGTGTATGCATTATATGTAGTAGGAAAATCAATGTTATATTAATTTTCTAATATTTGCAGTGGTATTTCGAGCATGAATATTTGGAAAACGATAGCAATTACCGGGACCCACCACGGGGAAGTGACTACGCTCGGGTCCCATTATACGTATATCAGAAATTAATTCTATTTATCGGTAAAATATCTATCGTACGTTATACGTGTCGGTTGTTTCATAATTGGAGAGCGGAAATTGTAGCATGATCGGGCAGAATGAATTGGATAGATTACGTAAAAGGTTTTTAAACGTGATTGTGTTGTATTTGATTCGCGAGTAATCGTTATTTGTGTTATCGAGAGCGGAAGATGTACAATTATTCGATAATATAAAGAAGTGGCGGGTATTGGGATTTATTAATTCGTGTCTGAAGATATTGAGATTGCTGTGGTAGCATCGCTGATTTTAGTATAATTCTTTCCACGTGTCTGCTACGATTAACAAGATAAATTATTAATTTAATTGTTACGAATTGATGGTATCGTTTTAAATTAATGGTAGAATTGTCATCGGTTAACGACGTAATTGTTATAAGTAAAGGGAATAATTATCTTAAATTAACGGAATATTGTTATAAATTAATGGTGTAACTGTTATGAATTAACAGTAGAATTTGTTATAAATTAATCGTAACTATTATAAATTAGCGATAGCATTGCTCTAAATTAATAGTAGAATTATTTTATATTAATGGTATATTGTTATAAATTATTAGCGTAATTGCAATAAATTAAGAATTGTTATAAATTAATCGTGCAACTATTATAAACTAAGGATAGCATTGCTCTAAATTAATAGTAGAATTATTTTATATTAATGGTATATTGTTATAAATTATTAGCGTAATTGCCACAAATTAACAGTAGAATTGTTTTAAATGAATAGTATAATTATTATGAATAAATAATCTAAACGTTATAAATTGATAGCTTACAATAGTATAATTATTATAATTGAATAATTTAAATGTTATAAACTGATAGCTTAAATTTATTACTACATATAAATCAACAATTAAATTATCAACAAGTAATTACTCTTGCTTACCTCTTAAGAACTCTTCTTATTCGACGTTCACGGGCCGGAAGTAAAAACAGAAATGACCTTGCACGCCAGTCGATCGTTCCTTATATACCTGTTGATAAACCGTCGTCGACATTTCGGTTGGGATGATGAGGTGAGGATGCGCGATCGTTAGCTTTATAGCGAAAATTAATTTTTCCATTATACCGCGATTAAACTAAATAATTTTCCAATTGCCATTATAAATAAACGCCTTTAGCAATTTCTATTTCTATTTCACCAACCAAAACTAAATGTATGCTTTCGTGGTGCAAGTCTTTGACTCGTAATTGTTCTAACTCATCGTTGATCTGTTCTCAATCTATCGTTAATTCGTTAAACACCATTTTACGAGAAATATAATCGTACTACGAAGTTAACCAAACGTCAAGAATATCACCTATCTGAAAAGAAGAAGAACGTACATGTATGCTATTGTAATTTATAATAATTGCAGATTTCTCGGAATCTCTTAACTAAGTTTGTAATATATACGACTCGTGATAATGTCTTGCAACAAATTATAAATCGTCTCAACTTAATTCCAATTATATATACCACTTTAATTTAACAAACAATGAATTATTAAATGCACAAATCTGCTTTCACACAACTCCGTTTTACTTTCCACTATAAGATTATGTTAGAGCATGGTTTTAGTCGAATTATCAATTTAATTACTATTTTATGTAATAACGTCTGTAATTTGCATTTAATATACAGTAGAATTTAGTCGAACCTGTCGCGCGACAAATACTTCATGCCTCTACCATGTACTTACGATTTTCTGTTCGTATAATAGCGTGGCATAATTTCACGTGCCGAGATAGGCGAGTTCGACAAAGTTTATTCAATCGACCACTAGCTAAAGTTTCGTTTGAATAAACGTATCGCGTTCAAACCACGTTCAAACGGACCGCATCAAAGGGTATGGATTTAACATAATTGCAATCGTCGCGACGCGATGTTACAAATCATTGAGCTTTTTCGAGTTCGGTAGTTTAGAACACGAGACACGGAATCCCATTTGAAACGTCACTCAAGTCCATCCTGTCCTCGGTCAGTGGTCGAATATAACAGGAAAAATTTGTTGTCGTCGATAATGGCCATTTGCAACCGAAGCAAAACTCCCATGCAACCGAACAAAATTCCCGTCAAAACAATTTCAATCGTTTGTATAATGGTTATTTGTAACTAAAATATTGAAATTACGGGCATGAACTCTACTATCGTAACTTTTCAAATTTGTCTGATAACAGTTACGATGTCTGGCGCATATACGAAAAGGCTGTAGCAGGCCTGGATACGTTAAACGAATAGAATTTAATATGGTTTTTGATAGGCTTCGAATAATTTCGTTCTTCTATGCATAATATTTCACTGGAATAATTTATTAGATTTCAATTAGAAGAGAAAGCCTTTGAATTTCACGTTCTTCCAAGCGTACGATTTTAACGATCGGATATATTGATAAACGTGAAACGAAAAGAATAATGAAGCGCGGTATCCTGAGGTAGATCGACGAACGTTGGAAGAAACGATTCGACGAATAATAGTTAAACATATTTTTGCAGCTCGGAACCTCCGTTTATGTTGAAACAATTATTCGTCCCCATGAGCGACAATTCACCGAATAGAAGTTTATACATCTGAATGAGAAAATTGTCAGTTTTAAAAGGATATATTGGGTTGGCAACTAAGTGATTGCGGATTTTGTCAATACCACCTAATGACAAAATCCGCAATCATCATAAGATGATTTGTAAGACGATAAAAGTATTTGTTTCAGAAAGAAACTTTAAGAAATTGACGAAGAAAATTGACGAAGAAAATTCTCAGCTTCTATAAAACGATCCGTAGAGAGATAAAAATATTTATCGAAGATGGAAAATTTAGAAAAGCCATAGAACGAAATCGAACACCTCGTAAATGGTAGGAAAATTTCACGTCAATGGTAGGCAAAGAGTGGAGATGATTTTTTGGCAAACACGTAGTAGGTAATTATCAATTATTCGGTAAGTCAATGAACGGCTGTAATAGAAGGGCTAGGTAAATCTAAAGTCTAGAGGCTGGAAACTACCTCGGCCACCTTCGCTAAACGCTCTCTCTCTCTCTGTTAATGTACGAATCCACTTAGGCGCGCCCTGCCACGTCTGATTAGATTAATTTTAAGAAGCCCTCCTACTGCCTGCCTACTCGGTTGCCTCTTCGCGATATTGCGTTCGATGCTATGCGCTACATTTTCCAGTCGCGCAATCCACCAGAAAACATAATCTCAAGTATCAAGTATACATTATATTTTAATAATAATTATTTATCGATCGAAACTTGTGAATAATTGTTTAATATTCATTTAGATTTCCTTTCCAATGTTATCGTTTTGAGTAACGAAACGAATCTTACGTTCCTTCGCACTAATCTGTGAATTAGTAATAAAATTTCAAAAATGATAGCCTAAACGGAGCTACTGTAAGAAAATTCTCGCTTTTCGAGACTGACAGCTGAATTATCAGCTAATACGTTAATAATAATATTGTTTCAACGTAACAGCTACTAAATAGCAACTCGGGAAAGAAAGAAAATTGTCACTGTGAAGTCGCTGATCTTAATAATAATAAACCTTTCCCTTAAATGCATCAATCGTTGCGAAAAATCTGGCAGATATAATCCTCGTCCTACATCGCCCCGGCCTTTCTTCCTCTGCATCAAAATTAATAACGCGCATTTTGCACAAAGGGTCGGCAAAAGGATTTGCCGGGACCAGCGCGCTCGTATAAAAGGCAAAAAGCGGGGCAAAGACAAGAGCTATTTTAACGTGAAAGCTCATTTACGAACCGCCGCCGCTAAGAGGCGAAGCTAATGGCACCGAATAAATTATCGTGTGTCGTTCAGAGGCACGAGGAATACCAAGACAAGACAGGATTCGACGATTCTTAATCTTTCGTCGCCGACACACGACGATCAATCGGATTGCGTGCCGGTCGTAATTAATCACGTGGAATTAATTGTAGCCGATCGAGGGCCATGAAAAATACCTCGAAACGATTTGCCAACGATAACCGCGAGAGCCTCCAGGTTTCTCGTTTCGACTGTCTAATTAGTCGAACGTTCGACTAATTGCCTTTGGTCTCTGGTCACTGACGAGACGTTAAAACACCTGGCGATATCGCGAGATTGATTTTTAATTAATATCTATATCGAATTTTATGGGGAAGCAAACGTGGCGAAGTGAAACAGCAGGAGATACGATTAATCGAACATTCGAATTATTGGAATTGCTTTTATGTCACGAAGATAGTGGCTTTCTTAATGGCGTTAGAAATTGATAAAAGGAAATGTAAAAGGAAATGGTAAAAGAAATGTAGGGCACAGCACTTTGTAGATTGCAAGAGGAAACGGCATCGATTGAGCGTTCAGACTGCTGGAAATATTTTTATTTTACGAAGGTAATCTTCTTCTATGGCGTTCAGAGTCGATGGAGAAGGAAATAGGGAGCATCGTGATCGATGATCGCGATTGACGACAGTGATCGGCTATTTGAAACGTTCGAATTATATATGTCGAAGATGTAGAGACATCGAGCATTTCTTTTGGAATACTTGGGCTCGAGGTGACGTAACTGGTCGCTGAACGTAGCCACGGTCACGGGATGAACGTTTAACTTGGCAGAAGAAGTTCCGATATTGAGGGACACGCTGTATTAACGGACAAGTCCCGGCCAGGAGCAATGTCGGTTCTATGCAGGACGGCCTAGCAACGGCGCCTGGAATTTTGTTGATATTTCTAATCAATATGTAATTG